>NW_024097596.1:0-600000 GCF_016545835.1 Crotalus tigris
GAATCAGTCAGTACCTGACAAGAAGAAACAGTGCAGTTCTGGAAGCAGATATGGGATAACCCAAAGAAATACAACAAGGATGCGGCTTGGTTAAAAGAGGTGGATGCAAATAAAACAGAAGTTGAAATGAAAGAACTAGTAATAACAACAAAAATGGTAGAAAAAAGAGCAAAGAAAATCAAAAATTGGTCAGCACCAGGTGACGATGACCTGCATGGGTTTTGGTTGAAACATCTAACTGTTATACACCCACTCATTCAAGCAATTCAACAATATACTACAAGGATTGAAATTGAAGTGGCTAACAACTGTGAAAGACCACCTAATATGAAAATCAGCAAGAGGGCAACACCAGTAACTACAAGGCCATTACTGCTTACCAACAACTTTCAAATTACTAACGGGTTGTAGTAGCTGATGCAGTGCAACAGCATCTAGTTGAAAACAATCTCTTTCCATCTGAGCAGAAAGGAAACCGCCCCAATAGCAGAGGAACAAAAGATCAACTCCTAATAGACAAAATGATCTTGGAAAACTGCAAGAGAAGGAAGACCAACCTGAATGTGGCCTGGATTGACTACAAAAAGGCATTTGACTCTCTGCCACATGATTGGATAATAAAGTGCCTAGAAATAACAGGAGTCAGTAGAAACATCAGAAAATTTGTGCAAAGATCGAGGGCACAATGGAAGACACAGTTGCCGATCAATGGTGAGAAGCTGGGAGAGGTTAATATCAAGAGAGGAATATTTCAAGGAGATTCATTATCACCATTACTATTTGTTATTGCACTGTTTCCTCTGTCAACAATACTGAATAACTCAGGACATGGCTATCAAACATCAAAAACATCTGCCAGACTATCCCACCTCCTTTATATGGATGATCTGAAGCTGTATGGAAAAACATCATATGAAATAGAATCGCTGCTCAACACTGTCCGTATATATAGCCAAGATATTGTAATGGAGTTTGGCTTGGACAAATGTGCCACCCTTACTATCAAACAAGGAAAAATAATGAAAACTGAAGGAATCAAGATGCCCCACGAAAATAACATTAAGAGTCTGGATGAGGAAGAGTACTACAAATACTTGGGTATCCTTCAAGCTGACAACATCAAGCACACTGAAGTCAAGAAAAAGATTAGAGGTGAATACATCAAGAGAGTGAAGAAGATCTTAAGGTCCAAACTCAATGGAGGAAATACCATAAAGGCAATCAACACCTGGGCAATCCCAGTCATTAGGTACAAAGCTGGAATAGTGGACTGGACTCAAGCAGAACTAAAAGCAATGGATAGGCAGACCAGAAAAATAATGACAATGAATCATGCCCTTCATCCACGCAGTGACATTGACAGACTTTATCTACCAAGGCAAATAGGTGGGCGTGGAATGCTACAAGTACGTCAGATGGTTGAAGAAGAAAAAATGGCTTTGGAAGAATATCTGAAGAACAATGATGAAGATGCACTGAAATTAATATATCAGGAAGGCTTACTAACTACTGGAGAGACCAAACCGGACTACAGGAAAGACCAAATGAAGAACAGAATAGAGGCATGGTGAAGACAAAGCACTACATGCACAATACTAAAAAAATATCTGTGAGCAAGCAATATAATAATAAAACCTGGCAATGGGCTTAGAGCGGGAAAATTGAGAAAGAGACCGGGACTAATTCGGTGCAACAAGACCCCCAAAGGGCCTTAAGGAAACTACAGTACAAATCAAAATTGCAGAAGACAGCAACAGAGCGTAAGTGCCCCGCCTATTCAAAAAAAAGGCTGAAAGAAACTGACGCACTTGGTAGGCTGTTTCCGAGTAATATTTCACAAACTGACTACAAGCAGCGGCATGACAAAGTAGCAACAATGGTGCATTGGAAATCTGCAAAAAATACCATTTGCCTGTAAGCAAAAACTGGTGGGATCATAAAATAGAGAAAGTCATAGAAAATGATAAAATTAAACTGCTCTGGGACTTCAGAATTCAAACAGACAAGCACCTGCAACATAACACCCCAGATTTAACAATTGGCGATAAGAAAGACAAAAAAGTCTGGATAGTGGATGTGGCAGTGCCTGGAGATAGCAGAATAGAAATAATAGTACTGGTAAGATAACAAAATACAAGACCTACAAATAGAAAGACTGTGGCAAAAGCAAGCAAGGGTAGTACCAATAGTAATAGGCTACTTGAGTGCAATCCCAAAACAACTGGAGCACCACTTGAACACCATTGGCATTGACAAATTTGCTATTAGTCAATTGCAAAAGGCGGCCTTATTAGGAACTGCTTCCATCCTGCGACGATACCTATAATACCATCAAACATCTACTTCTGCCTATCCCAGGTCCTGGGTAAGGACTCGATCGGTAGACAAAATGCCAAATCCAGTCTGAACATCTGGCTGACTGTGCGATGATTGATAATAATAATTAAAGTGGAAGGACCTTTGGAGGTTCATCCCATCTATACAACTCCTGCTCGGTGCCAGAAACCTTATCCATTTCGTACCAATGGTGTCCAGGTCTCTTCTTAAAAACTTCCAGTGTTGTAGGCATTTCACCGCTTTATCGGAGGCAGTTGTTTCCACTGGTTATTCTAAGCTGTCAGGAAGTTTCTTCTCCTTAGTTTTCTAAGTTGCTTCTCTCCTTGCTTAGTTCCATCCATTGCTTCTTGTTCCTGCCTTCAGGTGCCTTGGAAAATAGCTTGACTCCTTCTTCTTTGTGGCAGCCCCTGAGATATTGGAACACTGCTATCATGTCCCCCCTCGTCCTTCTCTTCATTAAACTAGAATACCTAATTCCAGCAGCCGTTCTTTATATGCTTTAGCTTTCAGTCCCCTAATCATCTTTGTTGCTCTTCTTCATACTCTTTCTAGAGTCTCAATATCTTTTTTACATCGCGGTGACCCAAACTAGATGCAGTATTCCAAGTGTGGCCTTACCAAGGCATTGTAAAGTGGTATTAACACTTCACATGATCTTGATTCTATACCTCTGTTAATGCAGCCTAGCACTGTGTTGGCCTTTTTGGCAGCTGTAGCACACTGCTGGCTCATCTTTAGGTGATTGTCCATTAGGGCTCCGAGGTCCGTCTCACAGTTACTACTATTGAGCAAGGTACTCCCTATACTATACCTGTGCATTTGGTTTTTCTTGCCTAAATGTAGAACCTTGTTTTTTTCACCACTGAATTTCATTTTGTTAGATAGTGCCCAGTGTTCAAATTTGTCCAGATCCTTCTCTATCTTAAGCCTGTCTTCTGGAGTGTTGGCTATTCCTGCCAGCTTGGTGTCATCTACATATTTGATGAGTTCCCCATCTATCCCCTCGTCCAAATCGTTGATGAAGATGTTGAAGAGCACTGGGCCCAGAACAGAGCCCTGGGGCACCCACTACAGACTTCCCTCCATGTAGATGCGGTTCCATTGAGGACCACACGCTGAGTACGGCCGGTCAGCCAGCTATGGATCCATTTGGTGGTGATGCTGTCTACCCCACATTTTTCTATCTTGTCAAGTATTAGGTTGTGATCTACTTTATCAAATGCCTTACTGAAGTCCAAGTAAATTATGTCCACAGCATTCCTCTGATCCACTAATATTGTCACTTGGTCAAAGAATGCAATAAGATTTGTCTGGCATGATCTATTTTGGACAACCCCATGTTGGCTTTTAGTAATGACTTTGTTTGCCTCTAGGTGTTCGCTGATTCGTTGTTTGATTATCTTCCAGGTATTGAGATCAGGCTGATAGGTCTGTAATTTCCTGGGTCCATTTTTTTTCCTTTTTTGTAGATGGGAACTACATCAGCTCTTTTCCAGTCCTTTGGTAGTTCCCCTGTGCTCCAGGATCTTTGAAAAACATAGTTCAGTGGTTCTGAGATCACATCTGCCAGTTCCTTGAGAACCTTGGGGTGTAATCCATCTGGTCCTGGCGATTTGAACTTGTCTAGGCTGGATAGGTACTCACTTACCATTTTCTTGCCTATCTTAACTTGTATTTCTATTCTGTTTTTTATGGCACTATTTTTGATAGGTTGGTCTCTTTTTTCTCTTTGTGTAAAGACAGATGCAAAAAACGAGTTAAATAGTTCTGCTTTCTCCCTGTTGCTTGTCACCTTCTTTCCACTTTCACCCACTAATGGACCAATCATTTCCTTCACTTTTTTCTTGTTTTTTACATGTTGAAAGAAGCTTTTTTGTTATTTTTTACTTTGGTCACAAGCCCTAGTTCATTTTGAGCCTTAGTTTTCCTCACTTCATCTTTGCAGGCTCAGGCTATTTGCTGATATTCTGACTTAGTTATGTGCCCCTCTTTCCACTTTCTATACTTGTCCTTTTTATCTTTCAATTTGTCAGAGAGTTCTTTATGCAGCCATGCTGGTTTCTTTTGAGAGCTGTTATTTTTCCTCTTTGTTGGTATTATGCTAGACTGGGCTTTTATTATCTCATTTTTCAAAATTTCCCAAGCTTCTTGAGTTGTTTTCCCCTTGAGGATTCTCATCCATGGAATCCTTCCCAAGCCCTCTCTAAGTTTATTGAAATTAGCTCTGAAGTCCAAGAATCTAGTTTGACTGTGTTCTATTACTTGTGCTTCCATAATGTTGAATTCCAATATTGCATGATCACTTCCTCCCAGGGTTCCTATGGTTTCAACACCTTCTATCATTTCATCTCTGTTAGTGAGAATTAGATCCAAAATGGCTAATCCCCTAGTTCCCTTCTCTACTTTTTGGGAGACAAAGTTGTCTGCTAGGTTTGTCAGGAACCTATTTGATCTTCCACTTGGTGCAGAGTTTGTCTCCCAGTTGATGTCAGGGTAGAAATAGAAAAGTAGGGCCCATGGAGTTCCAATAAAATTTCCAATAGAATATATGATCATTATATTAGCAAGTGTTTCTGCCTGTTTCAATATATTAATAATTTTGACAGTTGCTAGAAGAAATAGCATATCAAGATGGTAAATGTTATGTTTTCAGTTTGGTGAGACATTGAAGAGGCGTATGGTGCAAACAATAACTCTTTATTCAGTTAACAACAGAAGCAGCACTAACTGCTTCTTAACCAGTATTTATACAGCTCACCACTAGGCGGCAGCCAATAGAATTGAAGCAATATTTCCCACTTAAAGGCAAGCTAATTAACATGTAGACAGTCAGCCTGGAGCTCAAGCAGGTGCAGCAGTTTGACTGTTACCAACAGTTTCCAAGTAATAAACCTCAATACATAACAGTAAACATCATCAATGGTGTCATCCAGTTGCCACATATTCCTATTTGGACTAAGAAAGGAGGATTGCAACATAGATGGCAGCTAACTTTTCCTGCCATCTTGATTTTTGGTGGCAGGCTTCCCAAAAGTTGTCAGGGCAAAAGTGAGTGCAAACAAGGTCAGATACAGGATACATCTGGACTTGTGCTTTTATATGTATATGAATCCAAGCAACATTCCAAAGGGACACATGGACAATGGCCTTCACTTCCTACTATACTTTTAAAATAATATCATTTTGCTTTCTTCCCTGCAATCTGATTCTTTCTAGCCCAAATAGTATGCAGGAAAGATGCTAAGAGGCTTGTCGCTTGGGATAGTGAATTCAATAATTCACTGAAAACTAAGCAAAACTAAACTAAATAGAATAAGATCAAAATCAGTGTGGAGACGATCTGGAAAAGGAAGGATTATTTTGAAAAATGGGCTGAATTCATCTGGGAATTGGGAAACTTTAAAAAAAATCCTGAAAAATTCTCTGTATCCCTATGGGAGAGGCACTTGGACAATGGTTCAGGATGTTACAACTTCTCCGTTCTAATCCCCTTCCCTCTTCCATTCTAATTGTGTCATCTGGACAGCGCTAGTATCAGTTATGGATTCCAGAAGCCTTGCCCTGCCTGTTTTCCCTGCTTTGTTAAAAAAAATAATTTGCTTAAGTGAAAAACACAAAACCAACACTTCGACCAGATGTTCTCTTTTTACTGATGCCAGATTTCTTCACCCACTGCTTGGTAGTACTGATTCACAATGTTTTTCTTCTCTGCAATTACTACAGGCTTTTTTTTCTCCAAAACAACACCCTCAGTAATAACAATGAATATTCGTGGGATTTAGGGCAAAGCAAAGCAAATATGGGTTTAGATTGCATATCAGTCCTTCTTCTAGCACTGTGGGGAGAAGCAGGTTCATAAATAACTGAAACTGACTTTTAAAGCCTGGTTGCTAATGAAGAGGTGACTTTGATAGAAGCCATACTGTAGTAAGCAAATAAAGCACTGTTCTTCTGCTGGCAGCACTAAAAAGGTAAAATTCTCAACAGAATATTCCAGCTGCTATAGGGACTCTGTAGGCTGTGGGAGAATATATGCTCTCATATATTAAACATGTTTAATGAAGAACATGTGAAGGGTTTTTTTTGTAAACTATTGCATCTTTGCTGATAAAGCATGCCTACATACATAAAGTGAACATGTCCATTAGCGTGAATCTTCCCAAGTAAGCCAGATAGGAAATACAAGCTAAATTTACTTTATTGTATGGCTACTTTAACAGAATCTTGCCAGTCTGAAGCATAAACCTCCACTTTTAACTGCTTGTTCCATTGGATCCTTCCTTGATCCAGGTGGATCCTTCCTAAGTTTTTTTCTCTGACTGTTAAGTCATATCTGATTGTTTCCTAGGCAGTAACTCTTCCCCTCTTTCCCCAAAGTTATTCATACATTCCATCAAAACTAGCTACGCCTGAAGAGGACAATAGGACTATTCCTATGTAACTATGCATGGAAAGAACATTACGCTGTATCATATGGCAAATTAATGACAGAGTATGAGATCATGCATCGAAAGATGCTATTTTCCATAGTACTACAGAATTTGGAAAGAAACCTAAGTTCACTCAATTTTTGTTCCTATACATTTGATGCCAAAAAGTCAACATCAGTTACATTTCTCTTAAGGAAAGCCATGATTATGTCTTAATCTTTGCTCTTTTTTTGCCATAACTGTAGGAAAGGTTCAACTATTCTGGGAAGCCATCTCAGCTAGTGGTCCTTGATCTAGTCTCTAAAGGCTTGACAAAGTGGTGGTGTATATTGAATTGAATAGTAAAGCAGCAGATTTTTGTGACTGAAAAAGTGTGGCAAGAGCAAGAAAATAAAAAAAAATAATCTTAGTAAAACACAAAAGATCTTACAAGCCTTATAGAGCTGAGACCCTAAAGCAGACATGTCAAACTCACAACATCACGTGACATCGCACAATGTATTGGGATGTTTTGCCATTGCCAGCAATGGGGTGGGCGCAGCTTCCGGATGACGCGTCCGGCCTGTGGGCTAGCAGTTTAACAACCCTGCCTTAAAGGGAAGCTTTTGCAAAGATGTTACCTGATGGAGTAATAACAAAAGCAGGCATGGCTGAATCAAAGAGAGAAGTTGGAAGAGTCATGGACCCTGATGCTAGGTCATAGCTGACAGAATCATACTCTTAGTAACAGTGAGAGGAGAGATGCCACCAGCACCACCTGTTGCTTACTTTAAAACCAAATAAAATAAAATAATGAAATTTCCTGAAGCAGATGAGGGAGAAGAACATCCATAGTTATTCCTCAAAGTGTAACCCTAGCCATGTAAAGAAAATAATGGACAAAGCTTCTCATGAAATGCTCTAACTGCAATATGATAAAAGAAGGTCAATAGAGCCCTCAGAATGGTATTTAAATAAATATTTAAATAAATATATAGAGAGTGGCATGTAGTTTCAGGAATTAAGAGATAGAAGATCTAGACATGCTTATGCAGAAGGGGTAATCTAGACCTATCCTTAGATATTTCCCTGTCATAATAAATTTCCCAAATGGAATAAGGGGAAGACATTGACACTGACACTTTGTGATACTTCAGAAGGATGATAATGGTATGGAGGTGTCCCCAAAATGAATGGGTAATACTTCGGGCTTCTATTGCCACAGGAAAAAAGACCTTTTTCTTGTCTTCCAGCTAAACAATGGAGAAGTGTGAGAAATTGAAAAAAATTACACTGCACCAGGAATGAAATAACTACCTAGTCAGAAATGCTTACAGAATAAGTTCAGAAGTCATCACTAGTGTTTTTGGGCAAATCCAAAACGTAAGCTAGAAGCAGAAAGTTACATGTTCTGTATGTTCTGAAATGGTTACCTTACAATTGACTGATGTGACAATGAGTAGACAACTGCAAGTCAATGATACCAGACTAAAATTCAGCAGGAAGAAAAGATAGCTGGACTTACAACCAAGGCACAAAGTAAATACCTGTAACTACAAAAACACGTAGAGAAAAATGAGTTGGAAGGCTTCATGCCAAGATCTGGAAAGCAGTTTTGTAAAGAAAAAAAACTATGAAATGAGTTGACAAAGCGAGAGAACAGTCAAGTTCATAAATGAGGCAAATTTCAGGTTCCTTCAAAAGAAAGAACATTCGTTAGAAAACTATAGGAAGGTGGGGATGACAAGGGATGATGAATGGATTAAAAGCCCAACCTTTGTGAAAATAAACTGGTTCTCATAGGACACTCTATGAGAGCAGAAAACTAGAAACTAGTTTCACAGAAGTTCAGGAAAGATCTACTGAAACATACATTCATATTAGGCAAGATGAAACTCTAAAAAAAAACTTTAAAACTAATTGTCTGGGCCGGAGATGACCTAAGATCAATAAACTCACAGTCAATCATGCCTAAAGTGCAAATATGCGAATGCAATAATAATAATAATAATAATAATAATAATAATAATAATAATAATAATAATAATAATAATAATAATAATAATAATAATGTTAACAAGGTCCGCGCTAGATATTGGAGTTCCTGGATATCTGGTGAAAAGTGGGTTACAGGACTCAGGACTGTTGGCTGAGCAACCAGGGCCAGCAGCTGCAGAACTACTGGAAGAAAAGGTGTTTACCCGTCGCAGATACACAGTGATGAAAACAAAAGAAATATGATCTGTTACTACAGATCAAGTCCACAAGAGTAGATGGTATCTAAAACCGAATGCACAGTTCTGGAAAGAACAACATCCAGATCAAAATAACAGAAACAGAGACTAAGCAGATCAACGCCCGATTTTATAACACGAAATAAAATATTCACAAACGAATTGGGACGAACTGCAAGGTTTACTCCCAGGCAACGAATAAAGCCTTACCAGAAGTATTCAGAAGTATAGGCAAACCAGGGGGAGTTGGCAGTGAAGAATCCAGCAGAGAGTATACAACTGTTTTGCCCCCCTCCACCCCCCCCCCTCACCCCGGCCCCCCCGCCCCCTCCCCACCCATTTACATGCCCCCCCAACCCCCCTTTTCCGCCCGTACGCGATCCCCACCCGCCCATCCCCACCCCACCTTCTCTCCAGACCGGCGCACCTATTTTACCTCATTTGGAAACCAGGCAACCTCTACCTCAGGAAGAACAAAACCCTCTAACTAAAGAAATAAAAGAATTGAAACAAAGAATAACGGAGCATCTAGAACAGCACAAAAACAATAGAATAAGGCTACCTGCATTGAAGCTTGTTCCAAAGAAACAGCTAGCACAAGCATTAAAAGATGCAAATATTGCAATATCAAGTATAAGCACCAATTCATTGCAAGAAACAAACCAACTAATGTACAGCACAGCTGCCGTTATAACAGAATACCTGGGATGCAAAATCAACAAAAAAGAAAAACAAACAAACAGTGCACCAGAAAAATGGAAGGTTAGACTAGAAAATAAGATCAGCAAGTTAAGATCACATGCAAGCAAGCTAGAACAGATGAAAGAAAAGAAGCTGAAGAACAAGACGACCAAAGAATACCTAATCAAGAAATACCACTTAGAAACAAGGAAGATCAAGAAAGCACTGGAAATAATAAAGCAACAAATAACAGCTATAGCCAGGAAAATCAGTAGATATGAAGCTCGAACTGCAAACTATAGGCAGAACCTCCAATTTCAATCCAATCAGAAACGTTTCTACCAATCCATCAATGGAGAAACTGCAAGGAATCAGTCAGTACCTGACAAGGAAGAAACAGTGCAATTCTGGAAGCAGATATGGGATAACCCAAATAAATACAACAAGGATGCGGCTTGGTTAAAAGAGGTGGATGCAAATAAAACAGAAGTTGAAATGAAAGAACTATTAATAACAACAAAAATGTTAGAAAAAAGAGCAAAGAAAATCAAAAATTGGTCAGCACCAGGTGAAGATGAACTGCATGGGTTTTGGTTGAAACATCTAACTGTTAGACACCCACTCATTGCCAAGCAGTTCAACAATATACTACAAGGAGGAGAAATTGAAAAGTGGCTAACAACTGGGAAAACCTACCTAATAATGAAAAATCCAGCAAAAGGGGCAACACCAGGCAACTACAGGCCAACTACCTGTTTACCAACAACTTTCAAACTACTAACTGGTGTGGTAGCTGATGCAGTACAACAGCATCTAGTTGAAAACAATCTCTTTCCACCTGAGCAGAAAGGAAACCGCCCCAATAGCAAAGGAACAAAAGATCAACTCCTAATAGACAAAATGATCTTGGAAAACTGCAAAAGAAGGAAGACCAACCTGAATGTGGCATGGATTGACTACAAAAAGGCATGTGACTCTCTGCCACATGATTGGATAATAAAGTGCCTAGAAATAACAGGAGTCAGTAGAAACATCAGAAAATTTGTGCAAAGATCGATGGCACAATGGAAGACACAGTTGCAGATCAATGGTGAGAGGCTGTAGAGTTAATATCAAGAGAGGAATAATTTCAAGGAGATTCATTATCCCATTACTATTTGTTATTGCAAACTGTTTCCTCTGCAACATACTGAATAAACTCAGGAGAAGTATGAAAAAAGATTAGAGGAGGACAAGAAGGAGTGGCTATCAACATCACAAACATCTGCTAACTATATCCTCCTCCTTTACATGGATGATCTGAAGCTGTATGAAAAACTCATCTTAAAATAGAATCGCTGCTCAACACTGTCGTATTATATATCCAAGATAGTGTAATGGAGTTTGGCTTGGACAAATGTTCCACACTTACTATCAAACAAGGAAAAATAGTGAAAACTGAAAGGAATCAGATGCCCCACGAAATAGCATTAAGAGCTGGATGAGGGAAGAGTACTACAAATACTTGGGTATCCTTCAAGCTGACAACATCAAGCACACTGAAGTCAAGAAAAAGGATTAGAGGTGAATACATCAAGAGAGTGAAGAAGATCTTAAAATCCAAACTCAATGGAGGAAATACAATAAAGGCAATCAACACCTGGGCAATCCCAGTCATTAGGTACACAGCTGGAATAGTGGACTGGACTCAAGCAGAACTAAAAGCAATGGATAGGCAGACCAGAAAAAATAATGACAATGAATCATGCCCTTCATCCACGCAGTGACATTGATAGACTTTATCTACCAAGGCAAATAGGTGGGCGTGGAATGCTACAAGTACATCAGATGGTTGAAGAAGAAAAAATGGCTTTGGAAGAATATCTGAAGAACAATGATGAAGATGCACTGAAATTAGTATATCAGGAAGGCTTACTGACTACTGGAGAGACCAAACTGGCCTACAAGAAAGACCAAATGAAGAACAGAATAGAGGCATGGGAAGACAAAGCACTACATGGCCAATACATGAAAAAAATAGCTGGGAAAGCAGATAATAATAAAACCTGGCAATGGCTAAGAGCAGGAAAATTGAAGAAAGAGACCGAGGGACTAATTCTGGCTGCACAAGACCAAGCCTTAAGGACAAATGCATACAAAGTCAAAATTGAGAAGACAGCAACAGACAGTAAGTGCCGCCTATGCAAAGAAGCTGAAGAAACAGTGGACCACTTGGTAAGCTGTTGCAAGAAGATTGCGCAGACTGATTACAAGCAGCGGCATGACAAAGTAGCAACAATGGTGCATTGGAAGATCTGCAAAAAATATCATTTGCCTGTAAGCAAAAACTGGTGGGATCATAAAATAGAGAAAGTCATAGAAAATGATAAAATTAAACTGCTCTGGGACTTCAGAATTCAAACAGACAAGCACCTGCAACATAACACCCCAGACTTAACAATTGTCGATAAGAAAGACAAAAAAGTCTGGATAGTGGACGTGGCAGTGCCTGGAGATAGCAGAATAGAAGAGAAAGAACTGGAGAAGATAACAAAATACAAAGACCTACAAATAGAAATAGAAAGACTGTGGCAAAAGCAAGCAAGGGTAGTACCAATAGTAATAGGCTCCTTGGGTGCAATCCCAAAACAACTGGAGCACCACTTGAACACCATTGGCATTGACAAATTCGCTATTAGTCAATTGCAAAAGGCGGCCTTACTAGGAACTGCTTCCATCCTGCGACGATATCTGTAATACCATCAAACATCCACATCTGCCTATCCCAGGTCCTGGGTAAGGACTCGATAGGTAGACAAAATGCCAAATCCAGTCTGAACATCTGACTGACTGTGCGATGATCCATAATAATAATACCTGGGTAAGGACTTGATAGGTAGACAAAAATGCCAAATCCAGTCTGAACATCTGGCTGACTGTGCAATGATCCTCAATAATAATAATAATAATAATATAATAATAATAATAATAATAATAAATAGTAATAATAATAATAATAATAATATAATAATAATAATAATAGTGGATGTGGCAGTGCTGGAGATAGCAATAGAAGAGAAAGAACTGGAGAAGATAACAAAATACAAAGACCTACAAATAGAAATAGAAAGACTGTGGCAAAAGCAAGCAAGGGTAGTACCAATAGTCATAGGCTCCTTGGGTGCAATCCCAAAACAACTGGAGCACCACTTGAACACCATTGGCATTGACAAATTCGCTATTAGTCAATTGCAAAAGGCAGCCTTATTAGGAACTGCTTCCATCCTGCGACGATATCTGTAATACCATCAAACATCCACATCTGCCTATCCCAGGTCCTGGGTAAGGACTCGATAGGTAGACAAAATCCAGTCTGAACATCTGGCTGACTGTGCGATGATCGATGATAATAATAATAAAAATAATAATAATAAATGAAAATAGAATAGGCAATAGAATGCCATTGCTGACTATCCTATTTTCAAAAAATTGCCATGGATATAGCTGAATCTTTTTCAAAATTCACTTAAGAAAACCAATATATTTTGGTTGCATGTGATTATGCCACTAGATCAACGGTTCTCAACCTGTGGGTCACGACCCCATTTGGGGTCGAACGACCATTTCACGGGGGTCGCCAAACAACGCAGTCCGCCATTTTTTCCCCTTTTCCTTAGCTGTGCTATTCCATTTTATTCTATTGGCTTTTGAAAGCCAATAGAACAGACTCTCTTGAATAGAGTCTAATTCTATTGGCTTTCAAAAGCCAATAGGAATTGTCCAGGCTGTCTCTGCCCTGCTGAGCTCGCCAAAAGTCCCGTTCTGCAAACAGTGCTGCAAGTTGTCTGCAGCGAAGGCAAGCTGTCTGGAAGTTTCCATCCCTCCCTGCTGAGCAACTACTAAAAATGTAAGTAAAAGAGGGCCAGGGGTGGGAGGTGGGAGGCCGGCGGGCGCAGGGAGGGTTGCTGGCGCGCGTGGGGCCCGGCGGGTGCCTTACCTCCCTTGGGCTGGGTCAGCTGGTGGCCTAGCCGGTGGTCGGCCTGCGCCATCTCTGCCGCTTACCAGCTACGCCTCAGTCGGCGCAGGAGGTGGCACCACGCTTGCGCAGCACTCCCGGGCAGGGAAAGTCCTTCACTTACGACCGGTTGGGTAGTCCTCAACGTACAACCGGTTGGGGGTCGCGGCATTAAAAAGGTTGACAACCACTGCACTAGATGCTCAAGGCAATCCTTTTTTTGTGTTGAGTAATTGCAAATTTTCCTTTCAGCAGATGTTCATTCTGTATATGAAGAGGCTAGAGGAGTACCAACCACTTGTTCTGCAGTCAAAGAAGGCCACTCAACTTTATTTAACTGATCAGGTCTGTTCTGCAGTCTCCTTGAATGGAATATCAGGCAAGCCAGATATTGAAGCAGCATCAAATATGGTGCAACATTATTTTCTTTGTACAATATATATAGAAAATTGCTAGTTTTCCTCACTATAAATGCATTATTGATGTCACCAAGAAGGTTGCTTGAAACAAATGCATTATTGATATTCCCTGTTTATGCTTACTGTCATAAGATAAATTTATTGCTCTGAGTATTATTGATATTTCTTACTCATGCTTATAAAGCCACAGAATCATCTCGGATGGTCCAGGAAAAGAAGAATCTTTTTTCAGATGTTGGATTCAGCTTCAGATACACACACACACACACACACACACACACACACACACACCTGGAAAAATATCATTGCATTCTAGCTTAACAAGAAGATCATGTTTACTCATGTCATTACTCTGATTTCTGATTGGTTCCCTTTCCTGGTCTTGATGTAAATGGATTTTTTTGCTGTGTGTGAGAAAACTTATGACATGGAGGGTTTTTTTTTTTTTTTTTTAAGAATCTTACTATTTTCTTCCAATTTATCCTTCTTTGAACTAGATGCCGTCAGATTCTCAGTTCACAGAAACAATCTATGGTTGTTGGCAGTCCATTTAGCTTTGTCCCAATCCACACAGACTTTTTTTTCATGGCCTTAGAAATTTTTAGCTCCTGTAGCCTTGACTTTTTTGTGTTCTTCATAGCTGATTAGGATCTTTTGGAAACCTCGACTTTGTTTCAACCATTTTGAATTTTTCTTCTCATTCTCTCATTCACAGATGAAAGCGGTCATAATTAATTGTAATATACCTTAGCCCAGGGCACTTAAACTCTCATATTTCATCTATTGTCACTTTAGATGCAAAGCTACCCAATGTGTCCTGGTTTTTTGCCCATGTATTGTTTTAATGTCTGAGCAGGACTCTAAATTTCAGTTATTCCCTTTCTTGGGGCAATATCTTGATTACAGCTTAGCAGTTTGTTCTGATGGAATACATTAGTTGTGGTTTGTGGTACCAAATGTGTGTCTGGTAACATTACCGCAGGTCTTTCATAAGCATTATATTCATTTTAGCCTCATTAACAACATCCTGTTGAACTCCCCTCCCAGTACCATCCTGTCCTCAGATTTTAGAATAAAATTATTGAATTGAAACAGTTTAGAAAAATGGAACATTTTCCCAATATTTCACATATAGGCATGGTCCCTTAGTGTATTGGAGAGGAACATTGAAAACTGATCACACTTGTTGTAAATCCAATCCCTGTATTACCGTCCCAATGATTATGTTACTTGTGTTATTTGTTTCAACTAAAAAGCAGGTACAACAATCTGTAACAATTGTGTTCCATGTTCATCTATCCCTCTCTCATCTGTCTGTCTATCATCCATCCATCCATCCATCCATCCATCCATCCATCCATCCATCCATCTATCTATCTATCTATCTATCTATCTATCTATCTATCTATCTATCTATCTATCTATCTATCTACCTGCCTACCTATCTATCAGTATACAATATCTAATATGAACCTTGCTTTTCTGCCCATACCATATTCAAGGCAGTTCACAAGCATTAGAAACTCTAAAGTATAAGACATAGAAATAAAACATATAAATACCATCAAAATCAGTTAATAATAAAAAAATGAGGAAAGATGTTTTTTGTCATCTGCCATTGTTCTTGAAAAGAAAGCGAAACACAATTCCTTGAAGAGTACCTTGCATAGTTTGTGTGTGTGTGTGTGTGTGTGTGTGTGTGTGTGTGTGTGTGTGTGGCACGACCCAGGATGAGGTAGTCCCAGATCTAATGAGCTTCTAGTAATGAATCTTCAAAAAGGTTCTCTTGCTATTCTAAGTAACTAGGCAAATTTAGATTTCTTAACTTAAAAGAACTAACATAATTTTAAATATCATATTGCCAAAATTATACTTGATTTCTGTGACCCAGGACATCATTATAAGCAGCTCATGGAGACTGTATAAAGAAAATGTTTGTGTAAGAGTTGTCAAATATTTCTAAGAATTAGAATTTTATGATTATTCAGAACTGTGCGGGTTGCATTCCAATAGCCATTTACCCCAGGGAAATCACTGTAGAGCAAAATGGGACTTACTGTACTTTGGGTAGACATATATAGGATTGCATTGTTAATGATTGTACTAACTATGATCATATTTATTTTATTTCATATGAGTCCCATGTGTTACATCATTTATTATTTCACAATATTTCTTTATATTCATATGCCCACTATAAACAAATGATCACACTAAAAATGGTGTAAATGTAGGGAATTTATTTTAAAAAGGTACACCAGAATTACAAACAGATGGACTTTGCTATTAACCATTATAGATTTTTTTAAAAATTCAAATGGTATGGTGAACTTCCAAAGACAAGCAACATTAATGAGTAACTTTCCCTTCCCCCATTAATTCCGACATCATGAAGTCATTAAGCTCTTGAATCCATAGTGAGCTAGTAAAATGCTCCCTCCCAAATATCTCATTGTATCTGGCACAGGGCCCAAGGTTCAATACACCTGAGTTCTTACTATTGCTTCTCAAATGTTGATTAAGCTTTGATTAAACAACATTTGTGTAAACTGTCTGCAGCTAGCTTGAGCAGCTTCAGATTGTCCTGGAGGACACCCTGGGAAGCCCACCAGGATGTTAGGATATTGTCTAATGAAAAAATTAATCAAAATGTACCAAAGGTGTGTACTGAATCTAGTTCATTAAAACTGGATTAGGTCTCTATGTGGATGGTGCTAATTGACTTTAAAGGTGTGCTAGATTAGTTTAATTTAGCTACAAGAAGGGTTAACAGAAAGCTGTTGAATCTCAGCACACAGAGCTTACAGAGGAATCAGTGGAATGATCTAGTTTAATTAAAGCAGACCTTGTCTGTACTCATAAATCTTCTGTGATATATAACTATTGTCAAAGAGAACAGGGAAAAAATAGCACTATATTTGTCTACAATAAGATAGCACATTATCTATGCCATAAATACTAACCTGTGACATGACAGTCAGGTCTATTAAACTTACAAGTCTAGTCAGCAAATGGCCTACCTTCTCTCCTGGGTGATGATCCTGCATTTCTTTCAATGGATAGGCGAGAAAATTTGGAGCAATAGAAATATATATATATATATATATAACTTTACAGTTTAAATCACTACAACATAGCTACCATATCTGAGTCTCAACAACTTACACAGCTGCTCAATTGAAATACAGAGCTTGAGTGTTTCATATCTATGTGCTGCCCTCTAGAGGTCATCTGGAGTCGTGCAGTCCAGAATCAACATTCCAAAGGTAAAGAAAATCTTCATCTATTTCTTAATAAAACTGAGGAAGAAATATACTGCAGAACCTGGAGCAAGATAAGAGTTTATCTTTTTTTGTGAACCTAACACCCACCCATCAGAAATTCAATCCATTTTTAAGAGAACATCTCCTGCTACTGAGAATTAATTGACAAATTCATATCTCTCTGGTAGTTAAGCCCTAAGTTACTAATGGCTTTAAAAGTATAAACCTACATTTTATATTGTGCCTAGAAAGCAACTAGCAACCAGTCCAGATTTTTAACATGGAAGAGCATAAATTCTAGTCCTCTCTTAGGCATGGAAGTCAAAAAGGGGCTATCATCAGTTTGCCTGCTTCGCCTTCAGATTGTTGTGTTGTTATAGTCAGTGCTGAGGTTCTTTCATTTAGGATAAGAAGCAAGGGACATAAATAAATAGCTGATTTCCATGTAATGGCTAGAAGAATTCCAATAGACTATATCATAATAAACTGAGATTAGATAATTTGTATTTCCCAAAAAGAAAAATTATAAAAAAACCTTTTGCTTAAGTATATTGCTTTAGAATACTTCCAGACTTAATAGTTCTATTCATCTGCCCAAGGATTGTTACTGAAAATGTTTACAGTGAGATTCCATATGTGGCTTACAATCAATGAAAATACAATACTTATCTGCATAGAAGAACATTTTTATATCATCTATAGGCAATGGATCCAGAATTTCCGCAAACAATTTAACCAGATGAGATATCAATAGCTTGGCAATTACACTTGCCCAATGTCTGAAGTATTGTACTTTTAATTTTTAAATGTATCTATGGCTCTTGATCTAAAATGCTTACTGATGATTAACTACTTGGTTTTACTGCACTTTATTACTTAGGATAAAATCCTGAATTTTATAGCAACAATATTTAATGTATCAATGTAGATAATGCAAACTGAGAATATTTCAAAATAGATTATATACATACTTTCAAGTTCAGCAATTTTCTCCTTATACATTTCTAGTTGGATTGTAATTTCAGGGTCTTTCTCTACTTTCCAGCTTCTAATTACATTAAATGCATTTATCTGAATTTTATTATACATCTTTCAGCTTGCAAACCACATACAAAACTGTACTTTGTAAAAAAGCAAGTGCAAGTGGAAATATATTAGGGACAGATTTGCAACACATGAACAAAGACGAATACAAATTTTCTTGTCTCTGCACAAGTGTGTATGTATGCATGTATGTATGCATGTGCATATTTTAAATTTATGGAATGTACTGAGGGGTGATAGCACCCATTTATGAAAACTTTTATGTTAAAGAATATAAAATAAAAGAAACTCTCTTGACTTTACATTCATTTTCATTTATTGATCACATAATATATAGCACAATGCTAATATGATTCTATATGTTTGTGAACTTTACCATTAAAGCAGTTAACCATTGAGGCAACACAGTATAAAGCATGTTAAAGGAAAAGTATATACAAGATAAGGATTATATGTTCAACATAAATATTTGGGAAATTGTTTGCAAAAATGTTTCTGTTAAGAAATGAACAAAACAAACAATGTACATTATAGATAAATAAGTCTCTAATTAAAGCAGTGGTTCTCAATCTTTTTAATGCCGTGACCCCCAACCAGTCATAAGTCGAGGACTACTCAACCGGTCGTAAGTCGAGGACTACTCAACTGGTGCAGCACCGTTTGCAGAATGGGACTTTTGGCGGGCTCAGCAGGGCAGAGACAGCCTGGACAATTCCTATTGGCTTTTGAAAGCCAATAGAATTAGACTCTATTCAAGAGAGTCTATCCTATTGGCTTTCAAAAGCCAATAGAATAAAAGGGAGCAGCACAGCTAAGGAAAAGGGGGAAAAAATGGCGGACTGCGTTGTTTGGCGACCCCCGTGAAATGGTCGTTCGATCCCAAATGGGGTCCCAACCCACAGGTTGAGAACCACTGAATTAAAGAGTTACAGATATTCATGAGAATTTTGAGTACATTCTTAATGGTTGGCCTTCATAAAGCTGGATTGTGGCTCCTGCCAGATCTAAAACAGGTAAAGCAGAGATGGATTTGGTTAATATTTGGATAAGATGTCATCAGGGAATTGTGGGTTATAATTTAAATTGGGGATTTTAAATAAAAATTCTGGAAAAAGGCAATGGCAAACTTTTTTTGTACAGTTGCCAAGGAACTTATATAAACCTGTTCATAAAGTCTTCAGGAGTGAAGTTCAGTTTAAAGGAGACTTTTACTTAATTGCTATATAACATCCTGTCCAATAATCACAGGGTCAATTAGTTCAGAGATAAGCAATTTTCTTTTGGTTACTTTCTTTACATTTCTGAAAACTCCACAGAAAACAAAGCTAAAATAAGCAGGAAATCACTGAATGTTACACATATGCTTTCCTGTCAAATTGTTATAAAAATAATAAAAAAATAGTAATTAGATTGTCTTAGCATACCTAAATATGTGTAAACAATATTTACCCTTTGAAACAGCATGATCAAATTCACCATTAGTTTCTGGAGGGAAAATACATTTGTCAATGTTGTAGTTTTATGTTTTTCAATTGGAACTGGAACTTTTGATCAAAATGTTATGAAGCAAATATAACTGATTTTTTTTTTAAATGGGTGAATGGACCAAGAAAGACATACATATAGTACATATGTATTTTAACTTCATTACCAACTTCTTAAGAGCCATGGTGGTGCAATGGTTAGAATGCAATATTGCTGGCTAACTCTTCCTGTATCCAGGAGTTTGATCCTGACCAATTCAAGGTTGACTCAGCCTTCCATCCTTCTGAGAATGGTAAAATGAGGACCCAGATTGTTGTGGGCAATATGCTGACTCTTTGAACCTCTTAGAGAGGTCTGTAAAGCAGTGTGAAGCAGTATATAAGTGTAATTGCTCTTTTATTTATATATGTGTATCTCATTACTTTCAAGATTTATTTACTCTAATATGAAAATCCTTTGATGAGGAACACACAGAAACTGACAGAAAAACAGTATCTAGAAATGTGAAAATAAGTACCTAGAAGGTCTTCATAGCAAAGCAGTGAAGTTTTAAATCTATCTAAAGATCTACAGTTAGCAACTTTACTGAAGTAAATACTGATTAAAACATATATTTCTGATAATCACCCATCATGCTAATTTGATATGCAATTTCTCTGTTTTTTTTTTATAAGAAGATACTCTTGGAGATTAGAGGAACTTTTGTAAATTTAACCACCCTTCAAAATGAATCTCCACTGTAATCCTTTGAAAATTGGGATAAAATTTGTAAATCATCTCATGCCTCACAGGCCAGTTCAACCAAATACTTAGGAAACCCTATAATAGAATCACCATGTAACTTTTCATGAAATAAGGGCAAAAGGTTGGGAGTTCATCATGAGTCTATTAACAGATGCTCAAATCATTTTTACAGACATTGACAGCTGTGTATTATTCCTGTTCAGTAAGAATGGACAAATAAGAAGTAACATATTGCAGAAATGGAAATGTTTACATTATTCAACACTTGAATGATGGAGAAGTAGGTTTTATTTCCTCTAATAATAGCTGGATAAAGCTGGACAGATTTGGGAATGATTTTTACAGCTCTCCCTAGACCCCAATTTATTTTTCTGTCAGTTTTGTAACAATCATTGACTTCTATTTGCAGCAGATGATGAACTGTCTCTTATAATAAAAAATGGAGTCCTTGCTCAGAAAAGGGATACTAAAGCTTCATAAGAAATAGTTTGTCTAGAGTTATCACGTGACAAACCAAGCTAAGGTGATTCAAAACACCTTTTTTAAACACACACACACACACACACACACACACACACACACACACATTCTAAAAATGTCCTTGCCTCATCTCTCAGTTCCTGAAGTATATCACAAGGCAGGTTGAAAGCAATATTCAGTATTATTTAATTGAATTCCTCCCAAAGTTAATATAATGGCAGCCTCTTCAGTAATATCAAGTCATATAAGGCTATACTATTCAAATGCTAAATCACAAAAAACAAAGATGTTTCATCAGTGCTTACAACATTTTGCCTGAAAAAAAGAACATGATCCAACTAATAATAAAATAAATCATGACCTACCCATCTCCTTCACAAAATATGGAACAGTCTAACCCTAACTCTAACCCTGTCAGTCAAATGTGCCTTGAAATGGCAAACTATTAATTCCTTTTGGATGAAACAGACTTAATTTCCCTGGCAAAAGTCCTGATTCAAAGCAAAATGAAAACACACATAATGAACTAAACTGAAGCTAGAAAAGAGGGCATCATTAAATATTGTGATCTGAGGATATGATAAATGAATTAATAGGAAGAAGGGACAACCCCCTCCCTCCCCCAGGCCATCAATTCACCAATCTTCTTAATTATATGAACAATTAATTCCCAAATTTTCTTAAACAGAAAGAATTCAATAGCCACACAGACTGGAAATTTTGGGATTTAAAATCGCAATGCATCTTGAAAGTACCATATTACAAAGAATTGATGCCATACATACATATATGTGTGGATACACACATATGCATGTATATTATGAGACAGAATCTAGAACATTAAATTCTTCTTGACCTTAGGTGAACTTCTATTACAGGAGCACTTTTTAAAACATAACTCCTTCCAAGTAAAGTAGAATAGAATAGAGCTGGAAGGGACCTTGGAGGTCTTCTAATCCAGCCCCCCTGCTTAAGCAGGAGAACCTATACCATCTCAGACAAGTGACTATGTAAAATCTTCTTAAAAATCTTGAGTGATGGAATGCCCACAATTTCTGGAGGCAAGCTGTTCCACTGGTTAATTGTCCTCACTGTCAGGAGGTTTCTCCTTAATTGCAGGTTGCTTCTTTCTTTGTTCAGTTTCCAACCATTGTTTCTTGTCCTGCCCTCTGGTGCTTTGGAGAATAATGTGAGCCCTTCATCTTTATGGCAGCCCCTCAAATACTGGAATACTGCTCTCATGTTGCCCCTGTTTCTTCTTTTCTTTAGACTAGCCAAACCCAAGTCCTGCAGCTGTTCTTCATATATTTTAGTCTCCAGGCCTTTGATTATCTTAGTTGCTCTTCTCTGAATCTTTTCCAAACTCTCAACATCTTTTTTGTGATATGGTGACCAAAAATTGGCTGTAGTATTCCAGATGTGGTCTTACTAGGGTTTTTATAAAGTGGTACTAATATTTCATGTGATCTTGATTCTATGCCTCTGTTTATACAACCCAGGATTGTATTAGCTTTTTTGGTTGTTGTTGGACACTGCTGGCTCACGGTTAAGTGATTGTCCACTAGGATTCCAAGGTCCTTCTCAAAGTTACTGTTTTTAAGCCAGGTCTTGCTCAGTCTGTACATGTAATTTTGATTTTTCTTGCCTAAATGTAAAACTTTGCTTTTCTCCACATTGAAACTCATTTTGTTGGATAGGGCCCATTGTTCAAGTTTGTCAAGATCTTTTTGGATCCTGAGTTTGTCTTCTGGGGTGTTGGCTACTCCTGCCAGTTTGGTGTCATCTGCAAATTTGATGAATTCCCCTTTAATTCCCTCATCTAAGTCATTTATGAAGATATTGAAGACTACTGGACCTTACTTCTCTCCATATGGATGTAATGCCGTTGAGGACTACTCATTGAGTATGGTTTGCCAGCCAGCTACAGATCCATCTGGTGGTGATATTGTGTATACCACCTTTTTCTATCTTACTAGGGAGTAGGTTGTGGTCTAACTTATCAAATGACTTACTGAAGTCTAAGTATACTACATCCACAGTATTTCACTGGTCTATTAGTTTAGTCACTTTATCGAAGAATGAAATAAGATTGGTTTGGCATGATATGTTTTTGACAAACCCCTGCTGGCTACTAGTTATAATTTTGTTTGCTTCTATTTGTTCACAGATCTGTTTTTTTATTATCTTTTTCAGGATCTTCCCAGGTATTGATGTTAAACTGATTGGCCTGTAGTTTCCTGGATCCAATTTTTTCCCTTTCTTGAAGATGGGAACCACATCAGCCCTTTTTCAATCCTCAGGTATTTCCCTGGTGCTGCAGGATTTTTGAAAGATATGGTACAATAGTTCTGAGATAACATCTGCCAGCTCTTTCAGAACTCTGGCATGTAATCTGTTGGGTCCTGGTGATTTATATTCATCAAGGTCAGATAGGTGTTCTCTTACCATTTTCTTGCTTATTTTAATTTTTGTTTCTAGTTTGCATTTTGCAGTGGTTTTTTAGTATGTTGGGCTATGGTTTCTTTTTGTGTGAAGACTGGTGCAAAGTATGAGGTAAACAGTTCTGCTTTCTCCCTGTTGCCTGTTATTTCCTTGCCATCTTTTCTCTTTAGTGTGCCTACAGTTTCCTTGACTTTTTTCTTGTTGTTAATATATTGGAAGAAACTTTTTTATTATCCTTGATTTCTGTTGCAAGTCTTTGTTCGTTCTGAGCCTTTGCTCTCCTGACTTCATCTTTGCATGTTCTGGCTGTCTGCTGCTAATCGGCCTTAGTTATGTACCCCTCTTTCCATTTTTTGTATTTGTCCTTTTTGTCTTTCAGTTTTTCAGAGAGATCTTTCTGCAGCCATGCTGGTTTCTTCTTGAATTTCTTGTTTTTCTTTTTCAGTGGTATTGTGCTGGACTGGGCTTTTATGATCGCATCCCACATTTCTTGGGTTGTTTTCTCCTTTAGGATTTTCATCCATGGGATGATAGATGGACTTGAAAAATTGTATGAAACAGTTTTTTAATGCATTGAAAAGAACTGTAATTTCCCTTTGGGAAATGACTCTGAAATCAGCAAAAGGAGAGTGCCCCTAATTAAGTGCAGCAATGTATGTCTCTTGGCTTTAAGAAGGAAAAGCTCTCAGACTCCAAGTCGCCACAGATGGACTATTTCTTTTGACAGTCTTTGGCTTTAATTCCATCTCTTCTGAAAGAAATCTGTTTTCAGGATCTCCTGCCAAACTGTCTTCTCTTCCTTCCTTGTCTAGTATATTTATGTTTGACTTCTTTGGAATGCTCTTTTAAGCATTTCCTTTGCTCTTGGCCATCAACTTGACATCCCCCCAGCTCACAGGTCTGTCTCTTTGTTTTATCTGTATGTTCTCCCTAGCTTCAATATTTCATTTCATCACCTTCTGAACTGACAGACATTACCACAGAAAGTCATGGGCTTCTTACATCCTTGCCTTCTTAGTGTTCAATATGGCTGGAAAATGTGTAGAAAGTATTACTTGTCCTTTAAAAGGAGAAGAAAGGCAGCAAGAAAGTTCTAGCTTTAGACTGAATGTTAGGGGCAGAGGACGGGGAACTGACGATAAGAAGCTGTATTTCATTCAAAAAAACAAAATGCATGATATAAATAAAGTATGTTAAGGAATTAAATTTCTTTCAGCCACTTTGTTTCCATTCTTTATCAGGAACACAGTGTTGCATTACAGTATAAATAATTAGAACACTTAGATAACAGGCTGTTAGAATTCCATGAAGATTGTCCACACATGTTCATATGAATGTTGCCCTAAAATTTAGGTAAGTGTAAAGGAAATAAGGCAGAGTTGTGTTAAACAAAAAGCTGCTTCAGGATCAGTTTGTTTTTTTCATCATGAATTTGACAGCTTCTGTGCACATAAATCTGTCAGTTTGTCTGTCTAATTTGTAAAATGAGCTGACTCCAAAGCATCTCTGGGCAGTAGACTCTGGCTTACTTCTAGGTGGCATTACATAATTGATGGGACTTTGTCAAATTGAACAGGACAGGCAGGCATTACAGAAAACAGATGGCACTAGAGATAGCCAGGCCCTATGCCATGAAAGTGTTTATTGGTGATAACCATACTCTGAATTGTACCCAGAAGCATAGCAACCAGAGCAGCTCATAGAAGAGAGGTATTACTGTACATAGGCATGCCAGAAACTGTCTATGTCACCTTATTCTGGACCTGCTGCAACTCCTGAATTGTTAATAAATAAGTAATTAATGTATGAGTGAACCTTGGACTTGGTTTCTTCTACTCTACTAATAGCATCTAGTCCCAGTCATTGCAAAGGGAAGACTACCACTGCAACCCAGTGCCCTTCAATAGATAACATGTATTCCTTTTTTCAAGGAACAAAAATTCTAGGGCAGCGGTTCTGAACCAGTGGGTTGCGACCCCATTTGGGGTCGAACAACCATTTCACGGGGGTCGCCAAACAACGCAGTCTGCCATTTTTTCCCCTTTTCCTTAGCTGTGCTACTCCCTTTTATTCTATTGGCTTTTGAAAGCCAATAGAATAGACTCTCTTGAATAGAGTCTAATTCTATTGGCTTTCAAAAGCCAATAGGAATTATCTAGGCTGTCTCTGCCCTGCTGAGCCCACCAAAAGTCCCATTCTGCAAACGGTGCTGCAAGTTGTCTGCAGCGAAGGCGAGCTGTCTGGAAGTTTCCCCCCCTCCCTGCTGAGCAACTACTAAAAATGTAAGTAAAAGAGGGTCAGGGGTGGGAGGTGGGAGGCCGGCAGGCACAGGGAGGGTTGCTGGCGCGTGTGGGGCCCGGCGGGTGCCTTACCTCCCTTGGGCTGGGCCAACTGGTGGCCCAGCCGGTGGTCAGCCTGCGCCATCGCTGCCCCTTGCCAGCTACGCCTCGGCCGGCACTGGGGGCAGCACCACACATGCCTGGCACTCCTGGGCAGGGAAAGTCCTCGACTTATGACCGGTTGGGTAGTCCTCAACTTACGACCATTTGGGTAGTCCTCGACGTATGACTGGTTGGGGGTTGTGGCATTAAAAAGGTTGAGAACCACTGCTCTAGGGTCTCGGGCACCTGTGATGATGTTATTTCAATTTATTAAGAGCCACTTTCAGGAATTCAATAAGTAAGTAAGTAAGTAAGTAAGTAAGTAAGTAAGTAAGTAAGTATTCCCTCCGCAATGATTTCATTAAAAAATAATCTCTATCAGACATGTTCAAATGGGTATCTGTAGGAGAACATGTATATGGAGATTCTCACTGAGAATCACTGAAAAAAATAGACTGTTTTTTTCCCTGAGGAAGAAGAAGCTTCATCCAAAAAGCTTCATCAGCTCGGGCAAGATTGTGGGGCGATGGAAGGATTAGTTCTGACAGGATGGGGGGGGGGAGGTAGGTTGGAAGGATCATATTCTTTTGTAGGAGAACATCTTCACACATATGAAGCATATTAGACAGCATCACCACCAGATGGATCCGTAGCTGGCTGAATGGCCATACTCAGCGTATGGTCCTCAATGGAACCACATCTACATGAAGGGAAGTGTGTAGTGGGGTGCTCCAGGGCTCTGTTCTGGGCCCAGTGCTCTTCAACATCTTCATCAATGATTTGGACAAGGGGATAGATGGGGAACTCATCAAATTTACAGATGACACCAAGCTGGCAGGAATAGCCAAGACTCCAGAAGACAGGCTTAGGATACAGGAGGACCTGGACAGACTTGAATACTGGGCACTATCTAACAAAATGAAATTCAATGGTGAAAAAAGTAAGGTTCTACATTTAGGCAAGAAAAACCAAATGTACAGGTATAGTATAGGGGATACCTTGCTCAACAGTAGTAACTGTGAGAGGGACCTTGGAGTCCTAGTGGACAATCATTTAAATATGAGCGAGCAGTGTGCTGCAGCTGCCAAAAAAGCCAACAAAGTGCTAGGCTGCATTAACAGAGGGATAGAATCAAGATCATGTGAAGTATTAATACCACTTTACAATGTCTTGGTAAGGCCACACTTGGAATACTTCAGCCAGTTTTGGTCACCATGATGTAAAAAAGATGTTGAGACTCTAGAAAGAGTACAGAGAAGAGCAAAAAAAAATGATTAGGAGACTGGAGGCTAAAACATATAAGGAACGGTTGCTGGAATTGGGTATGTCTAGTTTAATGAAGAGAAGGATGAGGGGGGGACATGATAGCAGTGTTCCAATATCTCAGGGGCTGCCACAAAGAAGAGGGAGTCAAGCTATTTTCCAAAGTGCCAGAAGGCAGGACAAAAAGTAATGGATGGAAACTAAGCAAAGAGAGAAGCAACCTAGAACTAAGGAGAAACTTCCTGACAGTTAGAACAATTAACCAGTGGAACAACCTGCCTCCAGAAGCGGTGAATGCTCCAACACTGGAAGTTTTTAAGAAGAAACGGGACAGCCATTTGTCCAAAATGGTATAGGGTTACCTGCCTGAGCAGGGGGTTGGACTTGATGACCTCCAAGGTCCCTTCCAACTTTATTATTATTATTGTTATTGTTATTGTATTGCTTTCCTAGTTTAAACCAACAAATATGCAATCATGTATGTGGGCATCCTATGGAATCTGTAGGGAAAAGAATCCTATGGAAGGTCATATCAGTTGAATAAAGATAGGAACTATTTGGAATGCTCACTTGATTAATATGGGGTTTATTTTTCAGATTTCTACTCACTACAATTGAAAGACTCAACTGCTTACAATAGTGTCAAATACAGTAAAATATCCATGGTACAATAACAAGAAAAGATGAAAATTGAAAGAGAGGAGGAACCTAGAACTAAGGAGAAATTTCCTGACAGAACAATTAATCAGTGGAACAACCTGCCTCCAGAAGGTGTGAATGCTCCAACACTGGAAGTTTTTAAGAAGAGACTGGATAGCCATTTGTCGGAAATGGTTTAGGGTTTCCTGCCCGAGCAGGGGGTTGGACTAGATGACTTCCAAGGTCCCTTCCAACTTTACTACTAGTACTACTACTACTACTACTACTACTGCTGCTGCTGCTGCTGCTGCTGCTGCTACTATTTGTTATTATTATTATTATTATTATTATTATTATTATTATTATTATTGTTGTTGTTGTTGTTGTTGTTGTAAAAATACAATCCAATGCATTACATACATCCAAAATAATTATCAAAAGATTGCAACTAATAAATAAATGACAGTGTTTCATATCTTAAAAGCTGTCCTGAATAACTATTGTCAACAATTTATGAAAAGCGAATTTCAAGGGAATGATACTCCAAAGGTCCATCTCAGCAACAGAGAATCTATTAGGACCTGAAAGCCTCCATCCATGATATTGCTCAAAAAAATGGAAAACACTATCAAGTTCTTCCAGGATGTATGTACTGGGCAAATTGAAATTAGTTCAAGAAGATGGACCCTGAGATATTCCAGAGTCAAAGTTTCAATTATATCTGTGAGCTTTTAATTTCAATTCCCTTACAATAACTTTACATCCAATTCTGTCCTATAGTCATATGACTAGAGTGAAAATCCTGGCATTTTTAACGTTCAGATCTTACTAAGTCTCACTCTAAGCCCAGGTCATGTGGTGTCCTTTGCCAATCCCAATAATTAGTTTAAGTATCCTTCATTAATCTGGACACATAAAATACTAAGTTTATGTTTATGCATGTTGGTTATTATAATTGCAGAGCATGGTAACATTCCTTTTTTTAAGTATATATTAGATATGCAAATGGCCTTTTGGAATAGGAGAACAATCATAACTAGAATCAGAATGCAGCAGTTTAGTGACACAACTGAAGTCCTGTCTGTATGAACAAATGGTTCATGTATGTTCCTGTGAGCAGGATAGCTCATGTTTGCTAAGCTCAGTAAAACATTAATTTAATCTCTTTCTGTCTGAAAACAATCGGAAGAATGAAGACTGGGCTCCTTGGATCATAGGGATCTTGCTTCATCCTACCCAAGCTCCATCCTAAACGCAAGCTTGCTAACACTGTCAAAATTAATGTTAATGTCAGCTTCTTTCTTTTGGCCCATGTGCAACAATGTAATCATCAGTAATCAGAATACTAAAAAAATATAAAAGTAAATATGAGTAAATTCCATCAGGATGATGCTACAGTCCTGTTTTGTGAATTATATATAAATCAGAAAGCAGTAATTATCCAGAGGCATTAATTTCAAACATAATAAATGACAATATGAAATAATACCAGACAACTAAACGTGATGTGGACTGAACACTTCATTTTTTCTTAATCAAATAAGTCTCATTTAGGGGCTCAAAGACAGTTCTCGCCATATGAGTATTTTTAATAAGCCAGGCCTCCACCAAACTCACTCAAATTACATCACTATTGTTAGATCTAGCCCAGATATAGAGAACAAAATTTCATGGGCAAGATTATATATGTCCCGTCTTTCATTTGAGTGAGAACTTGAATATTGCTTTTTTTTTTATCTTGTGAAAGCCAAGCTATATACTATTATATATACGATGGTTTTTCTGCTTGCAAATAGATTCTTTGCATGTCCTAAGGAGTCTAACCTAATTTAAGATGGCAAGAAAGATGCTTATCATGAACACACTATTTTCAAATGCCTGGAAAAAAAAATGGCCAGAAATCTTTTCTCTTGTAGGAGATTTTGAAATAGTAAATATAAGTGCTTATTATTCTTAAATCATGCTATTCCCGGAGGTGAACTCTTTTTTTATTGCAGCAGCTTCTGTAGGTTATATAGGAATTTAGCTCCAAAGAGGCAGCCCTTGATTTTTCATACAAGCAGTTAACACTTGAACCTCTCCGTTAGAGAGGAGCAGCTGAACAGGTTGCCTAATGTTAAGCAGTGAGCAGTGGAAGATACTGAAATTCAACAACAATAAAGTTTAATTGATTTCAAAGTTTGTTTGTTTTTTAAACCAAATGCACACTTTCTCATTCCATATCAGTTTACAATCTGCCTCCAGCTGAATTGACTAAGCTCACGCTGGATTGTTGGAGGAAGAGCTACATAACACAGCTGAAAGATCCAGGCAATGGACTCTTCCAAGAGAAACTTGTATAGCTTGTGTACAGAGGTGGTGCAGTGGTTAGAATGCAATACTGCAGGCTGCTTCTGCTGATTGCTGGCTACCAGCAGTTTGGCAGTTTGAGTCTCACCGGCTCAAGGTTGACTCAGCCTTCCATCCTTCCAAGACTGGTAAAATGAGGACCCAGATTGTTGGGGGCAATAATGCTGACTATGTAAACCACTTAGAGAGGGATGTAGAGCACTGTGAAGCAGTTTATAAGTCTAAGTGCTATTACTATTGTTCTTTTATTCTTTGCTAGCAGCGTCCATGTCACCTCAGTTTTAGACAGATCCTATTGGATCAGGACACAGTCTTTTGTTGCTTGGGCTAAACATGACTTGCTGCATATCAATTAAGTTTTCATTTCCTATTTCTGGATGCTGTCCTCTGATGTCTGATCTGATTTTGATGAATTTCTTCCTAGTTCTGTGTATCAGAACTACAGACCCCATTCGTCTATTCCCAGATAGTAACAAAACTATTTTTTCTACATTCCTCTCATCTATTAGTTTAGGTATCACTCATGCAAGATTATCTATGGAGATTCTCAATCATCTAGGTCATGGTTGTTCTAAAGGTGCTTCTTCAAGAGGCAACTGGACTTTCTTTGTTTTTCCTTAAAGATGTTTCACTTCTTTTCCAAGAAGCTTCTCCAGTTTTGACTGAATGGTGGGGAATGGAAGGATTTGTATTCCTTGCAGTCATCTTGTTGTTAGCACTTTTTTTCTGAGAGTCCTTTCAGCAGATCCAAAAAGTTTCCACATCCTTTTCAGGTGACGGCACAGATGAAGCTCCACATGGCCTCAACAACTCTCAGAAAGAGTGCTAATGACCAAATGACTGCCAGGAATATAGATCCTCCCATTTACTAACATTTAGTCGGAACTGAAGAAGCTTCTTGGATGAGAAGCGAAATGTCTTCAAGGAAAAACAAAGGAAGTTCAGTTGCCTTTTGAAAAAGCACCTTTGGAATAATACAAGGCTGGTTGCTGTCTCACGTAGTTTGAAAAGAGGCAAAATGAAGTAAGTTTCTTTGGCAAAATGTGCAGCACTGTGTTTACGAAGAATTGTGCCTGAAACCTTTTCCTTATATCATACATCAATCTTATCTAGTTTCATTCTCCACTGTGTAGACAATCCCAAAGGTTTTACATATACCTTGAGGTCCTTTACAGCTAAAAAAAACAAAAAAAAAACCAAAAAAAACCCCTGCTAGTAGAGCTCTTTGCCATTCAAGGGAACATCAAGAGTGCTCACCACATATATTCCATCTTTAATGTATTATTTTCATGTGTTGATGTTTTTTATTCTTCATAAAACAAGATATCCTCCCATACTTGATGTATCTTTCAGTTCAGTGATACTGTGCTCAAATACTAGGAAGACAAAAGTATTTGGTTGGTGTAGACAATTTTTAAAAGTAAGTTGGAGTCAAATGCAGGATATAATGTGCCCAATAGGCTAAAAGTAGAAGAAATGCTTGTAGTAACAAAATCTGAAGATTGTTTTTTTTTGCTTTTTATGAATGCCTAGCCTTCACTTACTAGAGTAGCTTTCTTTCACAAGCTGAAGTACAATATATTATCTCATTAAAATGCTGTTCTTGTTACTACTGTTGTTTAAAATACACGTTAAAATGTATGTCCAACAGGCATTTAGACTGACTAGGTTACTTATTTAAAGGTCCTTACCTCAATGAAATTTCGCTGATCTGTGGAAAATTACATTGCCATATCACCTAACCAAGGCAGATTTCATTTGCTGAACATTTAACAGTGCTGTATCAGTTTTTCACAAATATTTTATGGGGTTCCAGCTATCTCACATTTTTTGTTTTCTTTCCCGCCTTTCTTTCTTTTCAGGAGCAGTTGTTTTATGGCAGACAAGTTGAATTTTAGTATATTTCTCAGTAATGCCATGCCCCAAGAACTAAGGCAAGCAGAATTACTACTGATCAGTTGTCTTTATTGTTCCTTGCATAGAGACAGAAATCCTGTGAAATGAAAGCAACTACATAATAATAATAATAATAATAATAATAATAATAATAATAATAATAATAATAATAACAACAACAACAACAACAACAACAATAATAATAATAGAGTTGGGAGGGACCTTGGAGGTCTTCTAGTCCAACCCCCACTTGTTTTATTAAAGATACATATACACTGATAATTGCTGGGGGGGGGTTGATTCTCTCCCAACCTCAACATCAATGGCTTTTACATAAGAGAGATAGATGACAGATAAATAAGTACATGCATGCAGCATTACTTAATACTGAGAAGCACTCACTGATAAAATTCTAGCCTGTTCCATATGATACATTTCATCATTATTCCATGCAAACAACAAATCAGGAATAACCTGATTTCTGAAAAACATCATTCCAGGCTGCTATAACAATCATCTGAAAAACCATAATCATCTCATTAGCAGTGATGTGTGATTTGGATCTTCTTTGATTTAAGTGTCTATGGAGATTCTCAGTCATCCAGGTCATGGTTGTCCCAAAGGTGCTTTTGCAAAGGCAAGTGGACTTCCTTTGTTTTTTGCTGGAAGACATTTTGCTTCTCATCCAAGAAACGTTTGTCAGAACAGAAGAAGTTTCTTGGATGAAAGGTGAAAAGTCTTTAAGCAAAAAACACAGAAAGGCAAGTTACCTTAGAAAAAGCACCTTTGGGACTTTGATTTGAGTGTTTAAACTGACTTGTGAATACAACCAGATTTGAATGTTTGAATTGAATTCTTCAGTTACATGGGCACATGCATGGAAAGTATCTGAAACAGTCCATATTGATTTGTGATTGGAAAGGTTGGTTACTTGTTTACAACATTTTTTTTTCTAATTCTGAAAGTTGCTCATTTTTCTTCCAGGTTTCTAAAGGCACTAGAATGGAGAAAACTTCTTTTTTTAAAAAACAAAAAACAAAAACAAAACCCAAAACATAAAGTATATTTTGTCCCACAAAATGATCTTTTACAATTGGATCAAAGCATAAATCCAGCTTCTCTATGGGTTGTCGTCTCTCATTTTGAGAATTCATTTTTTTCCTCATGCATTGACAAATGTACAGATTGTGTTGATTATATTTCCATGACATGTAACAGCTTTTATAATTTCAAATAGGTTCTCCTCTCTGAAATCTAATCAAGCAATGGACTGATAAAAACCAGAAAGTTCAATTCCTACGATAGGCTTTGCATTAGCATTAACATCATTTTCATCCAAGATCTGATTAGCAACTGAGTCAGCAATGGAATAGTTTTGTTCCCAGTTGCAAAAGCTGGGATTTTATTTATTACACTTGTACACTGCTGTAAACAAATATTACTTCTGGCACTTTACAATTAAATAAGAGTGCGAAGCAAAAATAGTGTTAGAATACATTAATAAAATATGGCAATGATAAAATTGAAATCAAAGTAATTATAAAAAATACAATTCAGTTTTCCAATTAACAACTGAGCTTTGTTTTTCATTTAAAATGGACAAGAGATGAAGATCTGAATCTCACCCAACAGTCCAAGCTCTATTGCTCTTGGTCCTGTTGCCTTAGACAATAGATTTTGGTCACCATATTATAAAAAAGATGTTGAGTCTCCAGAAAGAGTGCAGAAAAAAAGCAACAAAGAGGATTAGGTGACTGAAGGCTAAAACATATGAAGAATGGTTGCAGGAATTGGGTATGTCTAATCTAGTGAAAAGAAAGACTAGGGGGTGACATGACAGCAGTGTTCCAATATTTGAGGGGGATGCCACAAAGAAAAGAGGGTCAACTTATTTTCTAAAGCACCAGAAGACAAGACAAGAAACAATGGATGGAAACTAATCAAGGAATGAAGCAACCAAGAACTAAGGAGAAATTTCCTGATAGTGAGAACAATAAACCAGTGTTTGCCTTTCAGAGCTGTGGATGCTCCATCACTGAATGTTTTAAAGAAGAGACTGGACATCCAATTGTCTGGAATGGTATAGTATCTCCTACTCAGGCAGGGCGTTGGATTAGAAGATCTTCAAGATCCCTTTCAACTCTGTTATTCTATTAATGAGGCGCTGAAGTACACTGATTTTCAAAGAGTTGCTGTAATGGGATATGGAAATGACCTTGGAAGACAGGAGGGAGAGCCTCAGATTGGACAACCAGTATGTAAAAGATGTCTCAGCCCATAGAAGGAAGAGCATATGGGAAGAGCTTCAGAGGGGACCCTCCCTATTTTTCTTCAGAGTAAAAGGAAAGGAGATGGGGGAATACTTTCAGTCTTGCCAGATTTTGTTAATATAACTATACAATAAAGACAGCTGTCTTTATTGTAGTTCTTCTTGTCTGGATCGCCTTATGTGACCAATAGCTACAAGCTTCCATTCCTGGCACAGCTATGGCACAATTCTATACACATCTTTATTCATGAGCCCCCTTTAGTTATTCTTTGAGGTGCCACATTCAGCACTTTTGTTGTTGTCATATCTATTCCTTTTGATTACTATTTTTGCTGGGTTTCTGAGACATACGAATGTTTCAAAAGCGTGATAGCATTCTTCCTTTAAGCAAAGCATTGTCATTTGTATTACTTTCTCGGCCCATTTTCTATTTACTCACAAATTATACAGAACCTTTACCTGACCCAGCTGGCCCATTTGATTTCTCACACAACATCAGGGCACGGCAATCATCTCCAGATGGCTGTTTTCTGACATAGCTGTAGTATTTCAATTGGAATATCAAAAAGAAAATTACAAAGCATCTTTTGTGACATTATCAGATATGTATTTTTGCCTACATCAGGTTCAGAATGCCTGGATTTTTAAAATGGGACTGTGTGGTTGGAAAGAGAGAGAGAGAGAGATACTATGTGTGTGTATACACATACAAAGTTATCTGAATCAAAGAAATTAATGCCACAGCTACTGATCTATCCTCAGGAGATAGAAAGGAACAGTAAATGCTTTCCATCAAGAAGCACATTTTCATTCAGATTTTGAAGGGATGGAACTCATTGAGAACTATTAACTCATTGAAAATGGCATTTGATTATACAGCATGGGGGCCATTACAGCAGACATTTGGTTTCTCATCAAATACAACTCAGAGCAGTGTTAGAGAAGCAAGAACGGTGAAACTGAAGAAAGGAATAGCCATTAGGCAGGAGGATGGGGAAGAAGAGTAGAAAGCAACTGAAGCAGAAAATTAAATGGCCTGATACTCGCTTTAAATAATAACTATGGGTCACCTTTAATCTTATGGCTTGGAAGGGAACACATATTAACATTCTTTTTTTGCTTTCCCATTTTTTCTCCCCATTGCATTTTTAGATGAAGTGGATACTTCAATTCTTCAAAGCTTCTTTGATTATCTAATTGCCTTTCTTATCTTTTGTGAAATGTTATTGCATTACCCTTTTTTATTAACTCTTTTTTTAAAAAAAAATTATAACTCTGGCTCTTTTCTGAATCTCTCTCTCTCTCTCTCTCTCTCTCTCTCTCTCTCTCTCTCTCTCTCTCTCTCTCTCTCAAGCTAATGATTATTGTCTGCAGATTGGCTGTCTAGGCCTTGTGATCTAGCTGGTCACAAGAGAAATCAGTGCTATTGAAATATGTCTTACAGCTGCCAGATTCATGTCTGGTGGGAAGCTCACTCTTCCATATATTCCTCCTTTTGCCTTTTAATTTGTTTGTTCCCTTGAAAATAAAAGGTAAGGAGAAACCAGAATGAAATCTAGAAGGGCTTCTGTTAGAGAAGACCTGAATAGGACTTTCAGACAAACGGTTATCCAGTCTCTGCTCCAACACTGGAAGTTTTTAAGAAGAGACTGGACAACCATTTGTCTGAAATGGTATAGGACAGTGATGGTGAACCTTTTAGAGCAGTGTTTCTCAACCTTGACAATTTTAAGGCATGTGGACTTCAACTCCCAGAATTCCACAGCCAGCAATGCTGGCTGTGGAATTCTGGGAGTTGAAGTCCACATGTCTTAACATTGTCAAGGTTGAGAAGCACTGTTTTAGAGACTGAGTGCCCAAACTGAAATCCAAAACCCACTTATGCATCATTGGATGCAGGGTGGGTGTAGCCCATTGGGTGGGTGTGGCCCATTGGGTGGGCTTGGCTGCGGTGGTAATAGACTGGGTGGGACTAAAAAGTTCAATCAATCAATTCCAACTTTGCAAGATCTTTTTTTTTCCCGCGAGAAGTTGAAATTGACTGATTGATTGAACCTTTTTTTTTTTGCACATGGCAGCGAAAGCCTAAAGCGAAAAGGTTTTATAAAACCCAGTTGCAGGCCTAGGACTGGGGCGATGGCACGCGTGCCCACAGAGAGGGCCCTCAGTGCCGCCTTTGGCACTCATGCCACAGGTTTGCCACCACTGGTATAGAGTTTCCTGCCTGACCAGAGGGTTGGACTAGAAAACCTCCAAGATCCCTTCCAACTCTATTATTATTATTATTATTATTATTATTATTATTATTATTATTATTATTATTATTATTATTATTATTATGGGTCATTGCACAGTCAGCCAGATGTTCAGACTGGATTTGACATTTTTGTCTACCTATCAAGTCCTTGCCAAGGCAGTTGTGGATGTTTGAATTGATGGTATTACAGATATTGTCACAGTATGGATGCAGTTCCTAGTAAGGTTGCCTTTTGAAATTGATTAATGGTGAATTTGTCAATGCCAATGGTGTTCAGGTGGTGTTCCAGTTGTTTAGGGAGTGCACCTAAGGCACCTATTACTATTGGTACTACCCTTGTTTGCCTTTGCCACAGTCGTTCTACTTCTATTTGTCTTTGTATTTTGTTATCTTCTCCAGTTCTTTCTTGTCTATTCTGCTGTCTCCAGGAACTTCCACGTCCACTATCCAGACTTTTTTTTTTTTTTTTTATTGACAATTGTTAAGTCTGGGGTGTTATGTGGCAGTGCTTGTTTGTTTGAATTCTAAATTGTTGTTATTATTGTTGTTGTTGCCTGAAATATTTGAATAATTTAGATTGATGCAGATTTGGTATTTGGACTCCTGGTGGAGATGAAGATGAAGGATATGTATTATCTTTGTGTTTAGTGGGAGGGAGTTCCTTTAATACATTTCCTGTAACAAAATGGTTCTTATCCTTAATGGATTTGGTTTTTCTGTAGGAGAATGTGAAGTGAATAATTCTGTATTCTTACCCAGATTTTTTTTTTACAGATCTTTTATTTATGTGAAAATCTTTGATTCATAAGCTTCAAACAAAAGCAAATGTAGAAATAGGTTCTTTGTCCCCCTTTAATCTGTTCTTGTGTATTTTTGACAGTGTTAATAAATTATCTTAACTATAATTCATAGGAGCATTGAGTTGGAAGGGCCACCTAGGTGCTGAGTCTGAGACACTGGTCAATGAAGGAATTCAAATTTAAACTTCCTAAACAGATGGCTATCAGGTCTATTCTTGGGACTCACCATCCCAGGATAACAAATTCATCAGGCTTAGCATGCTATATAAAAGCTTTCTGAGAACAAGCAAGAATAGTGACATCCTGAACAAACAGAGATGCTATTTTCCTTCTGGAGTAGAATGTACCTATCATATATAGTATATTCTGTTTAACTAAAATATGCACTGGTAGTGCTCTAGTAAATAACATTTGCCAAACTGTTTTGAACCATCTGAACATTATTAAAGTCCATTTATTTGTGTGACATTTTTAAAATCGCAGTAAATGCTTTTGATTTTTTTTTAAAGTTGAAAACTTTTAAGACAAATTTCCCATACTTTTCCTGCTATCTATATGCTCAAATTTCTCACTTTTCAGTGCAGCCTTTCTATGGTAGGTGAATACCTTGCAGAACTGCTGATCTTGTGCAGTTTTAGGTATTTTAATGTTCTTTTCAGAGTGTCTGCCTTTTTAATTTTACCATCCCAATGAAAGAGAAACAGTGATAGCAGAATGCAAATTGGAACTGCTGAGAGGGGAAGACGTGGTTTGTCATTTGTCACTGCCAAGACTCAACAGTAATATGGTATCATGAGAGAAAGAAAGAGAACATTCACTTGAACATTTATGCATGATATTGAAGTGAGATTTGGATAAATTCCCCCAAAGAAAATGAATGCTTACTTTGATAGTTACTCCGCAGCAAAGACATGTAGACAGGGAGGCATCATTCATCTTTTTACTCCAGAGACTGTCTTCAGAAGCTTGCTTGACAGTTTAAATTTCCACTTCACTTTGCATTCCTTCTCCTAATGTTTCTATGGAAGGAAACAGATGTGATATCATAATCTATCCAGTAACTTTTCTGCACATGGTGGTGCTCTTGCACAGCTCCTGTTCCTGAGTTCCTGCTGGATCATGCCCAAAATGTTATCGTCAAGCATAACTTCAAACATATTTTCTGTTTCAAATCTGTAGCAAATCTTGTAACAGCTAATACCAGTTTAAAGGCTTCTTTAAAAAAAATGGAGGTACAGATATGTTGATTGGAAAAGCCACAGTGAAGGCAGGACTTCTGAACGATGTATTCATGTTGCTATAATTAGGGATTTTATAGAGTATTTTAAAAAAGCAGAACATATAACCAGTGACACTATTGCTTATAAACAAAAATAAAGCAAGCTCTTTGAAGTCAGTCTTGTCTTGATCAGTTGATTTATTTTTACCCCTGCAGCAAGGGATCAGATATATTCAGCAGAAAAGAATGGATTTAGAGTCCATCTTCCAATGTGAAAATGATATTATTTGTGAATCATTTTTGGAAAGCTGGCTAGATAGTCTGTCTCATACTTTTGGAAGAAAATTTCACTTAAGCCATACTGCTGATTACTTTTTCTTGGTTAAATAAGCTAAACCTACCTAGAAATGGACTTTAATTCATGCTAGAAGGGTGGGAATGACTGAGTTAAACCCTTGCCAGCTTTTTGGTCTGACTTGAAAACAAACTGAGGTTATTATTATTGTTAAAGTCAGCCAGATGTTTAGACTGGATTTGGCTTTTTTATCCACCTAGTTAGTCCTTCCCAAGGACCTGGGATAAGCATGTGCAATATCTTGGCTGTATATATGGGCAGTGTTGAACAATAATTCTATTTCAGATGGTGTTTTACCATACTGCTTCATATCATCCATGTAAAGGAGATGGGATAGCCTGGCAGATGTTTTTGATGTTTGATGGCCATAATCTGACTTGTGAAGTATTGCTGGGAATTGAGGAATCAATGCTATGACACCACAAGTAATGGTGACAGTGAGTATCCTTGAAAGATTTACCATAAATGCCGGCGTACAAGGCGACCCGGCGTATAAGATGACCCCTGTCTTTATAGCCGGGCCGCATTCCTAGAACGTCGTCTTATACGCCGGAAACTACCAGTATTTCTGGCGTATAAGACGACTCGGCGTATAAGACGACCCCCGTCTTTGGCGCCGATTTCAGCGCTCGCGGAAGTTGTCTTATACGCCGGCATTTACGGTATTTCTTGATATTAACCTTTCCCAGTCTATCACCATTGACTAGCAATTTTGTCTTCCATTGTGCCATTGATCTGTGCACAAAGCTTCAAATGTTTCTGCTCATTCCTATTTTATTTTTATTTATTTATTTATCAAATGTAGAAACCACCCATCTCCCTCCCAGAGGGACATGATTTCAGGCACTTGATTATCCAGCCATGTGGCAAGGAGTCAACTTATAATTAATCCAAGTTACATTCAAGTTGGTCTTCCTTCTTTTGCAGTTTTCCAAAACCATTTTGACAATTATGGACTGATCTTTTGTTCCTCTGTTGTTTGGGCAGTTTTCTTTATGCTTAGGTGGAGAGGGCTTATTTTTAACTAGATCCTGTTGGATTGCATCAGCTACTACACCAATTAATGATCTGACAGTTGTCGATAAGCAGATAATTAGTCTGTAGTTGCCTGTTAGAATAGAATAGAATAGAATAGAATAGAATAGAATAGAATAGAATAGAACAGAATAGAATAGAATAGAGAATAGAATAGTAACTTTATTGTCACTTTGAATATACACTAATTGGCATATATTAAAATGAAATTTCATTGCATACAGGTCTCAAAGGGTCACCACCTCCAATATACACTACATAAATATGACAAAAATAAATAAATACAGAATTATGGATATACCTACATATATTATTAATACTGCTTCTATCAATATCAGGTGGGTTTTATCAGATGTTAACCAATCTTCAATTTCACCGCCTTGCAGTATGTTGTTAAATTGCTTGGCAATGAGTGGTTTTAGAGCAGTCAGATATTTCAATCAAAATCTATGCAATTCATCTCCACATCTTGCTATTACAAATTCTTCCACTTTTTAGATTCTTGTCCACCTCCTTTATCCAAACTGTATTCTTCTATTTCTTTGGGTTATCTTGTTGCTGAATATTATGCTGTTTCTTCTTTGTCAGGTGTTAACTGGTTCAGTGTAGTCCTCAATCATTGATGGATTGGTAAAAATGTTTCTGATGTGACAGAATTTGGAGATTCTGCTTATAGTGTGTAATTTGAGCTTCATGTCTGCTGATTGGCTATAGCAGACATGTCAAACTCGTGACCTCACATGATGTCACATGACTTATCGGAACTTTTTCTCCATTGCTGGCATTGGGGTGGGTGCAGTTTCCTCGTGACGTGTCCGGCTGCGGGCCGACAATTTGACACTCCTAGGCTATAGCTATTATTTGCTGCTTTATTATTTCCAGTGCTTCCTTGATCTTCCTGTTTCTAGGTGATATTTCTTGATAAGGTATTCTTTGATCTTTCTTTTCTTTCATCTGTTCTAGCTTCCTTGCATTTAATCCTAGTTTATTGTTTATTTTCCAGCCTAATCTTCTCTTTTGGCTTTTTTTTATTTTGTTGATTTTGCATCTCAGGTATTCAGATATAAGTGCATCCATGATGTATATAGTTGGTTTGTTTCTTGAAGTAAGCTGGTGCTTATTTTTGATATTACAGTATTGGCAACTTTTTACACTTGTGTTAGCTGATTCTTTACAACAAACTCTTGCTCTATTGTTTTTGTGCTGTTCTAGATGCTCAGTTATTCTTTGTTTCAATTTATCTTCTTCTTTTAAGTTACTGAACTTTATGCTTTCTGAGAAGAAGGCAGAGGAGAAGGTGACTGGTTTGAGAATCAGTAAATCAATATCTGTGCAGGCTTCCTTAACGTTTAACTCTCCTTTGTTCACCTTTACAGTCTGAGTTAGTTCTGAAAAGATTTGATTGCCCTGGATAGACCTTTGCAGTTCTTTCAGTTCTATTTCTGTGAATATGTTATTTTATATTATATATCAACACTGATCTACTAACATCTATTGTGTTATTTCTGATTTTGATTGTTGTTCTTTCCAGAATATCCTCTTCACATTGGATTTGATCAGTGGTGCGATTCAAATACCTGAACATCTCTGTGTGGATGCAGGCCTGGGCCTGCGAGGCCTAGAATGGACATACAGAAGTGACATCCATGCACTTCCTGTGAGCTGTTCTAGGCCTAGGATGTCTCCTCCAGACCTCTGAGGCCTAGAACGGACTTCTGGAAGTGACATCACACACTTACGGTGGGCCATTCTAGGCCTGGCAGACCTCCTCCAGGCCTCCAAGGCCTAGAATGGACTTCCAGAAGCAGCATGGGTTCATCTGGTTCTCCAAACTCAACAAAATTTAGCTATCAGTTCTACCAAAACTGTGTGAACTAGCTGAACCCCAAATTTGATTTGATTTGCAATAGAAAATTTCTTTGTTTTCAGTCCATATATTTGCAACCAGTAAATAACTTCTCTTCCAACATTCCTTCAGCTTCTGTCTTTGATTGTTCAGCCAAGAGTCCTGAGTTCTGAGTTCTATAGCCCATTTGTCACCAGATGTCCAGTTATTCCAGCACCTACTGCTATTCTGGTTGACCCATGACAACCAATCCTGTACAGGTTTCTGTAAATTACATCTCATCATATTGTTTATGGAAAAGACACTCTTCATTTGGCTTCTCTGATAAGACCTGTCCACTCTGGTTGAACCTTTGACATAGCTCTCATTCTTCTCAGAGCAGACAAGCCCCTCAACCATGTCAAGTGGGGCCTCCCTGGGGAATGATGATGATGATGATGATTATAAATAGCATAGTAGTTAATGTGTTGGAATAGGTCTAAATTCAAATTCACTCTCAACCATTGAAGTGCACTGAATATCTTTGGCTTAGAGGCCTCTCTGTTAATCAACTTATCTCACAATTATGAAGAAAATGCAGAATGCCATGGATACCATTTTGTACTTGCAGAGAAATGGTCAGATGTTAATAACAAAGTAATGCTTTTACATTTCCAGTAAAAATATAGTTATTAAAAAAAAACTTTCTCTCACAGAACTGTTCATAACCTCATAATAGTCCAGAGTACTTTATATCATTGTGCCAAGTGGTAATATGGGCATTGCATAGTGGCATGAAAACAAATAACAGCAACAAGGCTTAATTAAGAGTTTTGTAAAATACATATTCCATTTTTCCATTTCATGAGGTTAGCAAAGCAGATTTCCAGGGATCAGTCTCTTCCTTTACCTGTGAAGTTATTTGCTATTTTGTCATATATTCCTAACTGTAATTTTGTAATTTACCATATATTATGAAAATCAATCAGATTTTTTTTCAAAGCAGTGCTGGCTCAGATAGTATTGAAACTAAAACATACTTTAAAGAAAAACACCCAGCTGCTAAGATATGTTCATCCTTGAAACATGTGCCAAAAGTCATTCCCCAGGACTGGTAAAATATTAAAATAAGATAAGATTAGCTCCCCAGGTGCCATTATATAATTTGTGCTACTGTCTCCAATATTTGAGACAAGACTCTGGCTTTAAAGAGGAAAATTGAAAACTGTATTCCACCTACTGACTTCAGCCAAGTTTAATGGAAGTCTTTTTCCCTTAAGAAAAAAAAATAACTGGGGTTTGGAAATGGAGGTGGAGTCAAGTTTGGGAAAAAGATTGGGGTCAATCCCTTGGGAGAAGACTTTGATTCTTCGTTCTGCTAATTTAAATATATTCTCTACTATTACCTATATGTTTTGGAAATTTTGACTCTTCCTCATAGTTTTAAAGCAGCTGTGAATCACTGCGTTTCCAGAAAATTGGCAAGGTTGAAATTTTGAGCTGATTTAATTGAAATTGCTGGAAAGTTTAAGTAGCTCTTGATTTTCTTTGCTCGTGGTTTTTTTTTTTTTTTGCTTGTGTTTTTTGATGATGCTGTGGAGAACTGCTTATCCTACATGTTTTTTAAGGGAAATATTATCTTTTTTTTCTTTTTCCTTTTTGGTATTGGCTGCATTAATTGATTCTAGTATTTAAATATGATATACACTAATTAGTTTTAATATAAAAACATACTTCAGACCCCAATTCCCCGAACACAGCTAGAGAGACACATTCAGCTGAAGTTTTGTAAACTTAATACACAGGCTCTGTATGTAACAAAGATAATCCTTTCCTCTAATTTCCTTAAAAAAACCCTATACATCAACTATCCTTAGTATCTTAGAAAAAAATGAGCTAGGACAAAATTAAATTGTATTTTCTTAGTTCCTCCTCATATCTGCAACACCAACTAAGCATTATTTTTTTTTAAAAAAATATCTTTTTTTCCCTCTTTGCATTGGAATGAGGTGAAAGGGGTTTTTTTTTGTTGTTCCCAGACCTAAGCAGTTTGGGATGGGGGAAAAAAAAAACCTTTCTTTCAAGCTTTCTGAACTTATCTCTTGTCCTATCATCGGAAATGGTTGTCAACTGTTTCTAGAGGGCAGAAATAGACATTACCCTCTATCATTGCTCCACTCACCCTCAAAGCAACCTCCATGTGCATTTTCTGCTGCACTGCAAAAGTACACTTTTCAGTCCTGTATTGCTCTGAGTGCTCCTGTCCATTTGGCCTAAAGTATTTTAGCTTCTGCAAGCTAATTTCAGCACTTCAGTCACTACAGGACTGTAGAGGAAGCTAAACTGGTCTAATCCTGATTATGCATTCTACTTGCTACTGTCCCTCCCCTAACTTAGCACTGTTAAAATATCAGAGTGGTTATAAAGTTATCATAGAATAGAAAAAGTTGTTGAAAGTTGAATCCAGAGAACTATATTGTTCAGTTTTTTTTTATTACAGTCTATCAGTCAGATCTTTATTTGGTCGCAAGTAGAATACAGAAATTACAGTTAATTAAAATTTTAAAAAAATGTGTGTATGAAACTGAGAATCTTTTATTACAGTTTTTCTGCAGTATGTAGCTTTCCCCTTGTTCAATATATACCCAGTATAAACCAATTCATTGTTTTTTTGTAGTCATCTGAGGTAAAAGTGTTTCACCTTAGCTCAGAGTTAGGCCATACATTTCTTTGGGCTATATGAGAGTTGGAAATAAAGCTGTTATTTATGGTGAGTGGAAAAAAATGGTAAAACAATGAGCTCTGGGCTTATTATTTTTGTTTAAGTATGTGCGTTGATGTGAGAAACTACCTGTTTCAAAGAAATTGTATTTTTAAAACATTTGTGCTGGGTTTGGGGCCAACAACCTTCTGTACACTAACCAAAGATTTTAACTGCTATGTTATTTCTTTAGTGCTGATAAAAGGAAGTAAAAAGTGCTGCTTGAAAAAAGGCGGAAATTGTGTTTGTATCTGCAGTTTGATGCTTTAATCTTGCAAACTAAACAAACTTAACTTACACACACATATACTATGTGTGGGGATGGTAAGTGAGGGGGGAAGATTATATTACAGTAAGGGAAGTGATTGGTCATTGCTTTCCCCTTTACAGAAAAAGGCAGTTTGGTCTAGTGGTTAAGGCACCAGGCTAGAAAACAAATGTGGGGAAAATAGGAGGAAGAAGGAAGCTGTGTTGGAAATGTTTGCCACCTTGAGTTATTTGTAAAAATAATAAAGGCGAATTATAATTAAAAAGAAAAAAAAGAAACAGAAGGGCACAGCTCAGAAGAATTTATCAAGGAGAGAACAATGTAGTCTATAGTTTAAATAAAAAGTCTTGCAAGGTGTCATTAAAAATGTCTCAGTTCAGAAAGGATTTTCTTAAGTTGTTTTACAGACAAGCTGACATGAGCCTAGGACAGGAATGACATAAATGTAAGTGTGGGTGCATTGAGTTATTAAAAGTGAAGAGAATTTAAAAGTGTCCATTGAATGGAAAAGAAGTTGTGTTTTCAGCTTGGAATATAAACACTTCACTCATAACATTACAACAGGCCTATCAACATGTAAAAAAAAGTTGGTTACTGGACAGTAGCAAAGATATATAATAAAGTAACTTTTCTACCACATTTGAGCTGCAAGTATCGGTGGAAGGGAAAAGTTGGAGATTTCTCTATTTTTTTGCTGTTGTCTAGCAGCAATTTTTCCAACTGAGCTGTAATTGTCCTAATTTGCCACTTTAAATGGCCTATATTATAACATTATATAGTGAGTGGTCCTTTCACTTTCTGTTTGGGCTGTAGGCTGCTGGTAAGAACATGATTGACATATGCTAACTTTGTGACTGCTGGGGTTATTCTGAAATTGGTCCATTTCTTATCTATAAGCCAATATGCAGAATTTGCTTGGGTTGTTTGCTAAAGCAGCTCAGCAATTTTTTTGATAGGCTATTTTTTCATGTTGACATACTTGTTATAATAGTGAATCCATGAGTGAAGGGCTGAAGGGAAGTTTTCTTTATGCCTGTCACTGGATTTAATTTGCTCTATCAAAACTTAACAGACTGGACATTCTCTTCATATGTATTGCTGGAATGCCACCATTTCTAGGATCAATTTCTATTGACTAATTTTGAATGCCTTTTTTACTCTGCCCCCCCCAGAATGGATATGTCAAATTTTATATCTGGGAACCAATATGATTATATTCAAGAAATTATGACTTGGACAGGATTATATTATTCCTAGAAATCTCCTTCTCGTATCTGTTATCCATTGAGTTACTAATCTCTAGGAATTGCACATTTTTTTCCAAAGGTCAGAAATTGTTGCTAAACAACTGGAACACATTCACAGAATACATTACTCAGGAGATTTGGAAATTATGTCCTGAATTTAGCTAATAGGGATGTGGGGATGAGTTTAATTTAAAGAAAGCTTGATTTATTTTACATGTTTGCCATAATTCTACAGAATGAGCTCTGGATTTCTGTCCCAACTTCCTAATAATACACTAATTACCTGCAATGGGAAAGATTTCAAATAGAGAAAGATAGGATATGTGCTGCTTTCTTGCTTCTACCCTGCTAATTTGTTACTGGAGGGGTTTTAGATTGCTCAATCTGCTTATTGCAGAAAATTTATTTCCATTAGTGGCAGGCATGTGAATAACCACATTTAATTGTTGAAGTACCCATAAAAAGTGTTCTGGTTTCAGGCATTTGGGGTTTATGAACCTAATGCAATGTTGAAATTTTAGTTGCTTTTGGCAATGTGAGCACAATTTTACATCAGAAAGTAATTGTTTCCTGTTGTACTCTGAGTAGTAGAATATTGTGCCATTGTTGTTCTTTTATATAAAAATTGCATGTAGAATTAGATTTTAATTGTGTACATTTATTGCTTATTCTTTGTTTTTACAACACTCAATGTCTTTTGGAATATGCTATTATAATTCAAATACTTTGTTTATGATCATTGTATCTTGTAATAGAATCTAGATATGAGATCCAATTTTTTCTTTGTGCCAAAATGTTCCCTATTCTATGCAAGTCATACCAGGAAATATACATATTTACATATCAGGCTTACAAAAAGAACAAGATTTAGCAAAATCAATCACCTTTTCCATTCAAGGAAGTGTTCACATATTCAAATTGCCTTTAAAATGTCAAAGTTCTATACTGAAATTGATTTGAAAGTATATGCAACAAAAATGAAAAAGACATAACAATAAAAATAATGTGAAAATGCGAAAATGCAGCTGATTACTTAGGCAATTGCTTGGTACATCTAAATTATAGACCCTGTATCATAAGGAAAAAATGATTTGAAGAGAAAAAATCATCAGATTTAATTGAAATATTTATTTTATTGATATCCCACTTTAATAATTTTTACAAATAATTGTAAGGTGGTAAACATATCCAACACACTTTCCTCCTCCTATTTTCCCCACAACAACAACACTGTGAGGTGAACTGGGCTGAAAGAGAGTGACTGGCCCAAAGTCATCCAGCCAGCTTTCATTTGAATTCAGTCTCATGCTTGTAGCTTGGTGACATAACCATACGGCCAATAGTTTGAAGAACATCAAAATCTAGGTATTGCCTCTGCTCCTGTTCAGTTCTTTATAAATGCCATAGTGGGTACATAGGCAATCTGGAATTTCACTCTCCCTCCCACCCCCAAATTAGTTGGAGAACCTATCATCTCCAACTTGCTTTACCTAGACAAATGAGCAAAAAGAAGTTTGGTGGGGGAGCTGAGGGGGATTCTCTCCCCCCTTTTCATTTTCCTGTTGTCCATCTTCTAGTCCAGGCTAACCTTCAACTACAGAGAGAGCTTTTGGGAGCTTGCAGTTTGCACAAACAAATAAGAACCAAACAGGAAAGATTTACATACTGTATGAATTTGTCTAGGAATTTAGTGGAGGAGGTTCCAAACAACATAGGCAACTAAGGAAACTTTATCTTCCTGCTCATGTTCCAAACCTGCTCCAAAGCACGTTTGTTTCCTTGATGAAAGTGAAAGGGAAAGGACTTGACAAGAGGGTTCTTACACTGAAATGCATCAGGAGAGAGACTTCCTTACATAGGGCAGCTGAAGTGCTCCAGAGAAGTGAAAGAAACTTCAGAGATGAGAGTTCTCTTGTACTCTCTGAGCTTGGTTGCTTTCTTGAAGATGTTTCACTAGGTGACATCATCAGCGCTAGTATGGAATGGAGTTTGCTGAGACATTGTTAAAGACTTTAGGGTCCCCATGGATCAAAGAAATCTAAAAGTCACCCTGAGGAAGAAGAGACACAGATGAGAGAGAGCTGCTGAAGGCTCTCTCATCTACTCTCCTTGGGTTATGAGCAAGCCAGTACATTCCCTAAACTGCACATAGTAGAACCAGAATGCCAAACAGATAGGGGTAAGGATCCATATGGCTCTCTTATGCAGTTCACGCCTTGACAAAGTTCATGTTATTAAACTGTTGTTTTACATTCAGTTTTATGGTTTTTATTGCCGTTGCTTTATTCTTTAACTTTTAGAGTGAACACTATATAATCTACTACATTATTCAACCCTAGGATTTTAATTACATTTGTCATTTTAGTTAACCCTATAATTATAGGTTCTTTTTTTTAAAAAAAAACAGAGCTGGTTTTATATCAGATCTACAGCTTTTAACTCTACATCTTTTACCTACCTACGTTGTCAAGATCTAGATCTCTCTCTCACACACAAATCTATCTATCTATCTATCTATCTATCTATCTATCTATCTATCTATCTATCTATCTATCTATCTATCTATCCAGTGCAGTGGTTCTCAACCTTTTTAATGTCGTGACCCCCAACCGGTCGTAAGTCGAGGACTACTTAACCGGTCGTAAGTCGAGGACTACTCAACTGGTGCAGCACCGTTTGCAGAATGAGACTTTTGGCGGGCTCAGCAGGGCAGAGACAGCCTGGACAATTCCTATTAGCTTTTGAAAGCCAATAGAATTAGACTCTATTCAAGAGAGTCTATTCTATTGGCTTTCAAAAGCCAATAGAATAAAAGGGAGTAGCACAGCTAAGGAAAAGGGGGAAAAATGGCAGATTGCGTTGTTTGGCGACCCCCGTGAAATGGTCGTTCGACCCCAAATGGGGTCCCGACCCACAGGTTGAGAACCACTGATCCAGTGCTATTTTTCTAAAAAATAAAAAAAAAGGTGCCAGAACTCACACACATCATACAACCCGCCTTGCTTACCCTACAAGGTTCCATCCAAAAAATGTGCCGGGATTCCTTTCTGGGTGTTCTCATTCATTCCAGAAACTAGCATCTGAAGCCCCACTCTGTGTTCTTTCCTATGCTAAGATATGTTGTTTGCGCCTGAGCAGGCCATTAATAAATATATTTTATTGCAGTTTTAGTGCCAGGCAAAGACAGTTTTATTCTCTCAGGCTGTTGAATATCTTAATATTTTAATAACTCTATTATGCTGCAACAGAAACTATTAGTTAATTTTGTTCCTTCTGTTTTACTAAGACTTCTTTTTTTATTCTTACCATTTACATGATTGTATTTCAGCAGTTGTCTGAAATTTTTAGACTGTGACTTCAAACTTGTTTCTAAGCAAAATGTTTTGCTTTGAATAGTAGCCTACATAATATTTTAAAATATTAATTCTAGCGGGGTTTTTTGGCAATCCGATAAACCATGCTTTATCTAAGCCACAGGGCTCATCCTTACACCCTACTAACTGAAGATGCATTGCATTCATGTCCTTTAACTCAAACCCAACGTGAAATGGAGCAGTCTAAGTTTGTCTTTAACTGTTCTAGTCATAAACTGGTCTTCTTCCATATCAGCAATCTATGACTCTTCATTGATGATGTTGATGATGATGACAAGGGTTGGATCTGCTCAACTACCATTGACTGTTTTGGGCATGCGGTGAAAGAACAATAGATTTGTTTGGTATGCTGTAAATGTTTTTAGTTAGACTTAGTTAGACTTGTGTTTAAATTCTCTTGCCCCTTAGTATTCCCTTGTGAGGAAGATAAACAACCACTTAGTTGCTGTCTTTAACATATAATGGTTCAGGCTTGGCCAATTGTAAACAAGTATAAATGCTCCCCAAAGAGAGTGCAAACTCAGAAGATTTAAATTGGGAGGGCCGGTTTCTGCCACTATGTGTTGCTTGTGCTAACCAAATGAAAGTGTCACATTCTTTGCTATTTTCATCCAACCAGAAATGTCTACAAATGTTATATTTTAAGAGACCGGGCAATATTGTTTTGACTTCGCCCATTCCATTTTGCCTACACTACAATTTATTTTTGGCTGCTAGTGGCCATTGGAGCTTGCCTGCACTTCTATTTCCTTGAGTACTGTTCACTCTGAGCTCAGATTAAATTGACCAGAATTTTGCCTATGTCCCTATTTAGTCCAAGTGACAGGTCCAAGGCACAGATCCATTGCAAGGCACAGATCCTCGCAATGCCTCCCCCTTGCCGATAAAAGTCACTTGGGCTATTTCTGAATCTGAATCTAACACTTTTTTGGGGAAGAATAATGCATCCATACTGAACAGTCCAGCTGACCATTCAGTGGAGCAATGGGCAAGATGAACTGAGATGGACATGTCCCAATCTATCAGGTAAGTTCCCTCTGCCTTCATCCCATGTTCCTCCACTCCTCTAATGTGGCAGCCAGAGCATTTCAGGAAGTAGGTGTGATGCTTTTTTGAAAGAGTGTGTACAGCTGTGTACAAAAATACTGTGTACAAAAATAGCTTAAGTAACAAGTGCAGATAAGTTCTATATCATCAGCTTTTCACTCAGGCGCCAAAAGGTGGTTAAGGCCTTCCTTTCAGGCACTTGCTTATAGATTCCCAAGCCTGAGCCACCACATATGTTAAGATCAGCAGTGGTTGTTTGTCCCACTTGGAAGGGAACACTGGGAGGGAGGAGAATTCATGGTAACCACCATTAAAATTGCTCACAAGCAAACAGGACCCACTGAGGCCATGGTGGGAATATGGATAGATGTCTTTGTATCTTTGTGCATCTCTCAGTGTGTGACTGTTGGAGAGTCAGAAAGCAAATAAGTTTTCAAGATGGCAGGTCTGAGATTAGAATTATCTGACCACAGACAAAATATATAACCCCTTCTTAATGGACTTTGCCACTGATTTGCCTCCATTAAATGAAACTCCCTTGGTGTAAGGACCTGCCTCAATCTCTCTTCCCAAGAAAGCAGAATTCCTGGAACAACTACATTCCAAAAGGAACTTTTATTAGAAGAAGCTGACAGCAGGTATAGAAGGCAGGATCTGAGAGTTTCCCATGCAGATCAATAGATTAAAAGAGTAACTAGCAAACCCCACCCCAATAGTCCATCCGGTCAGTTCAAATGAGCCAATCTCCAGGTGTGAATCCCCTGTGGGAATGGGGTTGATAAGATGCCATTCCCAAGGCTGTTAGGTTGTTAGGTCTTCACATCTCTTCTTCGCAGCTAGAGATAAGGCAGAAGGCTGGAGGCACATTCCATTCTCACCCCAGGCTGGCATCAAGGAAATAGTTCAAAGAGCAAGCAGATAGAGGAAAGTAGAGAGGATACATTATAGTGCCCATAGCTTCCCCCCTCCCCCCAGGAATATGACAGAACCTGCAGGAACAGAGAATAAAGAAAAGCACCCCCCTCCCAACAACTGGGTTCTGACACTTGGCAGTATCTGTATGGCTGAAAACACATAGTAAGACTTTCATGGCTGCAAACTGTATCCTTTCAGGAGTTTCTAGGGTTTGAAAAAAAAAGTAATCAACATTTCTGATTTATCAACTGATAACACTAGAAATCTGTGACCCAAGGGACAAATTCAAAACATTACTAGACAATGTTGTCAATGAAAATGTTTTAGTGAATGCGAACTATAATACAGAAGCATTTGCTAGCTACTTTGCTAGCATTTGCTAGCTTCCTCTTATGGTTCGAGATGAAGAGGGAGAGAGAACTGCTTTCAGCAGAGGAACTTAAATGTTTTAATACCTGAAAAAAAAATTTTTTTTAAATACTGAGAACAGAGTCCTGTTTCTTTATCTACCATTATTTCAAGACAGGAATCCAATACAATGTATCTATTTTACACTGTAAAATGTAATTTACACTGTAATGAATATTAATAATTTGTTCTTTACTACATATAAGAAGGAAAGCTTATGAAATGTCATGTGAATTAAATTAAGCAAAACCTATCATCTTTTTAAAAAAAATTCAAATGCTATTATTATACTCAGCTCATTCACTAGATCAGAGGTGTCAAACTGCTGGCTCGCAGGCCGTTTGTATCATGGGGAGGCCGCACCCATCCCAGCTCCAGCAATGCAAAAAAAGTCATGATATGTTGCGACATGTCACGTGACATGGCGAGTTTGACACCTGTGCACTAGATGGTAAAATATTTTAGGGAAGCACTTCGTGTTGGACATTCCTCTGGGTAATTTCCAATTTTCTTTCTCCCCAGTCCACTTCCAGTCAATTGCTATGTCCAAAACAGAGCAAGAACACATGCCACTCAACTAAGCTGGTAAAAATATAGACTGAATTTTATTTAATAAATATTAGTAAAGTTTAAAAGACTTAACAGGCAAAACTGGGACAGTAGCAGAAGACATAGAAAGCAGGACACCAAATGTGACACCCCTTTTGTTCTACATCACGAAGGAACAATAAAATTGAGGGGGAAAGGTGACCAATCTCTAGAATCTCTAGAACCCAAAACCAATCACAAATCCCAAGAAAACAAATCAAACAATGAGGTAGGCAGTGATGAAAAAAAAAGAAAAACTCAAACAACAATCAGGAGATGCAGGAAACATACCCATGGACAGACATAAAAGACTTAAATGCTTATATACAAATGCTCAAAGCTTGGGGAACAAACAGGGTGAACTAGAAGCAATAGTACATGAGGGAGGGTATGACATAGTTGGCATTACAGAAACCTGGTGGGATGAAACAGACTGATGGATGGATACAAATTGTTCAAAAGAAACAGGTCTACAAAATAAGGAGGGGGAGTTGCACTATATGTAAGAGAACACTACATATCCACAGAAATGCACATGATCAAAGATAAAATCTCTCCAGAATGTATATGGGCAAATATAAAAGAGAGAAAAAGTGACATTGCCATAGGTGTATTTTATAGACCACCCAACCAATCAGAAGAAATAGATGAACTCTTTGCCAACCAGTTAACAAATGTATGTAGGAAGCATACCACAGTAGTAATCGGAAACTTCACCTATCCAGATATCAACTGAGAGACAAACTCTGCAGTGAGCGGGAGATCAAACAGATTCCTAACCAACCCAGCTAACAACTTTATCATCCAAAAGGTGGAGGAGGGAACTAGACATAAAGCTATACTGGATTTAATCCTTACAAATAGAGAAGAAGTGATAGAGGGAATTGAAATTGCCAGAACCTTGGGTGAAAGTGATCACACCATACTGGAATTGTATATAATGCAAACACTAGCAATAGAAAACAATCCAACCAGTATCTTAAACTTCAAAAGAGCTGACTTTAACAAACTCAAAGAGAACCTAGGAAAGATCCCATAGATGAAAATCCTAAAGGGGAAAACAACCCATGAAGCATGGGAAACTCTGAAAAATACAATCATAAAAGCCCAGACCAGCATAATACCACTGAAAAAGAAAAACAAGAAATTCAAGAAGAAATCAGCGTGGCTTCACAAAGATCTCTCTGACAAACTGAAAGACAAAAAGTGTCAGAGTGTAAGAATTTATGAACTGGTATAGCCATAGCAACGAACCAGCCAATAAATGAGCCGAGATGGCGCAGCAGTTAGAGTGCAGTACTGCAGGCCACTTTAGCTGACTGTGTTCAGCAGGTCAGCGGTTCAAATCTCACCGGCTCAAGGTTGACTCAGCCTTCCATCCTTCCGGGACCACTTAGAGAGTGCTTGCACTTAAAGCGGTATATAAGTCTCATAAATAAATAAATAAATAACTAAATAAATAAATAACTGAGACACAGGATTGGCTGTGAGAAGCATGTGAGTCTGCCTAGGTCTGGGTGTGGTTTAGTCTCCCTGTGTCCTGATCTCCTGAGTTAACTGCTGTTGTTGTTGTTGTTTTCTACCATGTTGCCAAGAACTGCATGGAAACTGTATGTATCTATCATATTTAAATATTATGAAGATAAAGAAGTTTTTCTACACTATGCCTCCTGCTCAGTTTTTTGAATGTGTGCTTAATTTTTGGGCTTATTTTGCACTGGAAAACCGTAAACTCTAACAAAAAGGACAAATACAAAAAATGGAAAGAGGGGCACATAACTAAGGCCAATTATCAGCAGACAGCCAGAACATGCAAAGATGAAGTCAGGAAAGCAAAGGCTCAGAACGAACAAAGACTTGCAACAGAAATCAAGGATAATAAAAAAAGTTTCTTCCAATATATTAACAACAAGAAAAAAGTCAAGGAAACTGTAGGCACACTAAAGAGAGAAGATGGCAAAGAAATAACAGGCAACAGGGAGAAAGCAGAACTGCTTAACTCATACTTTGCACCAGTCTTCACACAAAAAGAAACTAACTGCAAAAAAACAACTAACTAACAAAAAGAAACTAACCAAAAAAAAAAAACTAACTGCAAAAGACAAACTAGAAATAAAAATTAAAATAAGCAAGAAAACAATAAGAGAACACCTATCTGACCTTGACAAGTATAAATCACCGGGACCCAACAGATTACATCCCAGAGTTCTGAAGGAGCTGGCAGATATTATCTCAGAACCATTGTACCATATCTTTCAAAAATCCTGGAGCACCAAGGAAGTACCTGAGGATTGAAAAAGGCTGATGTGGTTCCCATCTTCAAGAAAGGGGGAAAAAATGGACCCAGGAAACTACAGACGAATCAGTTTAACATCAATACCTGGGAAGATGATAGAAAAGATAATAAAAAACAGATCTGCAAACAAATAGAAGCAAACAAATTTATAACTAGTAGCCAGCATGGCTTTGTTAAAAATATATCATGCCAAACCAAGCTTATTTCACTCTTCAATAAAGTGATTAAATTAGTTGACCAGTGAAATTTTGTGGACGTAGTATACTTAGATTTCAGTAAGGCATTTGATAAGGTAGACCACAACCTACTCATTGGTAAGCTAGAAAAAGGTGGAATAGACAACAGTACCACCAGATGAACCTCTAGCTGGCTGGCAAACCTTACTCAATGAGTAGTCCTCAATGGCACCACATCCACATGGAGAAATGTAAGCAGCGGGGTACCACAAGGTTCCGTCTTAGGCCCAGTACTCTTCAATATCTTTATAAATGACTTAGATGAGGGAATTGAAGGGGAACTCATCAAATTTGCAGATGACACTAAATTGACAGGAGTAGCCAACACCCCAGAAGACAAACTTGGGATCTAAAAAGATCTTAACAAACTTGAACAATGGGCCATATCCAACAAAATGAGTTTCAATGTGGAGAAAAGCAAAATTTTACATTTAGGCAAAGATACAAGTACAGATTAGGCGAGACCTGGCTCAAAAATAGTAACAGTTACAGTAACTTTGAGAGGGACCTTGGAGTCCTCATGGACAATCACTTGACTGTGAACCAGCAGTGTGCAGCCTCAACCAAAAAAGCTAATACAATCCTGGGTTGTATAAACAGAGGTATAGAATCAAGATCACGTGAAGTATTAGTACCAGTTTATAAAACCCTAGTAAGACCACACCTGGAATACTGCAGCCAATTTTGGTCACCATATCACAAAAAAATGTTGAGACTTTGGAAAAAAGTCAGAGAAGAGAACTAAAATGATCAAAGGCCTGGATACTAAAACATACGAAGAACGGCTGCAGGACTTGGGTTTGGCTAGTCTAAAGAAAAGAAGAAACAGGGGCGACATGAGAGCAGTATTCCAGTATTTGAGGGGCTGCCAGAAAGAAGAGGGGGTCACATTATTCACCAAAGCACCAGAGGGAAGGACAAGAAACAATGGTTAGAAACTGATCAAAGAGAGAAGCAACCTGGAATTAAGGAGAAGACTTCCTGACAGTGAGGACAATTAACCAGTGGAACAGCTTGCCCCCAGAAATCATGGGTGCTCCATCACTGAAAGTTTTTAAGAAGAGACTGGACAGTCACTTGTCTGAGATGGTATAAGTTCTCCTGCTTGAGCAGGGGCTGGACCTGCAAGGTCCATTCTATTCTATTCTATTCTATTCTATTCTATTCTATTCTATTCTATTCTATTCTATTCTATTCTATTCTATTCTATTCTATTCTATTCTATTCTATTCTAATTTGATGGATGGGGAAGATGTGTCCAACACTTTTAGGGTTGTTTGTCTTTAGCAGAAACTCACTGGATATTCGTTGGAGCTTTGTTGGTAGTTAAATTTGAATATAATGGAGATCAACTTAAATTCTTTAACTAAGTCCATTGTTAGGCCATCTACTCTTTAAAGAGGCATGAAGAGAAGCACCTTTCTTCCCTCCCCAAAATGCTATTAATTTGAAGAGTCCAGCATAGTGCAAATAGATGAAGCTATCTTCTGTAGGGAGTGGGCAATGTTCCTTTACCTTTTTTAAAAACAACTTTAAAATCTGAGCAGGACAGTGAAAGATTTGAAAGAGCAGCACAATAAACTAAAATCATGGATGGCCTATAAAGTTTGATTGGGTAAAATTTAGTGGAGCTGGTTTCATCAGTTTTTCATTTCACATCCTCCCCCCTCACCATGCTGTTCAGGTCTTCTCATATTGCCCTTCTCACAGAGAGGCAAGCACAGTGCCTTAATTTTCAGGCTGTGCAAAATGTAGAAACTCAGAATCTCAATTACAAAACAAAACAAGATAAGATTTATAACAGAGGCAGATTAATCAGCTTTGCTCAAGCTCATAAGAACCATTGGTTGTATACAGGATACAAGGGATTGTTAAGAAATTTATGTGGGAAGGATAAAAATTAAGCCCCTAAGCAGCTCAACTTGATCTCTGGAAAAACTGGTGGTAAAATCGAGGAGAGATTAATTTGCATCTAGACAGAGTTCAGATCTGTTTTTTTGTACCAGTGTTTCTTTTATGGGTCTTCCAAAATCGTGTTCAGTACAATGTGATCTCAGGTTGTCTGTGTTTAGCAGTTGAGTTGATTTATGTCTAGTTCAGTCACAATATATCTTAAATTGATAGAAATGTGATCTTCCCATTTGAAAGTGGGCAGGCTGCATTCTCCTTGGTGGGAATTCTTGCTTCATCTGTGCTCCCTGGCTCTGGGGCTCATGAAGACAAGCTTCAACAGCTCCACTCATAGTGTGACTGCTCCATTTCATGCATAGATATGAAAGGATTGTGTGGGAGTGGGGTGGATAGCAATATGTCCTGCATTTACTTTCCCTTTTTACCTCCAAGTAATGGTTTTGTTTCATTATAAGATGCAAAAGTTTCATTATAAAATATTAGCAGGGCACAGTGGCATTTATACAATGTAAAATAGAAACTGTTAACCCTATGGTGGCTTGGATGAGTTGAGACTTTTAGGATAAGTAGAAATAAAGTTTATATCAATGTTGCATATAATTGCTAAAAGGTTAATAAATATAAGCTTGCTTGAAGTGTATAATTAAAGTTGAGTGTAGTATTGATGGGCAATTGCAAAATGCATTAAATTACCTTGCAGTATTTAAAAAAATATTTCTTTCTTCAGCTTAATGCTTGATACTGAAATCTTCACTGTATTATTTGTTTTTATTTATAAACATTAAAAAAATGAAAAAGAAAAAGAAAAAAGCTGATTGGAAAAGTAGATAGTATTTGATTTCCAACTTCCCACTTGATATAACTCTGATTAGTTTGGATCATTTGTAAACATTTACATACACAGACAGAGAGAGAGTGGAGGGAGGGAGGGAGGGAGGGAGAAAGAGAGAGAGAGAGAGAGAGAGAGAGAGAGAGAGAGAGAGAGAGAGAGAGAGAGAGAGAGAGAGAGAGAGAGAGAGCAAACCATGCTGTAAGTATAAGTATATGGGTTTGCCTTACTATATGATGGATATGCAAACCATTCTTGCTTGAATTTGGTCAAATTTCTGTTGTGGATATGCGCTGTTAGTTTTGTCATTGTTCTATATTCCCCAAGTAAAGTTCATAATCGGTTGTATTGTATCTTTCTTCCAATATTGGGCATAATTTATTCTGGCAATCATGAGTGTACATCTCAGTAAATTAAGATCTTTTTTGTTTATTCAATTGATTTCAAATTATTTTATTTCCAATAATGGTAGTAACAAAGTCTTCTTAAAAAAATAAATGAGAGAGGAAGAGAGGGAGAGAGTGTCCTATGCTTATTTTATTATTTATTCATTTTATTAAAATTCAGTACTCTCTTTTGAAAAGTTCCTGAAAATCCTCCTATGAGTTTCGTAAAAGAAAAATCAACCATAAAAAATGGAATAACATATTTATTTAGATGTTACTTTTTTTCTCTTTAATTGATGCAGAAAATATTCAGTTAAGTTTTATTTCTGAATATCAACTAGTTTTCAAAAGACATATGAAATCAGGCTATTAGAAACTAATAATATACACATTCTAGAGGTGCTTCTAGTGAATACATTTCTTAAATCTCCACTTGTAGTAATCTAATAAGAATTTTTAAAAGCTGTATCTCTCAAGAACATAAAAATTGCTCTGTTGAATCAAACCAAGTCCCATCTTAACCCAGTATTTATGAGGAACAGTGGCCAGCTGCATGACTTTGGGCTACTCACAACTAGAAGATGGATACACATCCTCCCCCCACAACTGAAATTTGCAAACAGGCACCCAACCTGGAGGTGACATTTGAAGCTTTAGAATTAATAGCTTTTGACAATCCTGTTGATCAATATTTCTTTTAGTGATCACACCATTGATAGGGTCCTTCCAATAAAAAAAATGATATCCACCTGCTTAATAGAGCCTATTATTTGTTTATATAGGCTTCTACTGAAAGATTCAACTTTGCTCTCTGCATCAACTCCAGATCTCTTGAAGAAAACTAGGGGTTCTCAAGAATAGACTTGGAGCACAATGAGTTGGAATGGAGAAAAGATAAAAGAGGATTTCCCATTGACTGAGCAGTAGCCTTTAACAATGTTAAATATAACCTAATATCCCTATCAATTTTTAAAAGCAATGGCTCTTTTCGACTTTTGCAGCACAGATCTCTGAGTATTGAGATACCTTAAAGATTAAGAGATTTGCTGTAGTCTAAATTTATGCTGTTCATCGTCAAGATGCTGGAAGACTCTTCATTGTTTTACAATAAGTTTGAAGAATCATTCACAGCCCATTGGGGAAGGAATTTAGCACTATAATTAGATTTTTGTCCTTAGACAATTGAACAGTAAAATATATGAAGGTTCCCAATAGTTCTTCTCAATTGTTCTCTGGTGATTTTAATGTAAAACCGTTAACTTGTGCAGAAATCTGCAAGCCAATGGGCTCTTTCCAGGGCATTTGAAGCACTGATTAGAATCTTATTGCTTTCCAATTCTTTATTGCCATTCTGACAGTGTTTGAAGTCACTTAAAAAAAAAACCTTTTACAGCAAAAAGGCACAGCTGCAAATACAATAAACACCAAGGTGACTTTATTTCTTTTGCTTTTTGAACAATACTGTCCTTTGCAATTAGATTTAGACCTTCTTCTACTTTCATACGCCTTTCTCTACAATATTAGCTCCTGCTCCCTACATGCTTTTTGAGACAGTGTCATATTTGGAATTTTATGGTGTAGGCACTGCCAGAAAACGGTAGCCATAGGGCTGCATATTCAAGAATGGCTACCATGGGAGACATGAAAGAAACAAAATGCACATTTAGGGAAAACAAAGTGTGACATGGCTATCTGTCACCCTTCTGCTCCCCCCCCCATTGCCTTTGTCCTTTTCTTTTTCCGGAGCACTTTCGAACAAAGCATTGGACTCTCTATTTATTATTTTTTATTTATTAAAAATGTTTTGGGAGAAAAAATTACTAAGAAAATATTTGAAAATAGTGTTTTGCTTTAAAACTTCCAACCAAGGACTTTTATATAAGTCTTTGAAATATGTGTGTGTATATATGCATGAAGAATATTAAAAAAATAAATTAAATTAGAAAGTTTGATTGGGCAATGGATAGAGTAGGCAGCAAAGGATATATTGCCAGATGTAAAACATATGCAAAGTGTCACAATGCTGAATCCTGTTTTTAAGGAATGGAAAAGAAGTTCTCCTCCACTGCAGGAGTTGAAAAAGACTCTGGTACTTAAGAGAATAATAAGCAGGGGCTACTTTTGAGTGGCCTGCTAAATAGCATTCTCAAAATACAGCCAATGGCCTGTCCAATAAGAGAAGGGATGGGACTTACAGGAAAAGGCTATTAGGACCCTCTTTGTTCTCAGTGAATCTCGGTTAGAAACCTTGTGAGAAGCAAACAACTTAAGAAAACATATTTCAAGCAAGTGGGCAAAGAAGCTCAAATGCTCCCAACAGCCCTGGAGATCAACAACTAATAAAGTAATAATATGAGAAAAAATACAGTTTATTTAGGTGAGGAATTCTTTATTTTCCTTTAGTAATGCTGTCTTAATCTGGGATAATTTTGTATCTCCCCCAATTTTCTGTCTCCCTATCTCATTTACAGGTGACCAAGTTCTAGTTTGGTTTGCAGATCTCAGCTTCCTATCAGTTTATTAATGAATTAATAATTACACTTAATTAATGCAGTTAATTTTTTCTCCTCAGTTCCTTATTCTGTTGCTTGCATTAAATACATTTTAAAAATGTATTCTGTTTTTATGTTTCTATTGGTGTATAAATCTATGTATGAACTATGGAAATATTGACTGATTTGCTCTAGTTTCTGATATAGCTGAAAATATTAATCTAGTGTCAAAATATCTTTTAAAAAGGTCAGAATATCAGAGCAGGCTTGATGAAACCTGGCCATCTTTTTTTCTTTAACATTGCAGTGTTTCAAAATATTTTCAGATTATCTTTGTCCTTGAAATTGTCACATTGTTATAATACTTTTTTAAAAAATCAATTATTTTTGATGAGGTGAAACCCATAAAACTAGGTTGGACAGTGGTCTCATTTTGAAGGTTGACTGGGCTGCTGAGTTGGGAACCGGAAGCCACAGTCATGAGGGCAGCCTCAATTGTCATATCCCAACCCAATCCCACCTCAGCATTCACTCCTCAACATTTTCCACTAAATGTTGTGGGTTTTCTATAGACCATTGTGTGTGTGTGGTAATGTAGAGCTGAACTTGGAGACAGAGAAGGAATAAGCAAGCCATTAAGGCTTGGAGAAGATAATCTCGAGATAGTGGACATAAGAATATGCTTAAAATAATCTTACCTTGATTATTTGGACAGGCTTTTAAGATTTTGCTGGACTACTTTACTACAATAAACAACACTTGGAAACCCTGCCATGACTATTTCTTATCCTGGCCTTCTTCCAATGGTTGACAGGTTTTGAGGAAAATTCCACAGTAACTTGAACTTAAAATTCTTTATTAAATAACGGTTGTAGACATAACACCTTTTTTGGTTAATTTGGTTTCCCTCATCAATTCTTTTATATGTCTTTCCTCCTCCTGTCTGCTGCAATGTACCATGGGCCTTGTAGTATTGCATTAGATTAAATCACCCAGAAAAAAATTAAAGCAATCTGCTTGCAGAATTGTAGTTTTTTGCTGTTAATATCTGCCCAAAATAATATATGATAACATGACAAGGAATTGGGCCACCCAGCCAAAGTGTTTAAGCACTCCCAGGTGAATATTTATTTGTTTGTATGATTTATGTGATTTATCTCAATCAGGAGGGATTCTAAGAGGCTTAGAGATATTATTAATGTGAGAAATTGGCAGTTAATTGCACACCTGCCTTCTTTGTGAAATGATGGGATAAAGTATTTTAGAGTATATAGAGCTTATTTTAGGGTTTTTTTGGCTTTATTGAAATCTTTCTATCAAAAAGGGATAAGGATTCTATTTTTATTTTTTTTTGTAATAGGATATGTTAAGCTCAACTTCAGTGTCCCCTTCAATATGTTCTTACTATATAGTTTTCTAGGCAGTAATGAAGAAATAGGTTTCCATCGCCTTCTTTCAGGATCTTGTTGTTTTGTTTTTTATTTCTTATCTAACCTACTGTTTGGAATGTCCTCGTGGTTTTCAATTCAGGTACTTGCAAAGTCCAATTCGCCTTGGAAATGTTCAAGATCAGCCAATATCATCACCTTCTATGATGAGCAGAATTTTAGAAGTGGCACATTCAATTTTAACAGTGATGGGGGAGGAGGGACTTGGTCAGAAATTGTTCTGTGAATTGTTTGGTGCCTTCTAAAGAGAAACTTTCTATGAAAAAATAAAAGTTAGTATGAATATTATCAACTGCTGCGTATATTTTAATAAGTATTTGTTTACATTTTATAATACATGAGGTAGAAATTTGAGAGCTATTTGTTTGTCATTAAAATAGCCTTGTAGTCTGTGCCTAATGAGCCATTGAGATGTAATCTATTCACAAACTATTTAAAATGAAAAGGGCAACAGCAATAATAGTCCCCTCTCTTAAACATTTTCTCACATCTTGCATGTAGATTATTTCAGCAAGGAGAAATACCTGCCTCTGTTGCCCTCTCTCTCTCTCTCTCTCTCTCTCTCTCTCTCTCTCTCTCTCTCTCTCTCTCTCCCTCCCTCCCTCCCTCCCTCTCTCTCTCTCTCTCTTACGTATACATACACTTCCTTAAATTGTTGTACTTCCCAATCTATAGGTCAGACATGTCAAACCCGCAACATCATGTGAGGTCGCATGACCTATTGGAACTTTTCCCCCATTGCCGACAATAGGGTGGGCGCGGTTTCCTCGTGATGCATCCGGCCCATGGGCCGGCAGTTTGACACCCCTGCTATAGGTAGTCCTCATTTAACAGCTACAATTTAGCCTAGAATTTTTTCATAAGTCATTGTGGTCATTAACTGGGTTACCATGTAGCCATCTTGATTTTTTTTACTGTTTTTATGACCATTGTAAAGCAAGTCACTATCGTTGTTAAGTGAATCACATACTCATTAAATAAACCTCATGTCTGTGCAGATTTGCCACGGCAGCTTTCTTTCCGTAACTCTATGACATTTTAAAAAATGCTAAATGACTCTGACTTTCATTGAGTTCTATATTCCTCCAATGCTATGTGAATCTTGATTAGGAATCCTCATTTTGTAAATAGATCGGAGTGAGGGTAGATATTCTAGCTTGTGTTTCGATCATCGAGTTTTTCATGGACATGATATTTTAAAGTCAGCTAGATTTTTCAGCTCCATGTTATGATATATATATATATGCCAGAGGAATTCCCTCGCTTTTGTTCTGGTGACCTTAAACATGTCTCTCTAAACCAATGTGTACCTATTAAGGTTTGATTTTGTCAGAGAGTAGAAGTGTAAGTCCAAAGATTTTGTAGTAAGATACAGAATTCACACTGAAACATTTTTAGTTTAATTCCCAGGATTTCTTTTTCTCTGACCTTTGCAACTACATTTTTAATACTACACATATAATGTCTGTGTTCAGCAGATGCACAGGTGAGGTATTTGTAAAATGTATAGCAGATATATAGATAAGGATAAATGTTTCATTTGGGTTCTGGTTATGTAAAGGTAATAAATATTAAGATAAACTATGCTGATGCAATAAAATGCACAGTTTTAATAGGAAAGGTTTTAGAGCAGGAACAGAGAATAGAAATTAAATACTTTACTTTGAATTTACTAACTACATGAAGCAGTTGGGTGAGTCATGCATAGCCATTGGGTGAGGTGTCATCAGTATATTGAGGTAAGCGATGCCGTCGATGTTCTGTCTTAGTGTCTGGAGGTTGTAGGGCAGGGGTCTTCAAACCTGGCCCTTTTATGACTTGTGGATTTCAGGAACTCCCAGGAATTCTGGGAGTTGAAGTCCACAAGTCATAAAAGGGCCAGGTTTGAAGATCCCTGTTACAGGGCTTTGGGTGGGGAACAGCAGACTTTGGCTCAATCCTGGCATGACTGAGTTGCTTTGGGTTCTGGGGCCACCTGGATCTGGGAATTTACCATCTTTGATTCTATTGGGTTGTAATTCCCTAGATAGACCTAGTGAACAATCTGGGAGTCCTTCTGGACTCATGTTCGAAGATCAGGTAGCAGTCGTGGCTGGGAAGGCACACAGCTTCAAATTGTATACCAGTTGTGCCCATTCCTGATTAGAAGGCTCTATGTTCAATCACTCATACCCTAGTCATCTCCTGTTTGGATTACTGTACATGGGCCTGTCCTTGAAGAAAATTTGGAAGTCTGAGTGGGTGCAAAATGCAACAGTTATTCACACATGTAGATCTGAGCATAATTCATCTCTGCTCTGCAAAATGCGTTTGTTATCAATTTGTTTCTAGCTCCAATTCAAGGTGCTGGTGATAACCTAAAAAGCCTTATGTGGCATTTGGGTCATTTGAGGCCCCCCCTCTCTCCAGTGGTATCTACACATCCCATCATATCCACCAGAAAAGGCTTGTTGTGGGTTGCTTCTACTAGAGAATGTCATTTTACAGGATCTAAGAAGAGACTTTTTCTATTGCTGGACCCATCCTATAGAATAGGGGTCTCCAAACTTAGCAACTTTAAGACTTGTAGACTCAGCATGGCTGACTGAGGAATTCTGGGAGTTGAAGTCCACAAGTCTTAAAATTGCCTAGTTTGGAGTTCCCTGCTGTAGAACATCATAACCCCACTGCTCCCAAGGTCAGGCTGGCCCTGACCTTAAGAGCTTCTGGAAGGTCCTGAAGATTTGGCTTTGCCATTTGGCCTGGGTATCAAAGAGTGGTGTAGGACCTATAAAATGGTTGTTCTGCTTGTGAATTACTGTACTCTCCTGATGATTTATGGTTTTAATTGTTTTTATGTTTTGTATCATTTGTATAGTTGTTTTATTCTATATCGTTTGTTTCAATTTTAAATGGCCCAGAGTCACTAATACGGTTATATCGACTGAATAAATAAATAAACAATAAAAATCCTAAAATCATATCAATCTTTTTTGAAATGAAGATTTAAATTATAGTTCCATGTTACATTATTATATTCAGTTGAGCCTACAGTTGTAGTCATAACCAATTTTTGGGGCAACTGCCAAAAACCAAAATATATTCTTTTCAAAGCATAATTCTCAGAATTCTCTTTTAAAAGATTTATTGTGAAGAAAGAATTCTAGAAAATGAACTACTTCTTATTTATGACCTGTTTATCCCAACTGTAAATTACACAAGAGGGTTTGGGATTCCCCTTCCCCTAATATGACCCAGTGAAGTGAGGGTTATTTCATGATAATGAAGAAGCTTGCAATTGGTGGTTTACGTAAGGGTCCCTTGAATCTTTATCAATTTTGGAACTGACAATTATAGTCATCACTACTTTCTCAATTATAGAAATGATAAATATTATTTATGGACCTACTCCCCTGTAGGAAACTAATCCTGCAATGGTAAAAAAAGTTTTTCAGATTGGAAACTGAAATGTTGCATCACTTCTCAGATGTCTTGAAGGAATGCTGTGTTTTGATCAGAATCTGAAGATAATGAATTAAGTGCATTCCTTTCTGGGATGTGTACAGATAGTCCCACTGAGTGCAAAATTTATGCTGCTAAGTAAAACATTTGTTGAATTTGCCCCATTTTACCACTTTTCTTGCCATGGTTGTTGAGGGAATCACCACGTTTGTTGAGTTAGTAACATGGTTGTTAAGTGAATTTGGATTCCCCATTGACTTTGCTTGTCAGAAGGTTGCTGATCACATGACCCCAGGACACAGCAACCCATCATAAATATGAACCAGTTGCCGAGCATTTGACTTTTGATCCCATGACTATGGGGATGCCGCAAGGGTAGTAAGTGTGAAAAACAGTCATAAGTCACTTTTTTCACTGCCGTTGTAACTTTAAATGATCCCTAAGAGAACTGTTGTAAGTCAAGGACTACCTGTATTCTTGCTCTACTAAGAACATTTTTCAAAACCAAGATATCCAAGGTATTGCAGTAATCAATCAACTGATATGCAGCAAATACAGCACACAAACGAGTAATCTTTTGAGTAACTGGTGCATTTAACTTTGGCATTTGAAAATTGTGTAGGATCCTATAGACCCATGCTTCTGAACTCTTTCCAAATCTGCTGTTGTTATTTCTTAGCACAGCAATGGTACACAGCATGGACGGTAACAAATAATAGAACTTTGAAATCATCTTGGTGTATCAAGACAATGAGACTGCAAGCCAAGCCTCCTGGAATATTAAATTTTTGATGAAAATTATTTTTGCACAGCAGGTACCTTTGTAAATGAAATAACTCAGCTGATTTAATTTTCTCTTCAAACCCCTAAAGGCAGCTGTGCACATTATTAACTAATGACCTGGACCATTTACCTTAAAAAAGGTATTTTTCATGCTACAGTTTGACATGCAAGCAATGTGAACATGTGAACTATTTCTCATGTTTTGAACTCTGTAATTTATAATTTATCAAGATACTTCAGCTAATTTTGAAAGCCTCTGAGTGACTGCATGCTTAATGTGTTTTGTTCTTCTGATGTTTTTTTTAAACTCCTCCAATATGAGTACTGAAATATTTCTAGAATTCTACCTTTATAGCTGCATTTATAAAGATTCTATCATATCAGTGATATGATTGCTGATTCTTTCCTTTCCATTAAAGGCATTCGCTGAATTTAACCTCACAGAAAAGCTCCTTCCATGATTCAACACAGTTGGCAGAAAAAAAAAGTGCAAGGAATCAAGATATCCATGTTGAACATGAACCAGCAATATGATGCAAGTATTAAAAAAGGCAAATGATATATTGAAGTACATTAACAGAAGCATAAGGTTAGCATCACAGGCACCAGTTGTTCCATCCTGCAGTATCCTGGTCAACTCCTATTTCAAGTTGTGTGCCACAGTTCCACAAGGACAAGGAGAAATTGGGCCAAGTTCAGAAAAGGGCTCACTCTAGTGAGCGGTCTAGAAACAGTTAGCAATCTGGACATGTTTAACTTACAAAAAAAGACTTCAGTCTTCAAATATATGGAGAGAACCGTATTATTATTGTTGTTGACAATGTACAGATAGTCCTCGACTTACAACAGTTCATTTAGTGACCATTCAAAGTTACCACAGCACTGACTGATTTTCACACCAATGACCATTTCAGCATCCCCATGGTCATATGATCAATATTCAGATGCTCGGCAACTGGTTCATATTTATGATGGTTGCAGTGTCCTGGGGGACATATAATCACCTTTGCAGACCTTCTGATGAGCAAAGTCAATGGAGAAATCAGATTCATTTAACAAACATGTCACTAACATAACAACTGAAATGATTCACTTAACAACAGTGACAAAACAGGGCATAAAATGGGGCAAAACTCACTTAACAAATGTTTCACTTAGCAACAGTAATTTTGGGTTCGATTGTGGTTGTAAGTCAACAATTACCTGTAGTTGGTCACATGGTCAGCCATATATTTAGACTGAATCTGGCATTTTTATCTACCTACCAGGTCCTTCCCAAGAATCTAGAATAGGCACGTATTTTTGTATGATAATATTAAAGATATCATTGCAGAATGTAAGTTGTTCCAAGGAAAGTCAGCTTTTGCAATTGACTGATGATGCTGATTTTGTCATCACTTTTGTCTAAGTGATGCTCCAGATGTTTTGGGATGGCAGTTAAGGTGTCTCTTACTATTGCTTTTATATTTTCTGCCACAGTTGTTTCATTTGCGGGTCTTGTATTTTATCATTTTTTTCCAGCTTTCTTTTTTATTCTGCTGTCTCCAGGCAATCCAACATCCACTACCCAGACTTTTATGTCTTTCTTATGTACAGTTGTTAAGTCTGGAGTGTTATAACGCAGAGTTTGCCTGTTTTCATTCTAAAGTCCCCAAACAATTTTGTTTCTTCATTTTCTATGACTGTCAGTTTTGTGATCCCATCAGTTCTTGACTGCAGGTATTTCCTGAAATATTCTAATGCATCATTGTTTCTACTTTGTCATGGCATTGAATGAAATTAGTCTGTGCAAACTTGTAGCACCTAACTCGGTATTCTATTGTTTCTTCAGTTTCTTTGTAGAGACAGCATTTGCTATCTATTGCTGATTTCTCAGTACTGAGTTGGCTAAGCATTTGTTCTTAAGGCTTGGTCTTCTGCGGCCAGAATTAGCCCCTCTGTCTTGGATCATGTTTATATAGGGGATTGACTAGATGTCCCCTTTGGTTATTTCTAATTCTATGATTTAATACTACTCAAGCATGTCATTTTTTTTATTGCAAAAGCATTGGTAGGGATGGAGGGTCTACAGGTATTCCAATTAGTGTGAAAAAACCTTAAAACCATAGCTTAGAACAATCTTTTAACAGTCAAATATCCATTATAACTAGGATCCACCGATGATATCCTCAACCACCATGCCAACAAAAAAACCATAACACATGCTTCAAGTGCAAATCTCTGATCTATGTCATTTGCATGATCATATTATAATATGCACCTTGTCATTTGCCTCCTTGCACACCCTATATTAAAGGGCAGATAGAGGTAAGAAAATTCCATCTCTTTGCTGCTATTTAGTGGCCATTCAGATATCTGCAGCCTAGATAGAGTAACTGTACTCATAATCTGTAAGTAAAATGAAATACTGTTTTTTGTTTTTAGGAATCTTTTTTCCTCAACTACTTTGTCAGAATGCATAATCTTTCATCACAAAGGCAAATGATTCAGGGTTAAGCTTTGATTTTAATTCAGATATTATTTTTTATTTTACCTGACTTGAAACAAATAAGTTTTTATAGTCTCACAAATCATCTAAGAGTTACAATAATGTTTTGCTCTTTTGTACCATTGCATTGGGATATAATTGTAGTTTTTAAAAGGCACACCATGAAATAATTCTTCCACTGGTTGGCAATGTTGTCTTGTCCATTGTCACATTTATCATTAGTGTGCTGGTGATAAGACTTAAGGAAGAAAATATTGTATATATATAACTCAGAATATAAATACATTTATTTGAGAAGAAAATTATATATATATATATATATATATATATTCTGAGGTTTTCGCGGGTGTTTGTATGTAGGTCTTTGGTTATTCGGGTTTTCTCCCTCATCAAATTGGAAGTCTCTTGGTGACGTTTCTACGAAGTCACATTCGTCATCTTCAGACTGGTGTTTTTGGCTTCTTGCTTCTAGGAACAAGAAGAAGAAGCAAGAAGCCGAAAACACCAGCCTGAAGATGACGAATGAGACTTCATTGAAACATCGCCAAGACACTTCCAATTTGATGCAGGAGAAAACCCGAATAACCAAAGACACACACACACACACACACACACACACACACACATATATATAGGTCTTTGGTTGTTCGGGTTTTCTCCCGCGTAAAATTGGAAGTGTCTTGGCGACGTTTCGACGAAGTCCCATTCGTCATCTTCAGGCTGGTGTTTTCAGCTTCGTGCTTTGAGCAGCAATGTGTGGTCTTAGCTGTTTCTTCCTTTTAACTGCCAGTGGGGGTATGAACTGATTGGGTGGGAGCTTGGCTGTGTTCTGATTGGGTGGAGGTGTGTTCTGAATGGTTAGGGGCTTGGCTGTGCTCTGATTGGCTGGGGGAGTGTTCTGTTTGGTTGTGCTCAGGTTAGTCTGAGTTGCAGAGGGGTTTGAGATTTTGGGCTGCCTTGCTATTTTTTGGCTTCGCGTTCGTGGTCGTGCGAGAGATCATAAAGAAACAAAACTTACAGCCCAGCGACCTACTAGTGAGCTTCGATGTCATATCCCTCTTCACCCAAGTGCCTATCAAAGAAGCCTTAACAGCTATTCAAAACAAATATAACCCCCCCAAACACATCTTAGATCTGACCAACCACTGCCTATCCAACACATACTTCATCTATAATGGACAAAAATACAAACAAACAGAAGGAGCACCCATGGGATCACCCCTCTCACCTGTCATTGCCAACCTCTACATGGAACACTTTGAAACCCAAGCTCTAGAAAAATCGGATCACAAACCCAAACTCTGGCTCAGATACGTAGACGACACCTTCATAATCTGGCCACATGGGAAAGAAAAACTGGACAACTTCCTCACACACCTCAACAGCCTACACCCCAAAATACAGTTCACCATGGAAACAGAAGCTAACAACCAACTTCCCTTCCTGGATGTCTTAGTCTACAAGAAATCCAATGGCTCCCTAGGACACACCATCTACCAGAAGAAAACACACACAAACCGCTATCTGCACGCTCTCTCACACCACCACCCAGCACAGATCAACTCTGTAGCCAAGACACTCATCTCCAGAACAAAATGCTTAGCTGACGAACAACACCTAAAACCCGAACTACACACTCTCACCAATGTACTAACATCCAATGGATTCCATAGAAATAAGATTACAAACCTAATCCAAAAAGAAACCCCCACTAAAATCCAAGACAAAGAACAAGAAAACGGCAAAGCCCTCCTCCCATACATAAAAGGCACCACAGACAGAATCAGTAAGATCCTCCATAAACACAACATCAAAACAGCATTCTGCACAAACAGAAAAATATCCACCATCCTTAGAAACCCCAAAGATAAAATTGAATTAGAAAATCAAGGAGTATACGAAATCCCATGCACCACTTGTCCCACCACATACATCGGACAAACCAACAGAAGAATAAGTGCACGCATTGAAGAACATAAGAACTCAGTCAAAAAAGAGGAACCAACATCTTCCCTGGTCCAACACCTTAAAGCCACAGGACATGAAATTGACTTTAAAAATACCAGAACCATTGCCAAAAGTGAACATTTTAATAACAGAATAATCAGAGAAGCCATCGAGATAGAAAAACGCCCACACAGCATGAACAAGCGAGATGATACCTCCCGCCTACCAGCCATTTGGAAACCCGCCCTTATTGACAAACGACTCCCTAACACAAAAAATGATACCAGACCCACACTCACAAAAACCACACAGGATGTCACCACCACACATCCACGCAAAAAACAAACCCAAAGCCACACCGATGACAAGGCACGACCACAAACCAGAAGCCAGACCACAGCTGCATCATTAGCCACTTTAAACCCCTCCAATCCATACATGAAGCAAACTGACACCCTCCATGAAGAGGAAGCACGACCACGAACGCGAAGCCAAAAAATAGCAAGGCAGCCCAAAATCTCAAACCCCTCTGCAACTCAGACTAACCTGAGCACAACCAAACAGAACACTCCCCCAGCCAATCAGAGCACAGCCAAGCCCCTAACCATTCAGAACACACCTCCACCCAATCAGAACACAGCCAAGCTCCCACCCAACCAGTTCATACCCCCACTGGCAGTTAAAAGGAAGAAACAGATAAGACCACACATTGCTGCTCAAAGCAGGAAGCTGAAAACACCAGCCTGAAGATGACGAATGGGACTTCGTCGAAACGTCGCCAAGACACTTCCAATTTTACGCGGGAGAAAACCCGAACAACCAAAGACCTACAAACAAATACCCGATATATATATATATACATCCCCCCTCCCCTTAATTTAATCATTTAGCTGAAACTGTGATAATTGTATTTTCATTTCATCAACTTTTTTTGATGAAAGAAAAAAAGATGGATTTAGTTATGAGAAGTGAATAAGGGAAGAAAAGCAAGAAAATGATGCATTATTGGGGACAATTATTACTTTCACTGTGTTTGTGTTTACATCTAACTGGTGATCTAATCAAGTAGAAGAAACATCTGCTGATCTGAACAAGTTAGAACTTTGCAGCAGAGTGAGGTGAAAATAAGTGCGAGGTGATCACACATAGTGTTTTTTTTTCCTTACCTTTAGTTGTTTGTTTATTAAGGACAAAGAAGCTAGGAAAAGAATTGGCTGCCAACTCCATATAGTTGATGCAAGATGGCATCAAGGTACAAGTATCTGACTTTCTATTCTTTCTGATCCTAACATTCCAGATTCTCAGGAATCTGTCTACTTTTCAGCATGACGAACTCCTTGAAAATTGAACAGAACAAACACAAATTATATGGGAGTTATTGGAATAAGAAAGATGAAGTTCAAAATGGGTCGGATCAGCCTGAAGGGTTGGAGGAAACCCCACCCCCAGAAAAAATGGTTTCTATAGGAGGAGACAATTTGGAACAGCTTGAAGCACTATTGATTTCTCCATCTTAAGCCCCTTCTCCCTCTTGTTCACATGACCAGAGTGTAATGTATGCCACTTGCCCTGTGTGTCTCATTGCATGCACACACTCAAACATGGATCCAACATGAAGGGGGAGTGCAAAGACATGCCAAGAGACATAACACATTACTTCATTTCACAGAAGCAAATACAGATGTCTTCTATGGCAATAATAATAATAATAATAATAATAATAATAATAATAATAATAATAATAATAATAATAATAATAAAGTTGGAAGGTACCTTGGAGGTCATCTAGTCCAACCCCCTGCTCAGGCAGGAAATCCTATACCTTTTTGGACAAATGGCTGTCCAGTCTCTTCTTAAAAACTTCCGGTGTTGGAGCATTCACCACTTCTGGAGGAAGGTTGTTCCACTGGTTATTTGTTCTCACTGTCAGGAAGTTTCTCTTTAGTTCTAGGGTAATTCTTTCCTGGATTAGTTTCCATCCATTGCTTCTTGACCTGCCTTCAGATGCTTTGGAGAATAGCTTGACTCCCTCTTCTGAGATACTGGAACACTGCTATCATGTCACCCCTAGTCCTTCTCTTCATTAAACTAGACATATCCAATTTCAGCAACTGTTCCTTATATGTTTTAGCCTCCAGTCCCCTAATCATCTTTGTTGCTCTTCTCTGTATTCTTTCTAGAGTCTCAACATCTTTTTTACATCATGGTGACCAAAACTGGATGCAGTATTTCAAAAGTGGCCTTACCAAGGCGTTGTAAAGTGCATTGTGTTACTGAAGTTGGAAAGTGTTGAGTCCTTGGCGAAAAGCAGACACGAGAAGCAGTTGTAGTTCTCAGGTTTTCTTTTATTCTGTGTTCAGCTTACAGGTGAAGGCTTCAGCAGCGCCCAAAAGCTCCCAGCCTCTTATATAGGCAATTCCCGGGTCAATGTGTTACTTTTCCCGCGCCAGCACCCGCGCATGCGCACAGGCGCTGGCGACAGCCTGTCTGATCCCGGGCAGCTTGCACCTGCCCAGGACTGCCTGCAAACGCCCCGAGCCTGTTTGCAAGGCTCGGGACATAACAACCCTTTCCCCCGGGCTAAGACTACTACCAACATACAATTATTTCTTGATGCAGTGTTCTACTCCCCAGTGCTCCTACTGTTAATGGCTTTTGTTTAGCCAGCAATGTTATGTAATCCTCTAAGTACTTAGGAGATTTCCTTGCTCTCTATGACCTTCTCAGCTCTGGGTTTCTGACAGGTGTTCCCTGACTGAAGGGAGACGTGAGCCTGTTCTCCTTATCTTGCCTTGGTGCCTTCCAAGGACTGTGCCCCAATGCCTGGCCTGCTTGCTCGCCCACCGGGCTCGTCAGGCCAGGGCTTCTGTCACTTTGTGACCTGGTTGACCTGCCTAGCTGTAGGCCCTCGGGCCCCTTGAAGTGATAGCCACTGCTGGGCGTCTCTGTAGAACCTCCTAGGTCCGTCCAAGACCTGTCAGGAGGCTGTTCATTCCCTAAACCCCGTGCTGTGTCCGGGCTCGTGTGGGTTTCTGTACCTTCCCAAAACTCAGTTACTCCCTGATTTGGGCTAGAGGTGTTGCGGTCGGGACTTGGTTCCTCGACCATCTCCCTGTATGTTTGACCCCCTGTAGGACTTGGGGTAAGGTCAGGCCAACTCTGGGGATTATGTGCCAGCTCTCTTGCGGGGTATGATTTATTGGGATGCTCCCGGGTATCCTCCCTGACTGGAGTAGTGTGCTGTGCAGGTGAATAGTGATTGTACCCCCGGGGTGACTCCCTGGCTGGAGTAGGCGTGAATGCCTGGTAGCTGGATAGGCTCTTAGAATTCCTGTTTGGGGCACTCGCGGAATCTTGGAATGGGCCGTTTGTGGCTCCATCAGTAGCTTCTTTAGATCTGCGTAGTTGACAGACTCTAATGGGACAGGTGCTGCGAGGTTCTCCGCGATTTCGAAGGCGTCTTGACCGCAGACACACAGCAGGGTGGCAGCCTTCAAGCTATCTTCCCTCACTTGGTTCACTTTGAGGTAGTTTTCCAACCTGGCTACATAGGAATCCCACCTCTCTGGATCCGAGATGTCGAACTCCGAAAGCCTTCCAATTTTTGCCATCTTCAGGAGACGGGTCTATCAGCCAGCCTACCCCCGAATGCACACTGGATTGGCGGGTAGCTGCCGAGTCAACTCCGTTCCGCCGCTCAGGACTCACTTGGGTAAGCTTACACCTCTTCCTTTCCAGACGATGTAAGGCATCCCATCTTCGTCGCCAGTGTTGTGTCCTTGGCGAAAAGCAGACACGAGAAGCAGTTGTAGTTCTCAGGTTTTCTTTTATTCTGTGTTCAGCTTACAGGTGAAGGCTTCAGCAGCGCCCAAAAGCTCCCAGCCTCTTATATAGGCAATTCCCGGGTCAATGTGTTACTTTTCCCGCGCCAGCACCCGCGCATGCGCATAGGTGCTGGCGACAGCCTGTCTGGTCCCGGGCAGCTTGCACCTGCCCGGGACTGCCTGCAAACGCCCCGAGCCCGTTTGCAAGGCTCGGGACATAACAGAAAGAATTCTAAAAGCTGTGCTCTCTGAACTTCCCTTAACTATTTTTATCATTCAACAATGAAATTCTAGCACCCAACTGCCAAATGTCATTCTTTTTCACTATTTAGCAGTATTACATTATGATTGTTTTGGTCATACTGCTTTCCTAAGTTCAAGCAAACTGGAACCATTCAACTCCTCAAATGTCAGCCGTCTTGTCACCCAGGCCAAACTTGGTTTTTAAATTAGGAATGGGCAACCATCTGGAAACCTCACCAGGGGCTCAAGAAAAAAAGGATGTTTCAGCATAACAGAGCTTCTTATATATATCAAAACTTTATTTCTACAGATAGGTAACCTTCACTAATGCTTAGGCCAGTTTTTACTTCACATATTTTATTTCCCACCTTAAGGGTAATAGGTGTAGTTAGTGTTGAAAACCATACTGAATTGATTTAAAGAGGACAAGAGGACAGATGATGATTGCAAATTGACGAGCATCTTGCTTCATTCACAGTAATGAATAAAAGGTGTCTTTGCATTACATATTGTAAAGTATATCTATATCTGAACCATCCAGACATGTAAAGTCTTCCCAGAAAACCCTGCTGTTCATGCCAGGGCTTAAAATTACCATCTAATAATGTACAGGTGGCTTGTTTGTGGTATTCGTTTTTGGTATGCCAGATTCTAAGATGGACACATTTTAAGTACCCTCTTTGACATCACTTTTATGCTTGTTCTCTCCAGTCACTATTAATGTGTTATACAATACTGCTTTTCAGTAGGAATGTACATTAGATTTGGCCAGACTCCAGAGCCTGAAAAGGGAAGAGAGGAAATTCAAAACAGAAATTCATTTATCAAGAGTGGACAATTTTTAAATTTGCTTTAATCCATACTGTAGGTCTTCGTGAAGGTTTATTTTGGGGTCTCAGTCTGCTATGTGCTGTTCAATTTCAATCTGAGCAATCCTCCTATTTGTAATTCATGTAAAACTCCATGGAGGGGGAAGAAGATGAGGAGGAAGAGGGAATGGTTTTAATAACTGCATGGCAGTGCCTTTTATCAGAAAAAAGTGCAATCACACAATCATTTTGCTTTGGACTCTTGAGATCTTGGTACTGAGAAAAAAAATACTTAGTTGTTTGTTCTATGCCATTGCTATCAATGTGATTAGCAGTCACATTACCTATATTATAGAAAAGACCACTGAGTTCATTACTTATATTGTCACCTCAGCTCTAACAATCAGCTCTGTCACATTTGGGGAGGATCATTATAATTCCCCATAACTCTTTTTTTTTTTTGCTTCCTAACATTTTTTCCAAAGACACAGGACCTGTTTTTCAGATCAACCAAATGCTGATCCATTGGTTGCGACAGAAATTGACTGGCTGGCTTATCATCCAAATCTGACATCATGGTCTGAGAGAGAGTGACTGGCTTTCATGCCAAGGCATAACTGGAGCTCTCAGTCTCCTGGCTTTTAGGCAGAATAAGCAGCAATGGATGGAAACTAATCAACGAGACAAGCAACCTAGAACTAAGGAGAAATTTCCTAATAGTTAGAATAATTAATCAGTGAAACAACCTGCCTCCAGAAATTGTGAATGTTCCAACACTGAAAGTTTTTAAGAGATTGGACAACCATTTGTCTGAAATGGTGTAGGGCAGGAGTCTTCAGCCATGCCTGCCTGAGGAATTCTGGCAGTTGAAGTCCACAAGTCATAAAAGGGCCAATTTTGAAGACCCCTGGTGTAGGGTTTCCTGCTTGAGCAGGGAATTGGACTAGAAGATCTCCAAAGTCCCTTCCAACTATGTTACTCTATTATTCAAAAGCAGTAGGAATAATAGGCCAAAGGATTCAAAGCAAAGCAGGGGGGCAGTAGCTGTACCAAGGACCTAGGCATGTTGTGCACTCTGTTGGTCAACTACAGCTTGTGGAGTCCAGGAAAAAAAAGCCCTTTCAAAGTATCATTTCTATCTCTGATTCTCTGGCTTTTTATTTAGGAATAGCAACTGATCCCATAGACTTGGTAGCCATATTATTACCTGAAGTCCCAGAGTTGCAGAGGAACAAGCAATGCAAAATGATTATTTCAAGACTTCAATGCTAGGCCCTGGTTCTTTCTTTGCAACCAGGCGTCATTTAGGGGCTGTAACATATGGTCTACTACAGGGGTCTTCAAATCTGGCCTTTTGTGACTTGTGGACTTCAACTCCCAGAATTCCTCAGCCAGCGTTGAAGTCCACAAGTCATAAAAAGGCCAAGTTTGTAGACCCCTGGTCTACTAGATATTTCATATAACTGATCTCACATAGCTTATACACTATTATATTGCCATTATTGGGGTGGAGATGTTTCCAAAAACATCTAGATATTTCCAGAAGATCACATTTTCTATGAAACATTAATAAAAACACAACACGAATCTCTGTATGAATGAATCTCAGTCAATATGGCAAGAAAGAAGGAGAGAGACAACAATCACAACAATTTCAGACATTTCTGTTTTTGCTATCAAGATCTAGAATTGCTTTGGCTATAGTAATTAAATATGCTGGTTTTTCTGATCCACTGGTAAAAGAAAAAAATCATAGATATATTTTCTGTATTGGTCCCAGGATAATCATAGAAATATTTTGCCTTGCTACCATTTCTCTATGCAGGCATTGGAAAGAAGCAGATGACAAAAATGTGCAAGAATGGTATTATTTATATTCTGCTTTCTGCTCATCAGCTTAACTCATTCTCCACGTACAAATTGGCCAACCCATATGCATAATTTGTGGAACAGTCATTTCAGAACAATGCTTTTGCTTCAAAGCACATGAACATAATGCTTGACAATGGATTTTTTTTCCATGTCCATCAGAAAATTATTTGTCAAGTGACTTGGCTTATGTCATGGCCCAATCTCAGGACTCAGACTCTGAATCTAATTCGGAGGAAGCTGCTTCAGCTGAACCTGAAGAATGTCAGCCTCAGAATATACCGAGCCAAGAATCACTTGAGATGATTGAAAACACACACCACCAGGACAGCTGGAGTAGTAGGATGACATAAGGCTACCCAGCTACTGCACCCAGCAAAAAGAATGAAGAGCAGAGCAGAGATGTTCTAAGAAGCTTCTCACCAAGCAAGGGAGTAAAACTGTTGATTACTTACAGCTGATTGTGGCTTTGGGTGCCATTCCTATGAATTCTGTTTCTGTAAGAAACCTTGAACCTCTGACTGTCTGGCTCAGCTCTTTGAACCTTGGACTATTTTGGACTATTCTTCTGCATATTCCTATATAAAAGCAAAACATTCAGGCAAGCATCTGAGACTCTGGTTTGCATGCTCTGATTGTTATTATCTATTGGCCTTGAGTAAACTATGATTTACCATAGCAGCTGTGAGTCAATGGTTGAAGCCAGAAGCAAGAAAATGTAAGTGCTATCTTGATGCTTATGGACATGACAAATAGGCCTGTTTAATTTTTCCCCCCTGCTGTAATAATTGAAGATAACTTCTGCCTGATGCTCACATCCAACTGGCCTTGATTCTACACTACCTAAATGAATGAAACCCCTGTGTTAGCAGCATTCAGTCAGATCATCTCTAAACAGAACTGTGACTACCAACTGCATTATATTAAAAAGCTGAAAGTTCAATAAGTTTCCATTAAATTGTAGTGTTAGGATGACCTTAAGGATGAAATATTATGGTTATGATTTTAATTAAGATTACTAAATGTTTGTGGGATGGTGCTTAATCAAGAGTTTTTATGTTCCCACTCACAATCCAACAATGACATTGGTATTTTTAGACAAAAACACAATGAGAGTGAATATGCCATTTTTGTCATACCATAAGATGGTTTTATTGAAAACAATCACCTGACTTAGTAGCTATTAAATATGTAATTTAGGTTATTTTTTTTTAAATTCCTGTCTAATTTCAATACACACAAAATCAGAATGTCCCTGCTCCTATGTCTAAGTGTCAGTTATGTTATTTCTATCTTTGGGTAGAAAAAAATGTATTTACACAAATGGTAGTCAACATTATGGTTTATCATTCTATTTGTGATGTAGTACAGAATTCAAATGTATATATTGGGGTAGCAAATCTTACAATTGGAGGCTAAGCATTATATACAAAAATATCATACACTGAAAATTATATTCTGTTGTCTTCAGTATGTAATTACACTGAACTAAATCGGTTTTTCATCATGATCATTATGCCTCTCTGCCATCAACACTAAGAGTTCAAATCTTTTCCCTCTAGCAAATTAGTAAAGTCATAATAATTGAAGCTTCTCCATTTATCCTTCTTCATCTCATTTCCTATTTTTTCTCTGCTATTCAGTATTAAACTCTCTTTCAATAAGCTATCATTCCTGAAAAGAATGGATTCTGTTCTGGGCCATATAGCTCTATGGCCCATATAGCTCTGTGGCCCAGCTCTATGTTGGAAGGTCTGGCAGTTATTGGGTTAAATGCTAGGTATGTGGATGGGTCAGTGGGAGGAGTTCCAAAGGTCTTTGGGAGACTTCCTGGACACAAGCCACATGGGAATCTCTTTGTCTGTAAGAAGCATGGGCCATGGAAGGTCTCCTTATAAGCATAAAGATGGTATAAAGAGCAATATATTCTTACCTAAGGAAAGGATCTGAAAGATGAACAAACATGTATTTGCAGCAGCACCAACCTCAACGTGAACACAAGTAATCTTTCTCATTAAAATATATTTGTTTATTATAAGATCGTTTCTTTTGAGTTAACTATCTGACAGGATTTAAAAGAGATCAAGTTCGTGTCAGAATAGTAAGAATATATACTCATAATTTGTGCCATCTTTTGAAAGCAAATAGTAAATTGGCAAAGATTAATTCTCCCCTCAAAGCTGCAACAGTTTGAAGAAAGAGAATCAAATTGGTTAGCCTTTTCTCTGCATAAACCTTCAAGGAAGTAAAGATTCTCTTGATGCTTGTAAAAGCCTGCAAAGCCAAGCCAGCGTGTCTGTGTAAAAAACAGCTTTCAAGGAGTGATTCTGAGGTTTTGTTATGCTAATTTGCTTGCTAGCTAACCTTCAAAGTAAAAAGTACCTTGGACCTGTTCTCAAATTAATGTTTATAGCGGGGAGAAAGAAAAACAAAAATCTACACTTTTGTTCCTTGCATGAAAAGTTTGAATTTTAACACCAAAAGGAGCTTGGGCTTTTCCCCCTCCCCTCTTTGACAGTGAATCACGCAGCCTGAAACAAAGAACTGTTTAATGACTGCCTCTAAAGTTCAGACAAAAGCAAGGTTTATTGCCTTTCAATAAACTCATCTGTTGCCATAGTGACAGCCCTAGGTATGCTAGGAATTTCAGCCAATGTTATAAGGAGGAATCATCGCAGAAGCACCCCCTGGTGGTCATGCAATTTTTTTTCTAGCTGAGTCACAACAGCCACAATTAATTCAGCACACAACAGAGCAAACCTGTTAGTTAAAGTGCAAGCTACTTAAAGTTATCCCAAGCTACCAACACCCCCCAGAGGGCACAGAGTGATCTTACCAGAAGCATTCACTCACTCACCCAAGCTAAGCACTAAGCTGTTCCAGCTTGAGAGAACGTAGGCAGAAGAAATCAAAGCCAAGTCTCTTCGCTCATTATCACAGCTGATGACCGGAGTTCCAGCCTGCAAATGACCAGGTGGGAGTTTGTACCTCTACATTCTCTCAGTGGCTCACTAGCAGTAACGTGGTAATAGGAAGAATTTGGCTAGCTTTTCTCCAGACCCCCCCTAGTGATTAAAGGAAGCTCCACACGCAAGCCTTTAACCGCACCCAGAGAAGCCCCTCTAGTGGACAAAGGGTGAACCTCGAAGCCAGAGCACCCTGGTAGCTGACCCACAGCAAGTGACCCCTAGTGGTGAAGGGGTGAACTGCACTGAAGTACCCACAAACACAGGAGAACGCACCCAGTGGCATCTCCACCCACAGACAGCACCTCAGAAGCTGATCTACAAGTAGCGACCCCTAGTGGTCAAAGAGAGAAGTTCTTCAAATTCTCTTCAAACTAGCTGAGAAGGACACTGAACCTATCCTAGCCATAGCTGAGCATCCTACTGGTCTAGCAGAAGGGGTTCAACCTATCAGCCTAGTTGAGATACATCAACCAGCCCACAGACGCCATGCATTCACATCTGATGGAGAAATGGCACATCATCCACAGACGCCATGAACGAAGCTGGGAGAGATTATACAAACTCTACCATGAACAGAAGGAGGAACTCTCCCCAGAACGGGCACACGCAGTGGAAGGAGATAAGGAAGACGCCCACGTGCAATGGATGGACTCTGAACGGCAACTCAAGGACATTCAAGAACAATTAAGAGACTCAAGAATTGATAGCAAGATGCACAACCTCAAGGTACTAAACAAGGAACGCAAGAAGTTTCTAGAGAGCTCACAGGGTTCCCCACAGCCCAAGCCTCGCCAGAAAAGCAGACTGGTCGACAGAGCCGAGTCCAAAGTCTCCCGCTATTCACATACACCATCCCAACGGCCGCATGCGGCTCCATCCCACGTGTCTGGAACAGCCTCATCTTTCCGCCACATATCCAAGACACATTCCAGCATGTCCCAAGAACCGCATATCACAGGTGCCTCCCACCTTTCGAAGGCATCTTCCCATCATAGCCGAACCTCCCGAATCTCACAAATCGAACAAATGATCATAGATGCTAAAGCTGCTGAAGCTGTCTTTCGCATGGCACAAGAGGAGAGGCAGAGAAGTAAGGAGTTGGCAGCCATAGAACTTGAGGAATCTGAAATAGAGGCCAAGCTAGAAGCTGAAGCAGCTCAAATGGAAGCCAAACGAAAGGCTATAGCAGCCAAAATGAAGGCCAAAAGAAAAGACGCCCAAGAAGAACTTGAACTTACCCAAAGCCAAAGAGTTATGGCAGACAAAATGGCTAGAGCGGAAAGCCTTCAGAAAATTCTCCAGCACACCAGTTTCTTGCCAGACAGGCAACAACTGGAAAATGAAGAGCGTCGTAGCTGCGTACAGACCTACGTGGACAACCAAAGTACATTCCAGAATGCACAGGTGAGAGCACCTCAGCCAGCCACAAGCCCCCCAAGACCGAGTAGACAAACAGAGGAATCTCAACGACCTGATTCGCTGGTCAACCACAGAGTTGATGACACGACACCTAGGTCACGAGATCCTCCTGCCGTTGTTGCCACATCGAACCTGATGGCAACAACTGCACAGCGGGGAGTGCCACAAGATCTTTCTACCGTTATTACCCCATTGAACCCCATAAAACCACACCTACAATACTGCATGCTTGTGACAACCAAACCTGTTTTGGTAGCAACAGTGTTCCAACCGCGCCTAGAACAACACTGCACGCTTGTGACAACCAAACCTGTTTTGGTAGCAACAGTGTTCCAACCGCGCCTAGAACAACACTGCATGCTTGTGACAACCAAACCTGTTTTGGTAGCAACAGTGCTCCAACCGCACCTAGAGCATCGCACGTTTGTAACAACCAAACCTGTTTTGGAAGCACCCGTGTTCCAGACAAGCAAGACTTACTACAATTTAGCTTTGTCCATAAAGGACAAACAAGACAAACAACGCCCCCAAGACTGGGAGTCATGGAGCATACTCCCAAAATGTCTCCAAAGCATGCAAGTGCAGCACACGTATGTCTCCAGCTCACCTACCCCAGTGCAGAAGAAAGAGTTGTACTCTTCCTTAGATGTGTCTACGAAGGTGTCTGCAGCCTTAAGATACGTCTCACTCTACAGCGGCGAGAGCCACACTTACGTTATCTTGTTTGTGACCATAAGATGCTTCAGAGTCTACAGCGGGGAGTGCTGCAGTCTTGGTGTCTTCTTTGGAAAAGCAAGACTAACAATGCAACAAGGCCACACCGTACCAAGGTTACAGCTATATGGCACCACTTTGGTTGTAAAGCTGACCAACTTGACAGCAAAGACGTGGTGCCTTGAACTACAGTCCACCTCCTTCTATGCAGACAGCAAGGTGATGTCAAGCTACATCTGCAAACAAAGTGGACACTTCTACATCCATGTAAGCAACAGAGAGAAAAGGATTGAAACATCCTTAAGCCCTGAACAATGGCAACATGTGCCAACAAATAGGAACTCTGTCAACCAAGTAAAGTGGCCCAACCTTGCCACACAGATAACAGAACTGATCTGGCTAGAAAGTCTTCTGCTCTTGGCCTGTCCAAATACACAGATGCCACATAGACCAAAACGTTATGCACTTCCAGCTTCAGATCAAAGTGCCAACCTTCAACCTCAGACACCCGGTAAACGTCAACCAATCTGCTTCAAAACCCTGTCTAAGCGGAGACAACTGAAGTTAGGCATAGTTTTGATCGTCTTGATCACTTGTCTCAGCACCCCAAGAATTAGCCTTGTAGAAGCCTGCAAGGACTTACTGCCTTTCATGGACTCCATGTCATTAAATACACTGACACCCCCACATGAAGTCCTCACCCTGACGACAACAGTAGCAGTCCTCTTCAGTACTCCACCGGTGGCTCCAGACCCTTCGGTTCTTGAGTATCCTGAGTCTTCTGCTCAAGATGTTGTTCCTGATTCTTCACTTCCAGCTGCTGTTCCTGACCCTTCAGTCCCAGCTGTTGTTCCTGATTCTTCAGCTCCGGCTGTTCCTGAGTTTCCAGATGTTCCTGATCCTGAGTTTCCAGCTGTTCCTGAGTTTCCTGATGTTCCTGATCTTGATTCTTCAGCCCCAGCTGTTCCTGAGTTTCCAGATCCAGCTGTTTATGTCTTTCCAGGTTTTTCAGTTCCTGAGTATCCTGTGAATCCAGTTCCCCTCATTCCCGAGAAGCTTGGGTTCCAGTTTTTTCTGTTCCAGATTTAGTTCCAGTTTCCTTCACAGGAAGAAGACCTTGTCTCATTGGGAGACAAGACTGCATACCAGAACTATTGGCCCACGGTTCCTGCGCACCGGGCCCACCCACTTGATGAACTAGTTTACCCAGCTGAGATCCAGATCATGAAGCCACATGAGTCAGGTCGTGACTCAAAGACATTTGTACCAGGCTGATCACCGATTTGGTCCATCGCTGATGAAGACTCGCTGATGAAGACTGAACCAGAAGATTAAACCTCAAATTATGTATTGTCTTATGCATTGTTTGATGTAACACTTGCCTTTTTTCATAATTGTGCATGTTTTATGTTTACCTTATAGTTATGCATGTTTGATACCAAGTTTTTACCTATTTAGTCACAAGTTAACCACAATGAGTATTGCATGCCTTGATGCTACGTTTTTACTAGTTTAATAGTGGAAATATAAATTTCCAAGCGGGGAGTGTTCTGGCCCATATAGCTCTATGGCCCATATAGCTCTATGGCCCAGCTCTATGTTGGAAGGTCTGGCAGTTATTGGGTTAAATGCTAGGTATATGGATGGGTCAGTGGGAGGAGTTCCAAAGGTCTTTGGGAGACTTCCTGGACACAAGCCACATGGGAATCTCTTTGTCTGTAAGAAGCATGGGCCATGGAAGGTCTCCTTATAAGCATAAAGATGGTATAAAGAGCAATATATTCTTACCTAAGGAAAGGATCTGAAAGATGAACAAACATGTATTTGCAGCAGCACCAACCTCAACGTGAACGCAAGTAATCTTTCTCATTAAAATATATTTGTTTATTATAAGATCGTTTCTTTTGAGTTAACTATCTGACAGGATTTAAAAGAGATCAAGTTCGTATCAGAATAGATTCCATGTTCCAATTTCATTACAGTTAAGTTTGGCATCATACAGTAGAAGTTGTTTGGTGTGTACCCTCATTTCTTTTAGTTGACTTTACCTTGAACTTCACTCATTTACTCTTTTGTACCTTAAAGATATTGTCCTGTGCACAATTACAATGAAACTTCCATTCCCTTTACTTTGGAAATGAATTCAGCCAGTGGTTATATATCCTAAGTACACAAGCAGCACACCTATAAAGGCAACTTTAATCAAAGGCAACTTTAATCTATTTCTTGTATTTCCTGAGTGCCCATCTCTACCATCCAATCATACAACTTAAAATTTGGTGGCAACATGTTTACTTTCAAAAAAAATTTAAAATCTTTTTTCTGATGGGAAAAAGAAAATGTTTATGATAGGTTTCCAAAAGGTTTTACACTAGAAGTGACCTAAAAAGATTTTTAAAAATGTGATCCCATATCCTCTGGTAACATTGTCACAAGACTGCCTTGCCTTGCCTTGCCTTGCCCTGCCCTGCCCTGCCCTGCCCTGCCTTGCCTTGCCTTGCCCTGCCCTCCACAAAGAAGCAGTCTACTCTTACTTAACCTGTGACATTGTGCTATCTGAATACTTCTGAAACCTTATTCTCCAAATTGCCTCTGGACATTCTTTAATATCTGCAGCTGCATTATTTCCAAGAGGCACAATTTATCATCTTTCATGAAAAATATTTCTTCAGGGGGTATCCCATATGTAAACATCTCTATCTCAAGTCATCCTGCTAGCATTTGCTCCACCAGCTAATAAAGGTATTTCATTTTAAATAAGAATTTACATTTGCTATTGATCAATTTTGATAGCCTTTAAAAGACTGCTGAAGAGACAGGTTGGTGTAGTGGTCAAAGCACCAAGTTAGAAACCAGGAGACCATGAGTTCTCATCTGCTTTAGGAACATAGTCAACTGGGTGATCTTGGACTAGTCATTTTCTCTTAGTCCTACCAAGGAGACAGTGACCAACCTTACCAAAAAAATTGTAGGGACTTCTTGAGGTAGTCTCTTGAGAACTGGACATGACTGAACAGAAGATTAAAAAAAGAATACTGATTTTAGTTTGCTGAAAGCATGGTTTAATTATTGATTATTCTGTATTATACACACAAGTATGAAATCACAGGTGCCATTTGGCCTTCATACACATTGTGTTCTTTCTAGGAACCTAAGATATCATAATGTATCAAGGTAGTGTATGTGCTGATCCAAGTAGTCTGTCCTTTTGTAATTGACAGATGAAAATTTTGTCAATGCAGATGTTCTAAGTGCCATCCAAAACCTTTTGATATGGCACCAAGTATACTGATAAACACTGTCCCTCTCACAATTACTGTTTTTGAGCCAGGTTTTGCCTAATCTGTTCTTGTACCTTTGGTTTTTTCCTGTCTAAGTGTAAAACCTTGCTTTTCTCCGCATTAAATTTCATGTTGTTGGATAGGGCCCATTGTTCAAGTCTGTCAAGATTTTTTGGGATCCTGAGCTTATCTTCTGAGGTATTGGCTGTTTCTGCCATCTTAGTGTCACCTGCAAATTTGATGAGTTCCCCTTCTATTCACTCAACTAAATCATTTATGAAGATATTGAAGAGTACTGGGTCAAAGATAAAACCTTGTGGTACTCCACTGTTTACTTCTCTCAGTGTAGATATAGTACCATTAAGTACTACTTGTTGAGTATGGTTTGTCAGACAGTTACAAATCCATCTGGTGGTGATGCTGTCTATCCCACATTTTTCTAATTTACCAAAAAGTAGGTTGTGGTTTACTTTGCTGAATGTCTTGCTGAACTGTAAGTATACTATATCCACAACATTTCACTGGTCTATTAATTTAGTCACTCTGTCAAAGAATGAAATAAGATTGGTTTGGCATGTTTTTTTTTAACAAACACATGCTGGTTACTAGTTATAAATTTGTTTGCTTCTAGTTGTTTGCAGATCTGTTTTTTGATTTCTTTTCAGATATTGATGTTAAACTGATTGGTCTGTAGTTTCCTGGGTCCATTTTTTTTCCTTTCTTGAAGATGGGAACCACATCAGCCCTATTCCAATCCTCAGGTACTTCCCCAATGCTCCAGGATTTATGAAAGATGTGGTGTAATGGTTCCAAGATAACATCTGCCAGCTTCTTCAGAACTCTGGGATGTAATTTGTCAGGTCCTGGTGATTTATACTCATCAAGGTCAGATAGGTGTTCTCTTACCATTTTTTTTGCTTATTTTAATTTTTGTTTCTAGTTTGTCTTTTGCAATGTTTTTTTTGGTATTTTATTTTTTTAAAATTTATTTTTATTTTATTTTTAAAATTTATAAGCCGCCCCACTCCCGAAGGACTCTGGGTGGCTAACAATAAAAAACACATAAAACATAACAAAACAACAATACAAAAATAATCATCCAGGGGTAAGGTTTTATAAACCCCAGGCCTGCCAGAAAAGCCAGGTCTTAAGTAGCTTACGGAAGACCAACAGGGTGGGAGCGGTCCTAATCTCCGGGGGGAGCTGATTCCAAAGCGTGGGCACCATCACAGAGAAGGCCCTCCTCCGCGGCCCCGCCAAATGGCACTGCTTGGCCGACGGGGCCTGAAGGAGGCCCAGCCTGTGGGAACTAACTGGATGTAGGGAACTATGAGGTAGTAGGCGGTCTCGCAAATAGCCTGACCCTGAGCCATATAGGGCTTTAAAGGTAATGACCAACACCTTGAATTGGACCTGGAGACCAATAGGCAACCAGTGCAGCTCACGGAGGATAGGTGTAACGTGGGTGTATCGAGGAGTACCCACTATCACTCGCGCGGCTGCATTCTGGACTAACTGTAGTCTCCGAATACTTTTCAAGGGTAACCCCATGTAGAGCGCGTTGCAGTAGTCCAAACGTGAGGTGACAAGGGCGTGAGTGACTGTAAGGAGAGCCTCCTGGTCCAGGTAGGGTCGCAACTGGTGCAACAGGCGAACTTGTGCAAAGGTCCTCCCAGCCACAGCCGTCAATTGATGTTCCAAATTCAGCTGTGGATCAAGGAGGACACCCAAGTTGCGAACCCACTCCGAAGGGGGTATATTTTCCCCGCAAGAGTCAACACTGGACAGTCGACATGATCCTTGGGAGGCAACATCCAAAGCCACTCGGTCTTGTCAGGATTGAGCCTGAGTCTGTTAACCCCCATCCAGACCCTCATGGCTTCGAGGCAATGGCCCATCACATCGGCCGCTTCACTGATAGAGCTCGGGGAGGAGATATGTTGGGCTATAGTTCCTTTTTGTGTAAAGACTGGTGCAAACTATGAGTTAAATAGTTCTGCTTTCTCCTTGTTGCCTGTTATTTCTTTGCATCTTCTCTCTTTACTGGACCTACAGTTTCCTTGACTTTTTTCTTGTTGTTAATGTGTTGGAAGATTTTTTTTTATTATCCTTGATTTCTGTTGCAAGTCTTTGTCATTCTGAGCCTAGATGTTCACAGATCTGTTTTTTAATTAGTTTTTCCCGTATCTTCCCAGGTATTGATATTAGGCTGATTGGTCTGTAGTTTCCTGGATTTATTCTTTTTCCTTTTTTGAAGATGGGGACCACATCAGCTCTTTTCCAATCCTCTGGTAGTTCCTTGGTGCTCCAGGATTTTTGAAAGATATGAAAGATATAATGGTTCTGAGATAATAACATCTGTCAGCTCCTTCAGAACTCTGGAACGTAATCCATCAGATCCCAGTGATTTATATTTGTCAAGATTGACAGATTTTCTCTTACCATTTTCTTGCTTATTTTAATTTTTATTTCTAGCCTGTCTTTTACAGTTACATTTTTGCTAGATTGGGCTATAGTTTCTTTTTGCGTGAAGACTGATGCAAAGAATGAGTTAGCAGCTCTGCTTTCTGTCTACTGCCTGTTACTTCTTTGCCATCTTCTCTCTTTAGTGGACTGACTATTTCATTGACTTTTTTCTTGTTATTTATATGTTGAAGAAACTATTTTGTTATCTTTGACTTTTGTTGCAAGTCTTTGTTCATTCTGAGCCTTTGCTTTCCTGACTTCATCTTTGCAGATTTGGGCTATCTGCTGATATTCTGACTTAGTTATGTGTCCCTCTTTCCATTTTTTTGTATCCTTTTTGACTTTCAGTTTATCAGGGAGATCTTTGTGCAACCATGCTGGTTTCTTCTTGGATTTCTTATTTTTCTTTTTCAGTGGTATTGTGTTGGACTGGGCTTTTATGATAATATTTTTCAGTTTCCCACATTTCTTGAGTTGTTTTCCCCTTTAGTATTTTTATCCATGGAATTTTTCTTAGGCTCTCTCTGAGTTTGTTAAAATCAGCTCTTTTAAAATTGAAGACACTGGTTGGATTATATTCAATTGCTTGTGCTTGCAATATATTGAATTCCAATATGATATGGTCACTCTTGTCCAAGATTCCAGCAACTTCAGCTCCCTCTATCACTTTTTCTTTATTAGTAAGAATTAGGTCCAGTATAGCTTTTTCTGTAGTTCCCTCCGTTACCTTTTGGATGACAAAGTTGTCAGCTAAATTGGTTAGAAATGTATTCAATCTCTCACTTGTTACTTGTCTCCCATTTGATATCAGGATAATTAAAGTCTCCCATTATCACTGTGGTATGTTTCCTACATACATTAGCAAAGAGTTCATCTATTTTTTCTGCTTGGTTGGGTGGCCTGTAGTATATGTTTATAGCAATGTCATTTCCCCCCCTTTAATATTGACCCATATGGATTCTTGGTTTTGTGTATTTCTGTAGAGATGTAGTGATCTTTTATATATAATGATGCTTCACCTCCTCTTTTGTTAGGTCTGTTTCTTTTGAATAATTTGTATCCTTTCATCAGTACATTCCAATCATGAGTTTTATCCCACCAAGTTTCAGTAATGGCAACTATATCATATATGCCTTCATATATTAATACTTCAGATTCACCCTGTTGCCTAAACTTTGAGAATTAGTATATAGGCATTTGAGTCATTTATGGATTTGGGGTATTTTTCTTTATATCTCTTACTTTGTAACTGGGATTTCTATTGTTTCCATCACTCTCTACTTCATTATGTTTTTCTTTTTTTATTTCTTCTTCCTCTTTACTCCCTACCTCCTTATGTGATTGGTTATCTAATGGTTTTTGCTTGGAATTAGGCTCTAAAGGTCATGAAGATTGCCCCTCCCTTCTTCCTCAATAGTCCACAGGGACTGGACAGGTTTTAGTGAATCCACTTTGAGCAGGTCCATTTTTTTCAAGAGCAAAGCAGGGCAAAAATAGCCACAATGCTGCCAAATCATAATTCAGAGGTGAATCCTGTTCAGAGAGAATTATATTGATTTCAGCAGAGTAAAGCACATATCATGGATCTTGAAAAGGCTCTATGCAAGTTAACCCATCTAATACTCTTAGATGAACCATTTTGGCATATGCACCTCATCATCTTTCAAAAAGACATGCATATTTCATAGGGAGTCATCCTTGTATACAAATACAGTGTTTGTTGTTTAAGGTGTTGCTTAAAACCAGTGAAGCATGAGCTGGATTAAGCAATAAGCTTCCTAAAGGAAATGCAAATCCCCACAGCTAATCCTATGATTTATTTGTATATGGACATATTATTTAAACCAGCTGATCTTCAAAAGAATTTACATAGCACACTGCATTATATTTTTTGGAAGAAGATGCCATTTGCAAGAATACAGAGTGGTAGTGCAAAGTCTATTCGGTGATGGTAATGACTTGTAACTTGTCGGTTAGACATGCTGCTAAATCTTCTCTGTGAAATTAAAATGTTGCAGTTATATCAGTTTGCAGAGTCTTGGTCCACCACCATACATAGTTGATTCTAGGCTTCAGAGAGCCCAGGGTTTAGCCTCTGGATGCATGAGGGTGTGCTGCACTGAAGCCAGGAGTTCAGTCTTCATAGTACTATGATGTTTCCAGTTTGCAGGTAGTTCTACTTCATCCCTGTCCTTCATTGCTTGGGCAATGGCTGGTTGCTTTATGGATGAATTGGTTTTGTTTGCCGAGAGGCAGGATTTATTTGTTCCTTTGTTGAAGTGTTCTTTGCAATGTATTTGGCTTAAAGAGAGGCTGAAGAAATGGGTGATCAGTGATGATGATAGAACAGTGATGATACAGTGTGATCGATGATTATCCAGAGGTACCAAGGTTCTGGGATGCAGAACAAGGAAAGGAATCCATTCGGAGCATAAATGGATTTCATATTTAAAATTATGGAACTTAAAATACGACTTAGGATGTACTTGTCGCAAAAGGAGATTGGATTCTTCACAGGATAGGATACATTCTCCCTTTGCTGAGTTCAGAATCAGGTGGGGGTATTTCCCCCCCTTTTTTGTTTGGCCGTGTTCCTGTCATCTCCTCCCTTGCCCCTCTCAGATTGTCTAGGTGTAGTACATCCCCCTCTTTTGTCTAGTACACCTAGACAATCTGAGAGGGGCAAGGGAGGAGATGACAGGAACATGCAATTGAATGATATAAGAGACACGGCCAAACAAAAAAGGGGAGGGAAATACCCCGCCTGATTCTGAACTCAGCAAAGGGAGAATGTATGATGTCACACAGGCAGACAAGAGATGCAGGAAAAGAACAACCGCTAATATAAGAACTGCGACTGGAACACAGCCTATTCAATCAGGCCCGATGACGAGGTCCAAGAGCTGGGTGCAGACCTTGGTCAATCTATAAAAGGACTCTCCCACTGACCAGCATTTTAAGCCCTGATGATGTTGGCAGTTGCCTACAAAAGCTTGGCATTTGTATTAAACTTTTGTAGTTTAGAACTTCCCTACTGTTCACGTTTATTTGTTTTTGAATATGAATACACCCAGGGATCATATTTTTAATGTTATTAAAAATAATATATATAATATATATATATTTGTATATAAAAATATATATATATGTAGGTCTTTGGTTGTTCGGGTTTTCTCCCGTGTAAAATTGGAAGTGTCTTGGCGACGTTTCGACGAAGTCCCATTCGTCATCTTCAGGCTGGTGTTTTCAGCTTCATGCTTTGAGCAGCAATCTGTGGTCTTAGCTGTTTCTTCCTTTTAACTGCCAGTGGGGGTATGAACTGATTGGGTGGGAGCTTCACTGTGTTCTGATTGGGTGGAGGTGTGTTCTGATTGGTTAGGGGCTTGGCTGTGCTCTGATTGGCTGGGGGGTTGGCTGTGCTCTGATTGGCTGGGGGAGTGTTTTATTTGGTTGTGCTCAGGTTAGTCTGAGTTGCAGGGGGGTTTATGATTTTGGGCTGCCTTGCTATTTTTTGGCTTCGCGTTCGTGGTCGTGCCTCATCTTCATGGAGGGTGTCAGTTTGCTTCATGTGTGGATTGGAGGGGTTTTAAAGTGGCTAATGATGCAGCTGTGGTCTGGCTTCTGGTTTGTGGTCATGCCTCATCATCGGTGTGGCTTTGGGTTTGCTTTTTGCGTGGATGTGTGGTGGTGACCTCCTGTGTGGTTTTTGTGAGTGTGGGTCTGGTATCATTTTTTGTGTTAGGGAGTCATTTGTCAATAAGGGCGGGTTTCCAAATGGCTGGTAGGCGGGAGGTATCATCTCGCTTGTTCATGCTGTGTGGGCGTTTTTCTATCTTGATGGCTTCTCTGATTATACTGTTATTAAAGTGTTCAGTTTTGGCTCCCATCTCAAATCCCCCTGCAACTCAGACTAACCTGAGCACAACAAAGCCCCCACCCAAACAGAACACTCCCCCATCCAATCAGAGCACAGTCAACCCCCCCATCCAATCAGAGCACAGCCAAGCCCCTAACCAATCAGAACACACCTTCACCCAATCAGAACACAGCCAAGCTCCCACCCAATCAGTTCATACCCCCACTGGCAGTTAAAAGGAAGAAACAGCTATGATCACACATTGCTCCTAGAAGCACGAAGCTGAAAACACCAGCCTGAAGATGATGAATGGGACTGCATCGAAACATCTCCAAGACACATCCAATTTTACACGGGAGAAAACCCAAATAACCAAAGACCTACATACAAACACCCATGAAAACCTCAGAAAACACACACACACACACACACACACACACATATAACAATATAACAATATAGCAATAGCACTTATATACCACTTGATAGTGCTTTATAGCTCTCTCTAAGTGGTTTACAGAGTCAGCATATGGCCCCCATTTTACCAACCTTAGAAGGATGGAAAGCTGAATTAACCTTGAGCCGGTCAGGATGAACTCCTGGCAATGGGCAGAGTTAGCCTGCAATATTGCATTCCAACCACTGCACCACCACATAGATAGATAGATAGATAGATATATAGATAGATAGATAGATAGATAGATAGATAGATAGATAGATAGATAGATTCAAGAGGGGGAAATATCCTTGGTTTCTAATAAAGTTCTCCATTTAGACTACCAAAAACTCACTGAGAATATTGAATCTGTCAACATCATTTCATTTCAAGGAATTAATCAAGCTGACTGTTTCAGAGAGAGGTTTTGTGGAAAAGGTTTATATTTAGACAATTAATTTTTTTAAAAATGGAAATGTTGCGAGTCACTGGTATGCATAAACATTGATTTATTGTAACATTTATTTCACGCTCCTGGAAACAGATTTTACACAGCCCGTTTTCCCCAAATCACCTTATCATGTGTCAATTATTTTAGTTAATTAAATATTAAATGGAGAAGTCCTACAATACTTTTTAAAGTGGTGTCATTCACCATTGAATGGACAGAATTCACCATTTCAAGAAAAAATAATAATGAAACTTCCTTCATATCTACCTAATGAACACATAAAGATCACATTATATAGATTGCCATGCATAGCTACATGCCACTAGCTTTCACTTAACAAAGATGTGCAACAGGAAGAATCAAACAGGCATTCAGGACACCCACTCAATAAGATCAAAAGACAGATCAGGACAAATCAATAGAGCCACTCAATTCCATGGAACAAAACAGCTATAACTCACGGCTCACCCCATTGAAACACATTATTAATAAGTTACACTCTATACTGGACTATATCGCACTGCATTACATTGCATAGAGTGGCAAACAAACACTTCCATACATTCTCAGTTATCCAGGTCATGATTGTCCCAAAAGTGCTTTTTCACAAGGCAACTGGACTTTGTTTTTCCTTGAGGATGTTTCGCTTCTCGTCCAAAAAGCTTCTTCAACTCTGAGAGATAGCTGAAAAAGCTTCTTGGATGAAAAGCAAAATACCCTCAAGGGAAAACAAAGTCCAGTTACCTTTTGAAAAAGCACTTTTGGGGTACCTCAAAGTATCATCACAGGCCCTAGCAAGTGCATACACAAGATTGGATGTCCTTCTCATGCTTTCCTCTAATGTGGTATATGCCATTTTCTGCCAGCATTGCTCCACTAGACTCTAATGGAGCAATGAACAAACTTTGCACAAAATAAATTAATAAATTTGATATTTGTATTCAAATTAATGGCAAGGACTCTCAGGACATCTATGGAAGATCTCAAAGTGTCTGTTTTGGGAAAAAATAGGACTAACCTCAACATTGAGCAAGAGATTGTTGAGTTCAAATGCTTCAAAAAGTTTCAGGCAGTTTCAAAAAGTCTTAGCTAATAATTTACAAATGATAATGTAGTTGTAATCCATCTGATATGTATCTGGCATCTGCATAACCAACCTTCTTTCCTTCCTCCAACCTTGCCCCGTTTAAATAGCCATTCTGCATATCTGATGTATACTGTAGCTCATGAAAATTTATGGCTTTTAATAAAATGTGTTACATAGAAAAAGATGCTACCAGACTCCTTCTAATTTTTGCACCATAGATTAACATGGCTCTCCTCCTCCTACTTCTTGTCTAGCTCCATTGCTTCCTTAGTTTCCATGTATCCACAAAAACATAATTGGGACTGTAACAGAAAGGAAAGTGCCAACCATTGATAGGTGTTCCCTTTTCCTAGTCCAGCGGCATTAGGAAAGGAGTTTCAATTATTAAATCTAGAATTCCTAACTAGTATAAAATGCATCTGTCAGTTTCCAGTTGGGGCTCCATGTATCACAGAAGCTCTTCAACAGTCTAAGCCTGGCTAATGAGAGAAAGGGGTGACAGAAATATATTCAGCCCTGCTCATTCACTGGTAAGTCTGTGTCTTGAAGAATTCTGATATTCGTTTGGAAGATAGCCAATGAGTTCTGATTCTACCTGTTGAATGAATTCCTGAACATTTCAAAGATGCAGAGTTTCTGCATGATTCTTTCCTACATTATTCATTTTGTTCTTCTATATGTAATAAGATAAAGTTTTTAAAATAATCTTTTAGAAGCAATATAATTCAAGGCTTTATATAATCCATGATTGGTCATTCAAAAGTATTTTCCCTCCCCACAATCCCCCTAACAAGCCTGTTGGGGGTTTGAGGATTCAGTAATAAGTGTTGAGTCCCCATTGGGACACAGCAGTTATCATTATCATCTCACTACAGAAAATATTCAAAACTGGTAATGATTTTATGGTTCATGCTGTGTGAAATTTCAGCTTCAGTATAATATTTAGGAAAGCATTATCAGTAATGTTTAGGAGAAGTATATTGATAAGAGTTATCCTCGGAAAACATTAGGACGCTTAGCTGTGGCAACAACAGAGCATGGGCACGGCAAATAATATAGTTTTATGAACAATAAAAAATAGAGGAGACCAAAAACTATTTTTCTTCTGAAACTAAGAACAACAACAACAACAAAAATCCAATCATTGGTGGATGTATTATTTTAGATACACACATATAAAACAATACATCCACCAATGACTGGCTTTACCAATAAACGAAACAATTAATGGGGGAGAATGAAAAAAAAAGCAAATAATGCAAGTAATTATAGAATGAACAGTCAAAATATAACTCAGCAGGCATCAAATGAAGTTCCCAAAGCCTTGAAACATATCAAATTGCAAGGTAGTCCAGACAGGAAGCATGACCAGATAGATTAATTCCACTTTATTGTAAAATTATATTAACAGAACGTAGGAAATTTGAAAGTATATTTTCCTCCCGTCAACCATTACAGCTCAAGGAAGGGTCCCTTCTGAGATGTTTGCCATCCCTCTTTTCTGACTGTTTCCCTGGCTGTGACTCTTCCTTTTGTCTCCCAAATGCATTCCCACATACCATTAGAGAAATGACACATACTGTACCTACTTGTGCATACTGTACAACTTGTTTTTAATAGATAAAAATACATTTCTTTAACAAGTATGATACAATAACATTCTCACAGTTGCATAAGAATCTTTCTGGATAATAAACCCTATTGTGGCAATTACTAACCTTTCTGGATAATAAACTCTATTGTGGCAATTAGGCTTCATCAACTTTCATATAGAGATTTTCATTCAACAAACCTACAAACAAGTTGAGGCTGCAAAACTCTGTGACAGTTTAAACTTTTAGAGATGTTTCTTGATTCAGGAACAATTGGTGTCCATGATAAGGGGGGGGGGAGATTGTTCTTCAAGGGAACACAATGTACATATAGGAACAAATCTATTATATTTATCCAATAAGATAATAAGACCTTTCCCTAAGTAGTCACCTTCAATTGAATAAAAAAGAAACAATACCATGAGCATAAGGAGCAATCTCCACAGTCATAAATTTTGTAAAACATGAATGATTGTGAAACCAGCCTGAAGAGCAACTGTGATACAGAAGGATCTGTTTGCCTGGTAATTTAACCCTTTCTGTAACAAATGATAAAGCATTTTAGATTATTATGGAGTTTTTAAGTGTTTTTCTTTTCTTGCCTCGCATTATCTCCAGCCCATTTTGCTTCGCTGTGTTTTTCTACTCTCTAGTACAACCATTCCTTCCTTCCTTCCTTCCTTCCTTCCTTCCTTCCTTCCTTCCTTCCTTCCTTCCTTCCTTCCTTCTTCCTTCCTTCCCTTCTTCCTTCCTTCCTTCCTTCCTTCCTTCCTTCCTTCCTTCCTTCCTTCCTTCCTTCCTTCCTTCCTTCCTCCCTCCCTCCCTTTTTTCCTTTTTCCCTATGTTTCTGTTGGGAGAAGGGAATGCATGCATGTAGGCATCTGTTCTAGTGTGTGAGAGTGTTTTGTGTCTGTGAGACAGGATCATGCAGATCAATTCTGTAAATGGGCTTTCTTATTTTACAGGCAGTTAATTTTAATTCACAATTAATTACTTAGTAATTAATTTGTTTCAGTTCATGTCTAAAGATGGGGAACTTATGTGCAGAAGTTTTTCTTACTGCACTGCCAAGTTGATCTTTAATTTATACCAACCATATATATTTTGCATACAGTAGCCAGATTAGGAAACTCATGTAAGTGATACCACAGAGAGCTGCTTGGAAAGAAGATAATTGTCTGATTTAAATTAGTTACCAGAAAAAAAATATGTCTTCAAATCTTTTCTTCCACTCTTCAATAGTTTCTTGCATTAATTAATGCAATGCAATGCACACTAAGACTTTGGGTTGAGATGGTATGTACAGGAGTGTGTTGGAGATGAAATATTTATACAATTCCTATCAATTCAGCTTTGACTCCAGGGAACTATATGGGAATACTTCATTCTGAATTGTTAATACCTAAATGGAGTTACTGGATTTTAAAATCTTGCCTGAACTGCTCTTGTTAGCCACTTTTAATGTTTCATAATGTGGATGATAAAGGTCTTGATGAGGATAAGATAAATGTTTTTAACAAAGATAAAACAGAGACATACAATACATAAAATTATAATGACAGGTTAATTTCTTTTTTTTTTTAAATGTTAGGGTATGTGTGTCCTGACTGATTAAGGTTACCTTTCCAAGCGTCAGAAGTAAAAAAAAAATTTTTTAAAAAAGAAGTATCACAAGGGAACCATAATGATAATGTGGCCTCAGCAATATTCATATGGCTCCAGCTGTCAATTTCATTCCAAGTGCTAAATGGTTTAATATAGACAGACTATCATTTACATAGCAAGTGTCTGTGTGAAATGAATAATTTATCCTGTGGAAGTGTTGGAGGCTTGGAGTGTTAGGTTGGCTAATGTCTCCAAAGAACCTGATTTGATTCTCAATGTGTAAATTTATATTAGAGAATTCCCGAGCTTTGACTGTCACTGGCTAGTGATCATCATGGAGGAAACTGCCAATAGAAAAACCTGGGGTTTGTGCTTAATTGGGCCATTTGTGGACCTGCTGTGTCAGTTTCATGAAGAGATTACATCACTCCCCCCCCTCCATCTGACAGCCTCAGTAATGGAATGAATAGCCTGTGATCCTGTATGTAAAAGTTGATACCTAAATCATCTGCAAAGGGGCTGGTGAGATAGAAAAAAAGTTTTCATCAAAAATGAGGCTTGTTTGAAGCCCAAGTAAATAACAACAGGATATTTTGTCTCTCAAAGATCAAAGGTTGGAATATTTGGAATCCAGGACCTTCACTGTAATAAAATCCTATTGCTTTCCTCAGGAAGGAAGCATTCTGAGCTCACTCAGCTCATTGAAAATATATCTGCTTATTTGTTTAGCACACGGATGTCAAACTCGCCGCGTCACATGATGTGTTGCGACATACCGTGACTTTTTTTGCATTGCCGGAGCTGGGGTGGATGCACATGATGCAACTGGCCTGTGTGATGGAAGTTTGACACCCCTGGTTTAGCTTTAGCATATTTATGTAGCTCCTCATCTCATAGACACATAGAACATAGAATAATACAGTTGGAAGGGACCTTGGAAATCTTCTAGTCCAACCCCTCTCTCGAGCAGGAGACCTTATATCATTTCAGACTAATGGCTGTTCGGTCTCTTTTTAAAAGCCTTCAGAACACCCACAATTTCTGAAGGCAAGCTATGAGTCTGAAGGCAAGTTATGAGTTTGGGTGATCTGTAGCAGAACACTTAAAAACTCAATTAAAAGTAAAGAAATAGATAAACAGGTACACTAAATCAATAAAAATCCAAGCAAGCGGGAGAACAAATCACTTAGTCTCACATAGGCAGTCCCAGAACTGCTAGAGGAACCACTACAAACAGTGAATGAAGCACTACAGCCACTCCATTTTAAGAAATGAAGGACTTAATGCTTCACTGGAGCTTTGGTTGAATTGGTATATTAATGAAAAGAAGGATTAGCGGTGTCATGATAGCAGTGTTCCAGTATCTAAGGAGTTGCAACAAAGAAAAGGGGGTGGGTCAACCTATTCTCCAAAGCACTTGAAGGCAGAACAGGAAGCAGTTGATGCAAACTAGAATAGAATAGAGCTGGAAGGGACCTTGGAGGTCTTCTAGTCCAGCTCCCTGCTCAAGCAGGAGTACCTATACCATATAGACAAGTGACTGTCTAGCCTCTTCTTAAAAATCTCCAGTGATGGAGTGTCCATGATTTCTGGGGGCAAGCTATTCCACTGGTTAATTGTCCTCATTGTCAGGAAGTTTCTCCTTAATTCCAGGTTGCTAATCAAGGAGAGAAGCAGCCCAGGACTCCTGACAGTTAGAACAATTTATGTTCAGAAGTTGTGGATGCTCCATCACTGGAGGTTTTTAAGAAGAGATTGGACAACCATTTGTTTGAAATGGTATAGGGCAGTGGTGGCAAACCTATGGCATGGGTGCCAGAGGTGGTACTCGGAGCCCTCTCTGTGGGCACACGTGCCGTTGCCCCAGCCTTGTCTCCCCCCGTGACCCCCTCCTCTCCAGCAGCCCCCCTGAAGGATACTCGCCCACGAGCATGGCCCACATGGAGCAGCGCAGCCAAGGACATGGCAGCCAGGCAGTGTAGACAAGACTCTGCCCTCACACTCCATCATGCAGTTGATGCTGCAGGGCACGGGTAGAGGGTGTGGCTGCCATAGCGCTGCTGGGCTGCCTGGGCATTCTGCGGCAGGCCCTGGAGGCGATGAGCAGTTCTGTGGGCAGACGGAATGGGGGATGGGGGCAGAGTGGGTGCGGGCAGGGGGGTGGAGCAGGGGCGGGGCCAGTTTTTGGGCACTCAGTCTCTAAAAGATTTGCCATCAATGGTATAGGGTCTCCTGCTTGAGCAGGGGTTGGACTAGAAGAACTCCATAATCCCTTCCAACTCTGTTATTCGATTAATATCCCTTTAAAAACTACACAGCCTGATTACCATTGTAGTGTTAGGTTTTGGGAAGAGGGAAGAGGGAAGAGGGAAGCTGACAGCACACACAGCCTTTTTAAATATGTTATTGATTCTGAATCAGTATTCATTAACTTGAGCCAGTTTTTCTGGTCCATGGATTAATATAATTGGCTCAGGGGTACAGTGATATACAACAAGCTCAAGTTGAGACACTACCCCATTTCTGAGATGAACTGGAATGCCTCAAAAATGAAAGGGATGTATATGAACTGAGCTTCTTTTAATTGAAATGGTTGAGATCACAAAGGGAATAACATGAGACTATAAGAAATAATTGTTATGAATGCTATTATGATTTGATCAATGATAATTTCTGGAAAGAATGCAGTCAAGATTTCTATTTTCACAATGAAGTTTCATCTATAGAAAAAACATTTGGATTATTGGAAAATTCTGACATAACTTACATATGAGATAGCTTTTATTGTCTATTAAAGGTACAAATTGTCTGCACTTATACACATACTAACAATTAACAAATAACCAATTAGTGAAAGACATCAAAATGATATTATTATTGTGTATTTCTGTAGTATTACCCTGATAGCACAGATACAAATGCTCATTTTCTAAAAGGAATTGAAAACTGAAACCTATGAGAAAGTCAGGCACATAACTATGTTTTATGAATAAATGTATTTTAAGTGCAAATGAATTCTATATTTGAACTTCCAGGCATTTAAAGAAATCATTGTCATAATAATCTTATGAACTGAAATATTTCATTTGATGGAGATAAATACTTTGAGATATATTCAATCAACATTTAATCTAGCATATTATCAAGAATTGAAACACAATAATTAAAATAAACTGAAACAGATGACATAATAGATTAGAAAAATGAAAAATCAGAGAAAACAGAAAAGAGGCTGGAGGGGGAAAAAAGCAAATTGTGTCAAGGATCCATTAACCTTAGAAAGCTTCCATAAAAGCACAATATCATGTGCCAGCTGTAAATTTCAAGAAATCATGACCAAATTCTAGAGACTTTACATTTGCATAGATATGTATTATTTCCATACTACATTAATAGAAATTGCACACAATATAACTTTGGAAATGAATTCTGTTATCAGATATTTAAGGCTTAAGTGAAATTTGATATGGCTTTTAATAACAGTGTTTACTGTTGATCTTAATTCATCACTATTTTTCTTGTTTGGGGAGCTTTTGGGTGATGTGGAGGATTAGTAATAAATCCAGTGTAAAAAAAAATAGAGATACACCTCAGCTTTGTAAAGTACATTGCTTTGCCTTGAACTCCTTCAAGTATGACCAGTGATACCAGATATGTCAGGTAGCAAGGCATATTTGCAGTTGGAGCATATTTTTTAAAACTGATAACTTGGATACACTTTTCAGACATACTTTCTCCTTCTGGAAGGATGAAACTTGGCCTGTCTGTCTGCCTGCCTGCCTGCCTGCCTGCCTGCCTGCCTGCCTGCCTGCCTGCCTGCCTGCCTATCTATCTATCTATCTATCTATCTATCTATCTATCTATCTATCTATCTATCTATCTATCTATCTATCTATCTATCTATCTATCTATTTATCTATCTATCTATCTATCTATCTATCCATCCGATTCAGCGAATTCTCACAAAATACAACCAAGCTATGACTTGTAATGCTGAATAGACTCATTCACGTATTCAGTGAGACTTAAATTTGTTGACATTCATTGCTTTTATGATTTTGTGTGTAACATTTACTCCATCACTTTCATTGGTTTTGACATTCAGAGACAATTCTGCCTCTGTGTGATTCTAACTGTAATTCCTAATTAAAGAAACATAATGAAGCTGTTACCCTTTTGTTTACTAGTCATAATTTCATTTTTCTTTAATTTTTACAGCACACTAGATTATGAGTTAGCATAATAAACAGAGCAGAACTTAGGAACTGTACTAGATACTCTATAAGCGAACTGATCAGCCTTTTCTTACTTAAGGAAGACACACAAAAATCTTAACAGTGTAGTGCTTCCCCATCCCAGACCATTTTTAGAATTTATGACACTTCTTTTCAACCCAAAACAATAAAGTTCGGTTATTGCTACCTGACTATCCTAGACTTTGTTTCTTCTTCACTATGACTGCGCTTCTTCTTTAGCTGCTTGTTTTTCCATTTTTCATTCAAGTATGAGAAGAATCTTGGGCCCCTATTGTATATATCACCTGGTAATTCCTCAGTATTTGAGCATGGTTGTATATACAGAAAAAGCTTACATACACTAGCTCTGACACATGAGTGGAATTTAAGGGAGGACTTCTCTGTGGTGGCCATCACCCTTTGGAATGATTTCCACACCATATTAGCATCCCAAAATAAACTAAAAGTTGTTTTGTTCCAATAAGTCTTGAGTCTCAGCTAAAGGGGTGTATGTGAAGATTATTGGCTTTGTAACTGTATTTCTGCTCAGATTCTTCCAAGATGGAGGCCTGTTATAAATATTCTTCACAAATGCATAAAAAAGATGGCAGAATCATATCCTATGATTCATTCTCTACTCCCAACCATCCCCAACCTCCATACATTAAGTGAGAAGGTTTGAAAGAGATTTGCACTAAGGATCACTTCATATTTTCTACTTGATCTTGGGTGAGAGCAGATGGAAAATATATATCTAACTTACACAATTTTGTTTTTATTTCCCATCTGTTTAATTTTTCAGTGAGATAGTTCATTTGAAGGGATTTCACTTATTCGAAATAATAGCAAATCACCGAAGCCCACTTATTATGCTTATCAAGTAGAAAAAGGATCTGAAATAATTTCCCTTTTGTCCTTCATGATTGTACCACGTTTATTGGCTCATATACATTCTCGTTTATGGGCCAGCAATCTCCTGATAGATGCTACATAGGAAGACTTGGATCTTGTTACTTTTCTGCTAGCAGAAGAAGCAGATAAATCTCATATATTATACAGCAGAATCAGTAGAAGCCAATAGCAGAGTCTAAATTCTAAGTGGGATTTCTTAGCTATCTTTTCAGGAACATCACTTATATTTTAAGACCAGGTGGAAAGCAAACACAGCTCATGGCATCAATAGCACAAAGTTTCATTAGCAGCTGACAAAAACAAAACAAAACAAAATCTCTTGGCCTAAAGCTCCAGAAAGTCATTGTGAGTCAGGATGGACCATAACAGCTAGGCAAAACAAGTTATTGTAACATAATAGAATTTCTTACATTCCAGCTCAGTACTTTATGTAGATTTTGTTTATTCATTCTTCAACTAAATTATCTCTGGTTGGAAATGGGGCTTTTAGGAAATTTATACGATACTTAGACATACAAATTCTTGTTCAGATCATGTGAGATTTTTGGGAAGCCAATGAGAAGAAGTTTTTCTGTGAAATACTTGAGACTATTGCATGAGTTGTTGGCCCAGTTCCTTTTTATACAAGATAAAGTTCCAGGTAGTCCTCAGCTTATGACCAGTTACTTAGCGTTATTCAAAGTTGCAACTTATTTGTAAAAGGAGACTTACAACCCAGGTCTGAAGTTTCAATGTCTGGTACCCCCCCCTCCTGATCATGTGACTGCATTTTGGGCAGTTGGCACATTTACAGCTGTTTGCAGGATCCTACAGTCAAATGATCCCCTTTTATGATGGTTTTGCCAATACCTGTTATTTACTTCCAGCTTTTGGCAAAACCATGCCCAGCATGAACAATAGCTTCACATATATGATTACCTCATTTACCTAACAACTACGGTATTACCATAGCATTCACTTAATGACTTCTACAAATAATATCACAATCACATGACTGACCTGTTTTACAACTATTTATGCAACCGTAAAAGGCTCAATTATGGTCATATATCAAGGACTACTTTTACTTTTGCCTTTGCTATATAGTTATTGCAAAAGCAGAGATATTTCTCTGACAGATATAGAGGTGGTCTCCATACATGACATGGTCTCTCAAGAAGTAGCAATTCTTGAGATCTTTATGCATGAAAAAGAGAGACAGCTGGAAGGAGGGATCAAAGCACTACAGTAATTAGGAAGGGACAAGGGGAATTGTCAGAGTTGGTGATTTTTAGTCAAAAAATATATTTGAGCAAATGCCTTCCTCTCAAGTTCACATGTCTGAAAAATTATTTCAATTAAATGCTCCATCTGATCAAACATTTACAAGCTTTCATTTTGAAAGAGCCCCACTAACCTTATAGAATTTACTTTACAAAAAAAGAAATGAAAGAATTGTACAGTTTTATGCACTTTTTAAAAGAATGTTGCTGATAAAAGTGAATGTTATATAGTGAACTAAAAATAAAGGGAAACAAGGGAACAGGGCAAGACTCAAACATACATAATAAATAAAGCGAAACATATATGACATGAACTTAGTTTTTTTATAAGACAAAACTTGTCTTTTCAAATTTTCCATAAAAGTTAGAAATATAACTCTTCAATATTTTCCAACTTATCAATTTAATACCTTTGCATGTTTTTCAGAAGTAAATTTTGTAGTTGGGCGAATAGAGTGGAGTGGAATGGAATGGAAAAGAATGGAACAGAACAGAATAGAATAGAATACTTTATTGGCCAAGTGTGACTGGACACACAAGGAATTTGTCTCTGGTGCATAAGCTCTCAGTGTACATAGAAGAAGCAAGTGATAAATCATTATAATAATAAAATACCATCATCATAAATCATAAGATACAACAGTGATAGTCTTTTGATACTAAATAAAATCAATCAACATAATTCATAGATACATACAACAAAGTTATAATCACAAAAAGCTAAGGAAATAGATCACAGGAAAGATGAGAATGATAATAGTAATACAGTTCTACTAAGTGGTTTGACATTCCAGGGCATAGACATGGATGAATATGTGGCAATCAACATGCAAAATTGATTCATATGAGAGACTTTGGATGTTATTTTTTATATTAATTCCAGCTGGGAACTCATTGTGTTTAGTAGTTCTATGTGTAGGTTTGAACTACACAGCAATGGTCTGAAATTAACTGGAGGACAATGGAAATGGATAGTCAATGAGAACATCAACAAGTAAAAGACACTACAAAAGTTAAAGGATACCTGTTTTCCCTCATTTACAGAGTGGTTTGAAGAATGTGGCTCTTTCTGAATTTGAACTGTGCTGCTGGGAATTCCAAGGGGAAATTTAATTCTTTAGAATTTCAACTTCATATACAAGTCACCACATTTGCTTCCCCCTATTTTCCATTATTAAGTAAATTGACTAAAATATTACAAAATTAGCAGCATGCCGTGCCATGCGTGACATATTTTGATTAGCAAAAGGTTTTTTTTTTTTGTATAATAACAGTAATAATGATGGTGATCATGGTGGTAAAACTGTTTTTTTTTCCCCTTCATGCAATGGAAATGGAAGTGCTGGCAGCTCATACATTTCTTTAATGATGTGGCTGAACTGCATTTCTTCAATGATCATGAGAAAAGACGATTGTAATTTTCCAATTGTGAATTAAGTGGATATTTTAAGTCTTACTTATGTCAGAAAAATATATAATTTGCACTTGCACTTGTAATTATGCCAGCCCTTCAAACACCAAATGTTGTTTAACGTGGAATTGTGATGATGAAAGCCATCCATAATTGATGGCTAGGACAGGCTTGATTTGCATTTCAGTTTCTACTGAAAGTGATAAAGCAAGGGAGACACAGAGTTAGCTGAATATGGTTATATAAATAAATCATGTAATCATAAATCCAAAGCCAAAAAGACCAGCTAAATGTTTGCTTCTAGTTCACAAGATTGGAAAAGTCGTCAGAACTTATATCGTCCTTCAAAAGTAGCAAATTAATATCAAAACATAAGCTGTTCCATCAAGTAGGAAGCCCATGAGTTTTACAGATGCCTTTTCACACTACAGTTAACTTCAGCTGGAGTTGAATAATTTTCAGTAAAGTAGCACTTCTCAAAAAAAGGGCAAATATTCTTATGCGGGCAAGAATGATTATGCATTTGGTTTGAAAGATTGTTGACTTGAATCCTACTTTGTGTGAGCAAAAATACACTGACATAACAAGAATTTCTGTTCCTCTCTTTTTTTTCTGTAAGGCTGCCCTGATTTTCCAATAAAACTTCGCCGTTTCCTCTCCTTATGTTAAAACCCAGCTTCTCTATTTGGAAATGGTGGCTGAACTTCCATTAAAAAAAAAAAAAAAAAAGACAGAGAGAGAGACATGCAGTTTCCATATTTTTTTTTCTCTGCATAATTTCCACCAAGGGTTGATGTAAATCTTTCTTCTAGTCAGGAACTGGAGAAATTCTGACTTGAAACGAAAATATATGAAGGAGAAATAGAAGTTAATTGCAACATAAATCCTGTAATTTCAAGTGGTATGGAAAGGTCCTGGTAAAAACTAGCATTGATATATGTCTCTTAATTGTGGTGGAACAAACTAAAGATACACATGTAAAGGAATGATGACCTCAACTAACTTTTCTTTAAAGCCATCCGAGTTGGCCTTACAATTTCACAGTAATTCTGTGTTCAAAGAACTGTTTGTTTGGGGTTAATCCTATCCACCTCAAGCATCCAAGTATACAAATTGCCTTTAACCTGCAAAATGGAAGGATCAGTAAAATCTTTTGTCAGACTTTTTTTTTTTTTTTGGTATTCAGTGAGCTGGTGCAATAAAAGAAGATTTAGAAGCATCTGCTTTATCCTGTTTTTTGTTTCTTTCCTTCAGTTAGGGACAAAGATGAAGAGTTCCTATGTTTTGGATTTGTATCTCCTTGACAACACTCAGATGAAAGCAAAAGAACTTTTCCTACAGACTATCCTAGCCTGAGAGCACCAGAGGAATACTATATAAAGAACCAGTTCTTTATCTGCTCCTGAAGCCAAACTCTCTCTATGTGATCCATTAATTATTCCTAATTTCATGCAGCTCCATTAGGTCATCCCTTTACTTAAAGTGGAAATGTTCTGAAGTTGATAATACTTCCTAAAAACTGGGTTGAAGGCAATATGCTCTAATGGTTTAAGACTGGGGGAGGAGAAGAACTATATGTGCTGTTTTGCACTGCTAAGCTTGGTAAGGCCAGGATTAAATTACAAGTTTGGGCCTCTACAGGATGAATGGTGGGACATATGATGAATGTTGTAAGATAGTGATTTGGTTCTTGGACAGAAACCTACTTCCAAGTCTACTTTTAAGAAAGCATTCCAAAGGGGAAAAAAAAATCTGTTCCCTTCTTGTGTCTTCTGCTGTGCTTTCTAGTCCCTGCTGTTGTGTTTTAGCTTGCAGTCCAGAGGCTTCCCAGTAATTCAGAACTGCTCTAAACTACTCATCCCTGAACTTGTCAGCTCTAATTGCTGTTGGAAAAGGGGAGAGGCCTGAGCATCAGTTGCATTTAACACTTTTTCTAAATCAGGCTTGAAAGGATGTAAGAGGTGTAATGAGATAAGAGAGCATTAGAGGAAGTGTTATCTTTATTCATTAAAAGGAGAGTTGCTGGTTTAACCTTTTTTTTTTTTTGTTCCAGGGGTCACTGCTGAAATTCCACGGCAATCATCAAGTACAAACTCCTGCCACGGTAAATATAGCTACAAAAACCTTTGGGAACATCACACTATTCAGTAGTGATGGGCATGTCACATTTCTGTATGCGTATCTGTTTGCTCCAATCCTGATCTGTTCTCTAACAAATATCCAGCTCTGAAGCTACTTCCAATGTTCTCCTCTGGTATCACCATTTTACTAAGAATGACCCGGTGGCCGAACTATTTGCCATCACAACGATGAGATCTCCAGAAATGGACCAATTTTCTACTGCTTCCTTCTACTAGAAGATATTGAGACCATAAATATCCAGTAGTGATTTTACCATTCATTCTGGAAGTCTAAGTTTGCTCTGGGGTAATACAAATTATTTTATTACCACTATTCCTAAACAATATTTAGGAATACTATTTCTGAATAACCTTCATATATATTATTGCACTGAATGTGCTATAGAGTAGGTCGGTGTTATTATTCTCATTTTATAGTTGCCGATGAGAGAAATGTGGAGATTAAAGAAGCGGTGTTGCGTGCAAGGTGGTAAGGTCACAATTTGTACATCTGAATGCAAAATTTTCTTACCATATTGCTTTTTATTCATGCTGATAGGTAACATGAAACAACTACCAAGACATATTAACAGGGGAATCTGTATTTTTTTTTCCTGCTCATTTATTATATATTATGAATAGGAAATGGCTCCTATTATTTATATATTTAATGCTATTAACATTCAGTACTTTCAGTGCTCAAGACTGCGAGCTAAGAAAAGGCCATAGGACATTTCATGATTTATTCATATATATATATATATATATATATATATATATATATATATATATATATATATATATATATATATATATATATATAAAAACATATAATGAGAACTACAAGCTGAAGTTTATTATACAACCGATCCCAGAAAAAAAATATTTTTGAATGTAACAGTTACTCACATTAAGAAATCTCTCTTTTTTTTGTATAATTGCCAAATTGATTTTAGAAACAATTTGGTGTTAAAAACTCCAGAAAATATTTTATTGTCCATTTTTGTGAGCTGTACTACTGTATGGGTTTTAATATTTTATAAATCAGTACAAAACATTTACATTCACTAGGTCTGACTTTTTTCATTTCATTTCCTTCCTTTTGATTCTATATGTATGTGTAAACACACATAGGAAAACACACAGAGAAAGAAATATACACACTACTATTACTACTACTACTATTCTTATTATCATCACCACTACTACTGATACTAGATTCCAAACATTTACATACCTGAATTTTGCCTGGAAAAGAAGTTAAGATTTTGGATTTTGTAAAGAAAGGAGAAGCCATTTATTTTGGCTGATGGGTGCCATTTTTTGTGTGTTTTTCTTTCAAAGATTGACACAACATACCCTGCAGTATCTTCTTTTCCATCTTATTTTTTTGCCTGTAATTCAGATAATTATTTTTGCATAAAAAAGATGATGAAAGAGAAAGTAGAATTAAATGCTATCCTGAATCTTGTATGAAAACTAACTCAATCTTACATTTCTGCTGCCATGAAACTGTCCTTTACAAATATAGTGACAAGTTAGTAGTTGAGTAAATATTTGGAATAACAACAACAATAATGGTTTTCTTCTATAGTCCTCCTCAACAGGCATCTAAAGTTGCAAAAGCAGCCATATTTTAATGCTTCATTCCAAGTAGGTGATTTTTGCCAGCTTCTCCTTCTAGTTGAGCTTTCAATGTCTTTTGAAAAAATCTCAATTCTTTCTAGAATACATAGAAAGTGAAATGAGAATCTCTGATAAAGAAAAACTTCCACTTGTGGTTGTGTCTTTTATAGCTCTGGATGAATTTAGTTGAGAAAGAGACATTACTAAAATTGAGGTTTTTTTTAATACTCAGTTGATCAGCATATGTATTAATTACTGTCAAATTATAAGCATAATCACAGTATGGTAGAGTGGGAATTTTATTATTGGTAAACTCTGCCAAGTAAATGAACCTAAATTGGCTAAAAAAGTATAAAGTCACTTTATTTGAGTTACAGAAACAATAAACATTTGAATTCAGTCCCTGGATATATACAGGCAATTTGTAAGCAATTAATGTCATATATAGAAATAATGAAGCTTTCTGGAGAAGACAAGGATTGATTCTCTGAAGATCACTTGAGCCCATTGAACTGAAAATTGCTATACTGTATTGGAAGTAAAACTTTCCAAATATCTTAGATGTTATTTATTTTTAAAATTTTTTTAAAAAAATTAATGGTATGCTATTAAAAATATAATAAAAGCTTATACAAACTAAAAAAACAAAAAAAGAAAAGGGTACAGAAGGGAAAATGAAAATAGAAAAGAAAGAAAAAATAATATAGTAAAAAAAGGGAAAAGAAACATATAAAGAAATGACTTCCCCTTTATCACAATAAATATTAACAATTTTAGTAATCTACACCTTTTTTGAAAATATAACAAATGCTATTTTCTTCCATATCTTGTTTCTTATCTATAAACAAAACCTTAAAAATCTCCAGATCAGCAATTAAAAGGCAGGAGCAGTGCTCACAAGTGTGGACCTACATGACCAACCTGGACCATACATTCGATCTGGAAAACTCACAGGCCATATCTCGTGAGACCACCAAGGGTGGCCGCCTTTTTAAAAAAGCCTTGCTTAAGCTTTAAAAAGATTACGCCAAAAACTTCACAGGGAGCTTAGCAAAAGTTGAACTTTAGTGTTGTTATCTCAGAAACTTTGCAGGACAGAAATAATCAACACCATCCCAACTCTCATCTCTAGCAAACAGTTTTAAGCTGCTTTAAATTTAAGAAAGTACAGCCTTGGAAATTGAGAAAGGAAGTCCTTTAGTCCTGCTCTCCTCTGTAGATTTGGGATTTAAAAACTAAATGTATAGGGTCTTTTCATTCACAGGAAGGCTGGAGATATTAAAAGAGTACTGAAGACTTCTCAAAGCCTACTTCTCTGACACTGATGTTGAGCTCTCCTTCAACTGATTAAGCAATTTTGATTTTTCCAACAACTAAATTGAAGTCTTTTTTTTGAATGGGATGGTTCAGGATTATGATACCTCTTAAATCTAAGTGACTTTGCCAGTGACCACAAATTCAAGCTTTTAAAATAAAGTCAAGATCTAAATTGTGGAGCTTTTTTTTCCCAAGTGAAAGTTCTAAAGTTGATGGTTAGATTAGCCATTATGGATCTTTTGTTTCTTGGGCACAGTGTTAATATTGCCTAAATTCCTCAAGTTTGATCACTATTTTCTTGTCTTTTGCTAAACCAGCCTAGACTAACAGATCTGAAGCTAATGGTGGAATAAGAGATTTATGAAATACTTGCCTACAAGTGATCTATGTTGAACTGGAGAAAAATCATTTTGGAGTCTGTGTTTATTGCAGCATTTATCTTGTGCCTAAGGTTTTTCTTTTCTTTTTTGCTTTCTTAGAACGTTATCCAGGCCATTTATAGATAGCATCATGTATGAGAATAATTTTTTGGGTTACTTCAATAGAGAAAAGAATCATGGATGTACAGAAGATTGTGCTTTTACATAAAAGGAGAAACATTTTTTGTTCCAGATTAGAGTGTCCTGATCCTGCTTTCACATGCACATATCACAGGTGGGGTAAAAGTTTTATTTGAGGCATTCCACACCAATAGTCCTCCCCAGAAATCCCCAGTCCAACAACCATGCAACCCTCCACAAGAGTTCACAGTTCATGAACAAACCTAAAATGAGCCTGCAAGGCAAGACAAGTCCACAAAAGGCAAGGCTAAGGCAAGTCGGTGAGGCAAAAGCAAGTTCGTGAGGCACAGGAAAACCCATGAAACAAGTCCAGAACTCAAGGCACAAACCAGGATCCAAGGTACATAGTCTGAGTCAGAAACAAGGCAAGAGGCACAGAGATTGACAAACACAAGGCAAGGAAATGGACATGTTGTTTCCAGCGTCGTTTTATTCCACTTGCTGAGCTAAATACAGTAGCTGCTTCCCAGTGCAGCCCATCAAGAGCAGTGAAGCTGCCACCTCTCAAATAGCTTAGCTGACCTTCATTTTGCTTGCATCCTTTAACCCTATATGTTCTTGGATGGGGGGTGGTGGAAGCAGTTCTTTCTCCTCTCTGCTGGCCAGCTGCAGTTGTGTGCCTTCTCCTCCTGAAGCCTCTGGGCTTCCCAGTTGCAGCTGTGACTTTCCTGTCCTTAGCTCTGCTGGCTGCTCATCTGATCACTCCTTCTGAGACTGTTATGCTGTGCTCAGCCTCACCACTCCTGACTCGGAACCACTGGCAACCTCAGGACATTCCTCCATGTTGTACCAGAAAACTGGTTCTGCCTGGTGTGCAATGCCCAATAAATCATATACCGAGGTGGGTATTTGCAAAAGCTTTATTTCATGCAGAAGAAAAAGCACAGAGGGATTAGTCCCAACAGACTGTGCAAAGGTCACTCCATCAATAGCACAGTTTTTATAGATATGTCTCTATAAGCCCACTTTAAGCCATTCCCTCTTAGGTTATCCTATGACCATAGCAAGGTTTGTTAATATTGCTTAGTTTTCATTTGCAATATCTAGCAATCCTCAGCACATTTGGCCCTAATTTTCAGTAACATGTAGCACAGCATGTCATAACTAGTACATTAGCCCTCTAAGTTCCTCTTTTCTCAAACCATTGTTCCCTATTCTTGCGACTCTCAGGCTTCATGTGCACACAATTGCCTTGTTCTATCTGGGGCAAGCATGTTCTGAGGATTTTATAGATGTTTCCATAACTTTTCATGCACTACAATTTTAGGGTCTTTTGCCTTTTGCTGCCTCTTTCTCATCCAAACTGATATCCAGAGGGGCATCCGGGAAAACACCCAGGGAAGCATCACAGTGAGGCAATAAAAAGTAGCTGTGGCAATAGCACTCTGTTGTGATGTTGTGGTGATGGAAATGAAGTAACGTGATAATGTGGAACACCATATTCCATGCCATCTTTTTAGCAAGGTCCCTTCCTCCAAGGTCTATTCTATTCTATTCTATTCTATTCTATTCTATTCTATTCTATTCTATTCTATTCTATTCTATTCTATTCTATTCTATTCTATTCTAGCCCCAGGTAGTGTAACCAATAGCCATGGCAATTCTCATGTACTCTTGGTTGCTCTACATAGTTGTCTACCAACTTGCCCAGATAACCCCATAGATACATAATATAATAATAATAATAGTAGTAGTAAAGTTGGAAGGTACCTTGGAGGTCATCTAGTCAACCCCCTGCTCAGGCAGGAAACCCTATACCATTTCAGACAAATGGCTGTCCAGTCTCTTCTTAAAAACTTCCAGTGTTGGAGCATTCACCGCTTCTGGAGGCAGGTTGTTCCACTGGTTAATTGTTCTAACGGTCAGGAAGTGTCTCGTTAGTTCTAGGTTGCTTCTCTCCTTGCTTAGTTTCCACCCATTGCTTCTTGTCCTGCCTTCAGGCGCCTTGGTGAATAGCTTGACTCTCTCTTCTTTGTGGCAGCCCCTGAGATATTAGAACACTGCTATCATGTCCCCCTTTGTCCTTATCTTCATTAAACTAGACATACCCAATTTCAGCAGCCGTTCTTATATGCTTTAGCCTTCAGTCTCCTAATCATCTTTGTTGTTCTTCTCTGTACTCTTTCTAGAGTCTCAACATCTTTTTTACATTGCGGTGACACAAACTGGAAGCAGTATTCCAAATATGGCCTTACCAAGGCATTGTAAAGTGGTATTAACATTTCATGTGATCTTGATTCTATCCCTCTGTTAATGCAGCCTAGCACTGTGTTGGCCTTTTTGGCAGCTGCAGCACACTGCTGGCTCATATTTAGATGATTGTCCACTAGGACTCCGAGGTCCATCTCACAGTTACTACTATTGAGCAAGGTACCCCCTTATATTATACCTGTGCATTTGGTTTTCTTGCCTAAATGTAGAACCTTGCTTTTTTCACCATTGAATTTCATTTTGTTAGATAGCGCCCAGTGTTCAAGTCTGTCCAGATCCTTCTGTATCTTAAGCCTGTCTTCTGGAGTGTTCGCTATTCCTGTCAGCTTGGTGGCATCTGCAAATTTGATGAGTTCCCCATCTATCCCCTCATCCAAATTGTTGATAAAAGATGTTGAAGAGCACTGGGCCCAGAACAGAGCCCTGGGGCACCCCACTACACACTTCCCTCCATGTAGATGCGGTTCCATTGAGGATCACATGCTGAGTACGGCCGGTCAGCCAGCTACGGATCCATCTCGTGGTGGTGCTGTCTACCCCACATTTTTCTATCTTATCAAGTAGTAGGTTGTGATCTACTTTATCAAATGCCTTACTGAAGTCCAAGTAAATTATGTCCCCAGCATTCCTCTGATCCACTAATTTTGTCACTTGGTCAAAGAATGCAATAAGATTTGTCTGGCATGATCTATTTTTGACAAACCCATGTTGGCTTTTAGTAATGACTTTGTTTGCCTCTAGGTGTTCTCTGATTCATTGTTTGAGCATCTAAAAAAATGGTAGACAAAATACTCGTATGGGCATTTATGTATTATGAGGGATAGAATAGAATATTTTAGATGTATGCTGAGTAGATATCTAAGGACCATTAATCTATGTCAATGTGTGACCATTTCCTAAACTTCTTCAAAAAAATTAGTAAAGGGGAGGCCATATAAGAAACTGTTGGTTCGTCAGAGAAAAGTGGGACTTTATTTCAATGCGGGCATGTAACAAGATGTGCATAAGTAGGTTGAACACTCATGGGCAGTATGACTATCCCTGTTTTTCACCCTTATCATCCATGTAAGAAAAAGAAGGCTCTATTTTTCTTGTACTCTTTGTAGATAATCAGGCAGAGCTTCAAGGCTCCAGAAGATTTATTTATTTATTTTTAAAATTTATAAGCCGCCTCACTCCCGGAGGACTCTGGGCAGCTAACAATAAAAACACATAAAACATAACAAAACACACAGTACAAGAACAGTCATCCAGGGGTCAGATTTTATAAACCCCAGGCCTGCCAGAAAAGCGAGGTCTTAAGCAGCTTACGGAAAACCAACAGGGTGGGAGCTGTCCTAATCTCTGGGGGGAGCTGGTTCCAAAACGTGGGCGCCATCACAGAGAAAGCCCTCCTCCGTGGCCAAATGGCACTGCTTGGCCGACAGGACCTGAAGGAGGCCCAGCTTGTGGGATCTAACCGGACGAAGGGAACTATGAGGTAGTAGGCGGTCTCGCAAATAGCCTGGCCCTGAGCCATATAGGGCTTTAAAGGTAATAACCACAAAGATCAACATTGGAGACTGCTTTTCATTTCTTCCTAGTCATCCATATGCTCACCCAACTACAGCATATCCAGCATACCCAGAAGCACATTGTTCACACCACTGAATCAAATAAAAAAGTACAAAAACATCGTGAATAACATAAGGCATTCATAAAATCCTGAAAAAAACCTTAATCATATAACAGTAATATCCCCAACAATCCCATTTATTTAAATTCATGTGACGTATTAAAAATAATAAGAAAAGAATGAAACTGTGTGGAAAAATAACCCTATGAATAGATGAAGTGCACAGTAAAAAAAAATTGTATATTTTTTAGTATATGCCCTTTTATTAACTAATCAGATGTCTATCAAGGTTATTACAAGGTTCCTTTTAATTAATTTTGCCTTCGCCTGTGTACCTTTTTATATGTCCACATTATTATACTATTCCAACCTTTATGTGTCTTATCATAAATATATTCCTGCACACTTCCTCATTCTGTCAGTGATTTGCTTTCTTGATAACGGGAATGAGGCCCAATAGACAACATTTATAGCTCTAGGCCATGGCATGTCCATCAGTGAACACTTCATTGAAAATACATTTATGAGTGAAAGGGAATGAAACATCCACCAATTTGTCTGCTAGGCGAGTAGACAGAATTAACATTTATGTGCCACTTCCATGAAACTGGAGAGCCAAGTTAAAAATGTATGATTTAAAACAAGGGTCCAAGAAAAATGATCCATCAAAGGTTGTTTTTCTTGACTGTGCCAAATGGTGAATAAACCATTTAAAATTGATTAATTGGCAATATGAAATCTGGCTTCAAGACCTGGAACAATTGAAGCTGGTGAAAAAAAAGACGCCTGATACCAGACAAAGATTTTTAAAAAAAAAAATTAACAGGGAGATGGTAGCTTTGAGGCTGAAAAAATAGCAGTCAAAAGTCCTTTGACTCAAAAATGTGAAAGGAAGAGGCCCAAGATTTGAACTGGTAAAGGTGTACAATCATAAGGGGTTTTTTTGTCTGCTGGGAGATGCAGAAACTCTTTAGTTGTATGGCTTCAAATACTTTAAAGCTGTTTAGCTAAATCTCTTTTGTCTGTTAAGAATATGGAAGTAATGAGTGTTTTCTAGTTGTGTCTGGTATAAAGCCTTCATAAGGCCAATTTCTCTTGTATAATTTACATCACACAACTAGTTGAAACTATCTGTTTAGATATCTTTCTTTGATGGGACATTCATAATCAATCACTGCGTGAGTGATAAAAACCTCAGAAAATATAAGAGTTTCATCTACTTATTGCTTTTAAGGATCCTAGAAAATGCTGTAAGGTAATTATGAAAAATATGTTGAAGGTATAATTTTGAGCCCTTAACTAATAAAAAGCTTGCCATATATAATAGTGTTAATTAATAACAGCTGGTAAATCTATTCTTTTCCCTGTTGTTACAAATAAAGCTTCTAATATTGTGACTTTTAACCAACTGAATTCTGATTAAGCAGCCTCATTATTATTTTAATTTTATATTATATATGCATATTTTAGAAAAAAGATAATGGCTATAAGGAATAGTTACCAAAGTTAACCCTTATTAAATATAGTTATATTATGTGACGTCATTAGCGATTATTTCATTTCAATCTGAAAATAGTTGTTCTAAGTCAGTTCTTCAAGTATGGCCTGAGGACCCTAGGGATCACTCAAAACCCTCTCAGGTGCCTGTAAAATCAAAAGTATTTGCCAGATATTAAAGATATTTGCAAAAAAAATAAAACAATGTTATTCTTATTTGTTAAAAATTGGATTTTTTATAAAAATATTTTATTTATGTTAGTATCAAATGGATTTGATACTGTTATTTTTGCATGATTCAACAAAGTACATTCTACAACTGCATCATTTTTAATTTTTAATATTCCAATAGCAATAAATATAACCCACACAAATAAAAGTTTTCTTGGGATCCTCCATACTTTTCAAAATGAAGAAGGGAGCAAAATGTTTAAGAAACACTGTTTTAAAACTTCTGAGCACGAAACACAATATGGTTGTTCAGACTGGTGTGGTTCCGAGCCCAGCACTTGGCTGCTTTGTAGTTTGGAATTTCACCAGGATTTTCCCAGGTTTTTTTCAACCTTGTCAATAATACAACAGGAACATATTCTGCCCCTGCTGCAGTTGGTTTCTACTAGATGACACAGGAAAAAGAAGGTTGAGATGAACAAAGCATATGGCCAGAAAAGAAGACGTTGTGCTTAGGAAATTAACTGATATGTTCTTTTTTAAAAAAAAAAAAAATATTGTTACTATTGATTGCTTTAATGTTGTAATGCTTTTATTGGGTTTTAATTATTGGAACCTGCATAGAGTCACCTCCTTATGAGATGGGCAGCATATGGTTGTAGTACCGGCTAAGATGTGTCAAAACTGACTGGTGTTGTCTTTTCTGTTATCATAGCATAGAATTTGTATCCTGTTTCATGGATATAATGAAGGCTGATAACTAGTCTATTCCTTCTCTTTCTTACTAAAAAAAGTATTTCAGGTGCAAAAACCCAAGCCATAATGGGTGCTAGAGACCAGTATCTATTTAGTCGATGGCTATAGCATAAGACTATGGTGAGGAATGAGGAAGGGAGGCAGGGAGGAAGGAAGGAAGGAAGGAAGGAAGGAAGGAAGGAAGGAAGGAAGGAAAACATAAAGGAGTTCATGTTATGGATTCCCTAAGTGGTGTATTGTGTTTTTCTTCAGGCAAATAATACAATGTGTGATTGTTTAAACTAAAATATAAGCTTATAAGTTTAAAATATAAAGTATAAAGAGTATAAGCTGGGTTTCATTGGTTAGCTGAATTTTTGGTGTGCAGGTGTTTTTACTTGTTTGTTGCTCTATTATTCATATAGTTAAGAAACAGGAGCAATTCTCTTTTAGCAGCCAGAAGCCATCCCTCTGTGCAAGCAAATGCAATAGAAAGAAAAACACATGAGGCAGGCTGGGAAAAAAAGGAAAAGAAAAAGAATGATTCCTACTGAAAAAAATAGCTAAAATTCATAAGTAAGACAATTCCATAGGGAATAGAAGTTTTAATCTTTTCAGAAATATTTTAAAAATCATGATTTTAGAAATGTTTCCTGCAAGTTGGATGTTAGGTAGCATTCAGCATAGTTTATACTCCATCTATTCTTATAACTTTGGGTGGAAAAAGAAGTGAAGAGAAACTTTTCCTAAGTTCTCTTTGTTTCATATGGTTGGGATAATTTGAGTTCAGTTTTGAAGAAAAATAGAACAATTAAGCGATTTCAGATTTTGTTTTGCTAGAAAATAGCCAATTCAAAATAATTTTATAGTCAACTTAAAACAGTTTGAATTCAGTTTACAAATTTGCAAATGTTGTAATTTACAAAACAGACTGGAGATACTGAGTCTGTTTCCTATAGATCATTAGTAGCCCACAAATTTCATTCAGCTGATAAGTGCAGGACATTTGTAAAAAATCAGATATGTACCAAGCTACATCCTAGATTTACCTGACAATGATATTCTATTCTATTCTATTCTATTCTATTCTATTCTATTCTATTCTATTCTATTCTATTCTATTCTATTCTATTCTATTCTATTCTATTCTATTTATCATGCATTGTGATTCTGTACTATGACCTGTTTTAATATTTTTGTTATGAAAAAATTTGATCCCTGTTTCTAGATCATAGAGCCATACAACTCTAAAAAACGACATTTAAATTGCATATATTTAAAATGAATCATTTAAAATCTTCCTGACATTTCAGTGCTTCCTGAGATCAGCTCAGTATGTATGAGGCAAAATAAATTTGTTCTGTTTTTCTAGTTTTCAGGTGACCTCATGACTGCCTTTCAAATCCTATCAGACCAGGCATTTTTTCTGTGACACTTTTCTGCTGTGACCCCTCAGAAATCGTCAGCACACTGTCATTATGAATTGTCTTATGGAACATTTTGTTCCTATAACTATTTTATTATATTTGTTCACACTGGGTTCTTGTATTGAGGTTAGAGTCTGTCTTTATGTCTTGTGTGTCAAGAAGGTCACACAAGATACAGAGCTGTCTTAAAGGCATTCCAGCCAAAACATTTACAAATGAGATGCAAATTTCCTATGATTTGGCATTTACAGTATGCTTGAGATTTCATAAACAAGCAACTTCAGAATTGAAATATAAACTTCTCTTTTATTCATAATCTTGGAAGAATTAGAACATACACACACCCTCTCTTTGTGTGTGAGAGAGAGAGTTAGAGAAAGGAAGGAAGAAAGAAAGGGGAGATGCCAGCTAAATGTATTTTTTCTTTGCCATTTTCTTTTATTCTTCATTTAATTTATTCTTTATTGGGATTAGAGGAGGGTGGGGATGTTTATCCTCTTTCTCCTCTTTGTTCTCTCTTTTCATTTTCTTCATCATCACCCTTTCTTCTTTTCTTCCTTTATAGTTAATCAAGTCTATAACAACAATCAGAAGTCTCTCTCTCTCTCTCTTTCTCCTGGTATATGTGTGTATGTGTGCATCTGTGTACAAAATATATGTGTGTGCTACATTGCAAATAGTGCAGAAAACATATCAGAAATAATTTTATCTATGAACATTTTTGATCCAATTCAGCATGCACTGATGGCTACAGTGCAATAATTTTAGAAGAATCAAAATTCAGCAGCAAATTCACATTAATAAATTAATAAAAATTCAAAGTTTCAAGATCTATTCAGGCCATTATGTCTCTTCTTCTGATAGGACAAGAATCGTAATGAAAGTATCCCTGAGATGATTATGTAGCCTTCATTTGAACACATCCAATAAAGAGAAAACTATCACTTAGCTGATCAATTGGTTCTACTTTCTTCTCAATGCTCCATATTCCAAGATCATTCATTTTCTCTTCATAAGACTTAAGTCTTATCTTCTGATTGTTCTCACTTCCCTTCTCTGAGCTGGTTCCAGTGGTCTGAATTTTTTAAGTGTAGTTCCTAGAGAACATGCTCAAGGTAAGCTTTAGCCAATGTAGGTTAAAGAGAAACAATTGTTTCTTATGTTTTGGAAATACTTGATATATCTAAAATTACATTTGCATTTTTGTTACCACCTCATACTGCTGACTCTTATTGGACTTGTCATCTTGTCATCTTCTACTATTCCAACAGGTTTTTCACAAGTCAGGTATTCCTCAATCCACATATTTAATTTTGGTTTCTTAAGTGACGGATTTTGCATTTGTCTGTATTAAATCTCATTCAATCATCTTTAGCCAATTTCTCTCATGTATTAGAATTGTTTTGAATTTTTCTGCCTGCCTTTTAAGGAAGTAGCTATCTCGCCATGTTTTATTGTCATCTGCAAATTTGATAAGCACCTTGTCCTCCCCATGCAAGTAATTACATTAAATTGAAGGATTGAACCTTGTTGTACTCTACTATAGATACTTCACTGAAGAGTGAAAAGGTTCCCTTTATGAGAGCTCTTTGAATGCAATCTTAAGCTAGATATGTAACCATTTAATTGTCATATCACCCAGCCCACACTTCGCTCATTTGCTAATCAAAATGTCATGCAGTACTTCGTTGAATGCTTCTTGGGGAAGGCTAAGCCTATAAATGAGTTGAATATTTTCTCAATTTCCTTGCTACTTATTAGCATTTTGCCATCTGTATTGAGCAATTTGTGTACTGATTCTTTTCTCTTCTTTTATTCTGAACATATATGAACCAACTCTTTTTGTTTTGCATAATTTACCAATAGCCGCTTATTTTGCCCTTTCTGACACCATGTGAAGAATTCTGAGCTAACATTACACTTCAGAACCACTTCTTTTTATCTAAGCAGCTGTATTACTATTGAAAATTGAAAAAAAAGAGCTGTATATTGCATGGGTAAACTCTTAGATATTGTTACATGTTCCTGCTGTCACTTATATTGGTTCCTTATAAAAATGTCATCAACTACTGTTTATACAACCCAGGATTGTATTAGCTTTTTTTGGCTGCTGCTGCACATAGCTGGCTCATAGTCAAGTGATCGTCCACTAAGACTCCAAGGTTCTTCGCACAGTTACTGTTTTTGAGCCAGGTCTCACCTAATCTGTACTTATATCTTTGATTTTTCCTGTCTAAATGTAAAACTTTGCTTTTCTCCACATTAAAACCCATTTTGTTGGATAGGGCCCATTGTTCCAGTTTTCAAGATCTTTTTGAATCCTGAGCTTATCTTCTGGGGTGTTGCCTATTCCTACCAGTTTAGTGTTATTTGCAAATTTGATGAGTTCCCCTTCTATTCCCTCATCTAAGTCATTGATGAAGATATTGAAGAGTACTGGGACTAAGAGGGAGCCTTGTGGTACCCCACTGCTTACTTCTCTCCATGTGGATGTAGTACTATTGAGGACTACTTTTTGAGTATGGTTTGTCAGCCAGGTACAAATCCATCTGGTAGTGATGTTGTCTATTTCATCTTTTTCTAGCTTACCAAGCAGTCTACTTGGTCGAATGTCTTACTGAAATCTAAGTATACTGTGTCCAAAGCATTTCACTGGTGTATTAATTTTGTTACTTTATCAAAGAATGAAATAAGATTGGTTTGGCATGATCTGTTTTTAACAAACCCATGCTGGCTACCAGTTATAACTTTGTTTGCTTCTAGTTGTTCACAAATCTGTTTTTTATTATCTTTTCCAGGATCTTCCCAGGTATTGATGTTAGACTGATTGGTTTGTAGTTTCCTGGGTCCATTTTTCTCCCTTTCTTGAAGATGGGAACCACATCAGCCCTTTTCCAATCCTCAGGTACTTCCCCAGTGCTCCGGAATTTTTGAAAGATATGGTGCAATGGTTCTGAGATAACATCTGCCAACTCCTTCAGAATACTGGGATGTCCCAATCTCCTCTCCAAGGTATCAGAATATTGCAACAAATTATCCTGCATCCATTAAAATGCAGCTAGTTTTTCATAGATAGTTGTTAATTCTTGATGCTCCCACAATCATTCAAAGATTCCATCTTGCCCAGTAGCTAATTGCAGAAGCTTCAAGGGCACAGCATAGCTGTAGGCATGAAAGAAGTTGTGTATGTTTGTCAGACCAGAGTTTAAATTCTAGAACTTTCTCCTCCATACTTGAATCAATGGGTGCATAATCATTCTCTTCCAAGCCTTGAAGGTTGACATCTATTCTGTGTTTACATGGTGTTCAGTCTATCCTGCTTTTGCTCTGGAATCTAAGAAGGACTATTTATTTGCATTTCTGCATCAGTACATAAATCAGATTATTATTAAATCAATTGCACTGAAACCAGTGGTACATATTTTCAAGGATATGGAAGAACACAAGTTCTTCATTCTTTATTAGCATCCTAGAGAGTTACTTTTGTCCTTTCAATAATGCCTTAATTGAGATTATTATAAAAATAAAAAGGTTTTGTGTTCACATAAAATATTCTGTGCTTTTGTTCATTGATGCTACAATCCCACACCCATTTTTCTGGAAGTGAAGTCAATAACCTTTGATAGACTTTTCAATTGAGTAGGTATATTTAGGAATGCACTGTGAGTAGTTCTTTGCTAGAGATTGTTTTGATCTTGTCAAGAGTTTGTTCTAAAATAAAAAAGCAAAAAGGAAGGATGAATCACATTTCATATGAGCAGTGGATTCTACTGACTTTAACTTCAAGGGCCTGGAAAGAATAAATGAAAAGATTTTATTTTTTGAGAGTACAGCAATCATCTAGCAGACTTTGATCTCTGTAAAGCTATTTATGGTCTCAGTAACTACTATACTTTAATAAAAAATATCTGAAACCTGGATTTGAAATAATCAACACCAAAGGGAAAACATATTAAATATAATAAATTTTACTTGCCCATTGCATTTTTTCTAACAGCATCATGAAAGTCAAACCAACCCCTGCTTTCTTTTACTTAAAATACTAGTTTATTTACATTAAGGTTATGATTGTATGTTGTACAAATATGCAATATTAAGTACAAAAATGCCTAAAGGAACTTAGGCTAAAGATGAATCTGATTGAGTATTATGATCATAGATCAACCAATATACAAAAGCAACAAACATATCAAAAATGTAGTTTAATATATTTTTTTCTCCTTCCTCCCAATTCTATTTCTTAAAATAATTGTTACTGTTCATTATAGGTCAACAGTAGGACTATTAAATTAAGAAGAAACAAAACAATAAATATAGGTACAATATACAATATAAACCAGATCTGTTCACTTAGACCTCTGGGAGTTTGGTTCAATAATGTGGAAGGCACCAAGTTAAAGTAGTTGATGTACACAAAGTATTATTTCATAAATATAGTACTTAAACTATGTAAAGTCTTAATGGATTTCAGGCAAAGCCTTTTGATTAAGAGTCAGACTCTCTTAATTGGAGAAAAGCTGCTAAGGCATTTTCTTTTTTAAGGTCTTTAAAACTGCTATTATTTCAACTACTGTTTTATTTTTTTTTCATTATTTTGATAGTTTTAATTATCTTTTTTTAAAAAAAATAAATGGTGCTTTTAGTAAAAAGCATGACATAAAATATTAAAAATGCAAAAGTATAGCAACCTTACATCAAATGCACAGTAGATCAACATGAAGCTAACATATCTTGAACAGGCAGGCATGCAATTGAACAGAAGTCATGCAATGCCACCATTTATGAGTTCTGAAGTTTCCATATTTGTAAATGCCTCTATTCTTGGCCTTTATCAAAGTATTACTCAGATGCACTATAACTGCGATGACCAGAGTGAGACTTCAATATGATACAGAACATCTTCCTTAGGATAGTATTTGGCAACACCTTGCTTAAGATATTATTTAGAGCATTTATGGTTTAAAACAGGGGTCTTCAAACATGGCCTTTTTATGACTTTTGGACTTCAACTCCCAGAATTCCTCAGGCCCTGGTCTAAAGCATATGTCATTCGTTTGGTATACAGCAGTATCTCAGAATAAAGGATATTAGCATCTGCTTAATTCTTCCCATCAAAATCAATGGGGCCCAAAACTACAAAACTAGATTGGTTGGATGTTATCTAGAGTTATCAAAAATAACAAGGTTCTTAGCAAAAGTCAGCTAACTACAGCAATAGGAACACTTTCAAACAAATAAAATAGCTCCAAATATTACAATTAAATTTGGTTTATCACAAGGAAATCATTGTTTCTTTGCTTATCATCTAGGCTACCCTACCCTAATCTATCTATGTAATAGTTTATTAATAACCAGCAAAAGAAAAATACCAAAATAAAATCAAATAAATGAAATAAAACACAAGCATAACAAAGATTAAAATGTGATATACATTGTTGTAATGGTTCATTTATTACTTATGAAAGTTTTAATCTAAAATAGTATAGATATGAAATGAAATATATAGCATCTAAAATATACATAACTAATATGTATTAAATCTAAAATGCTAAAACAGAAGTGATTATTTCTATAACTAGTTATGATTTATTTTTATTGCGACAACACAGAATTTGGTTACTGTACACAGGATAAACATTTTGGAATTGTCTAGATACGGTTCACATAAAAAAAATCTAGTCTTCCTGAAAATTTACATATTAGGAGCAAAATATAAAGAGACCTAACATCCTTGTAGAGTTTACATTATAATAATACATGCAAAATGGTTTTAATCTCCTTGTCACCTTGTGGACACACTCAAACAATGGGGTTTTTGAGTCTCTGCTTTGCAGCAGAGCAGATAAGATTTTATGCCCAGCTTTGAAAAATTCTAATCTTTTCTTGGGAAAGTTAAATTTTGTAGATATCTCGCTAGTTTCAAAGTGTTCTTATTTAAACAATTTCTGCCATATTGGGGCAGACTCTTAACTTCAGTCTGAAACTCCATATCCCTTATTTTTGGGGGTGAACTTGATTTGGTTTGGTCATACCTTAAAAAAAATAAGAATGGTATAGAAAGCACCAACTTCTGCTCTACTGAGAAGAATTGGATTTTCATTCAGTAGTTTGTCATCTTCTCCAAGTCCTTCCCTGGACTGCAGCCAATTCTGTCTCAAGCCTTAACTGAGCAGTTGATGTTCCATTGGGTATAGCAAGGGTTCATTTTAAAGTTTTTGTTTACGCTGTTTCCAATGCATCCTTCTTCACATACATTCCTATTGGTGCTCCATAAAGGATTTTGGTGTGGTTTGGCATATACAGTTTTAATGCTGCAGGGATTATATTGCCACCCACTTCTATACAAGAAACACTGAATAGTACTTGAAGACTTAAGAGCTAAGTTTGGTGCATCATTATGATATGCATTTCAGGTGCACTTAGAGTAGAAACCTATCCTATCCTATCCTATCCTATCCTATCCTATCCTATCCTATCCTATCCTATCCTGTCCTGTCCTGTCCTGTCCTGTCCTGTCCTGTCGTGTCCCGTCCCATCCCATCCCATCCCATCCCGTCCCGTTCCGTTTCGTCTCATCTCATGTCATCTCATCTCATCTTTGCAAGTAGGGTCATGGGAGTCTGGCAGGCATGGAGGTCCTTAAAAATAGATTTCATTCCAATGTTTGCAAATATTCAATAAAAACATGTGTGTTGGATCCAAGCATATTTTGCAAGAAAGAGGATCACAATTAAAATGTGCGCCCCTTAAAAAGTTTTAGGGAGGACCACCTAATGGTTCCATACTATATTAATAAATTTTGGCTGGTTAATTTCATCAGTATGATGCTATTGGTGAGGAGCAGCAGTAACACTATAATTAGCTTTTTAAATCTCCCACAGAGGCATGATATAATGAACTTCAGAGATATTATGGGAAATTAAAAGGCAGCTCTTATATCAGCCGTTTTCTGCTGATATGAGCATTAGCATTTTTAAGGAATGGAGTGAAGAGGATGGCTTGAAGTGGTTGACCCAGATTAGAATATCAGTAGTTTCAAAAATGAAGTCTGGGACCTAAAATATCAGGTTTTTTTTTAACACAATGGCAAAGGAAGAAAAAGGTCTTGTTATATTCTTTTGCAAGAGGAAAAAATAAAATTGACTTGGTACATTGTTTTATGTCAGACTATGATGTAGTCAAATTAGAAATCTATGCACAGTTTTGATCACTGCTTTGTTGAAAAAAAATTGGAAAATTGGAGTAAAAATAAACAGTTGAAATATATTCTATAAATAAAAGGAACAAAATATTTGGGATTCTGAATTTATTAGGAAAAGTATAGAACCATAGAATGATATTTTTAATACGCTGTTTTATGTTTTGACATCACATTAAAATTAAACAATACAAGGAATAGTTTTGAACTCAAACCTAGATATTCTGCAAACACTTTCATCTGGCATAGGAAACTTATCATAGCTAATACAATGACAGCAAGAACATGGAAGAATTTATTTTTTAAAATTCATGGCTTGAAACTTTTAGCTTAAGAAAATTGTGTTACTGATGTAAGGATAACAATGAGCTGTTAGTCATCGAGACTTTCATGAAATGAAAACAGTTCTTAAAATAATGTAGTGATACTTATCATCAAAATGCTAAGAAAAGACTCTCAACCATGGAGACCTAATTACAAGTTGTTATGACAATGCCAAATCCCGAGTTAATGTTGAAAGCACACTGAACAATGTGCATGAATGTTGGAGAAGGCTTATAGATATGATCTTATCACCATCTCATAATACAATCAAGCAAGCACAACTTCAATGTTAAGCAGGATTACACAAAGGTCCTCTCTTTCATATGAATATAGTCACAGTATCCTATGATTCTGAGAGAGTGGCTCTAGCTTAGATGCCAAGATAACTAGCTTTCCCACTTCTCTTTGACTATGATCTGTGATTTTTTTTTTTTAAAAAAAACATTTTATTAGAATTTTTGTATGTAGATATATGTATGCATGAATGTATAAAAATTAAAAGAAAAATAATAAAAAGAGAAGATAGAATATAAAAAAAACCATGGAACTAAGACTTGTCCTTCTTCTGTTTAGTAGTTGTCAAGATATTCCTTCCCCTCTGTCTTTAACTCTTTTAGATCTCCAAATCTCCAAATCCATAAATTATCAATTCAGATTTTTTCTCTTTCATCAAAAAGTCCATATAGGGCTTCTAGTCTTTAAAAATGTCTTTAACATTTTTTCCCTGATCAAACTTGTCAGCTTTGCCATTCCTGCAAACATCATCAATTTTATTTATTATGCCTATACCAGATACAATATTAATTTATTATATTTCTTTTCTAGTTCAACATCTACAAACCCAATAGAAATAATTCTGGTTCCAATGTAATATTAATCCACATCAGCTTTTGCATGATAGCATATATTTGCACTCAAAATTTCTTTGCTTTTTCACATGTTCACCATGCAGACTGTGATCTTGAAGAACACCCTTGAAAAGTATTCAGAGACTACAGTTGGTCCAGAATGCAGCCGCGCGAGTGATAGTGGGTGCTCCTCGATACACCCAAGTTACACCTATCCTCCGTGAGCTGCACTGGTTGCCTATTGGTCTTTGGGTCCAATTCAAGGTGTTGGTCATTACCTTTAAAGCCCTATATGGCTCAGGGCCAGGTTATTTGCGAAACCGCCTACTACCTCATAGTTCCCTACGTCCGGTTAGATTCCACAGGCTGGGCCTCCTTCAGGCCCCATCGGCCAAGCAGTGCCATTTGGCGGGGCTGCGGAGGAAGGCCTTCTCTGTGATGGCGCCCACGCTTTGGAACCAGCTCCCCCCGGAGATTAGGACCGCTCCCACCCTGTTGGTCTTCCGTAAGCTACTTAAGACCTGGCTTTTCTGGCAGGCCTGGGGTTTATAAAACCTGACCCCTGGATGACTGTCTTTGCATTGTTTGTTTTGTTATGTTTTATGTGTTTTTTATTGTTAGCCGCCCAGAGTCCTTCGGGAGTGGGGCGGCTTATAAATTTTATTAAAAAAAAAAACATCTCTTGAGAGTCTAATAGGCCTTATATTTAAGATAGCTTTAGATATAGAGATCACTGTTGGAGGTAGTGATCATCCCAAATTAAGTTAAACTTACAAAAAGAGAGAGAGAAAAAGCCTTCTTTACTTAGAAGCTTCTCTTGTTTTATCCTATGTTATCCAGTAGAAGCTTCAACCTTCAAATATGTTTTTTCTAAGAGTTTCTGGAGAAAAACTTAGAACAGAAAAAGGCTTTTTTTGTGTGTATTCTCAACCATTTTCTAAATATGGCCTAAGAAATCTCAGGACAGAGAGGCACCAAATGTTTTTTAATAATGTGATTCACCCACCAATGAAATTATTTCAGTAATCTCTTATACTACAGTATATAGCTAGTTTCTTCTCCTTCCTTCAGACCCAGCAGGAAGCACCAGTGGAAAGATTTTTTTGTAGAATAAGGGGATGTATCTTATAATTTCTACATTGTTCCTTTTAAGTTGTTCTTAAAACTAGCTCAGCTTCTTCTAGTTTGGCATCTTACAACGTTGTGCAAGTTTGACTCCTGTACTTCATTAGACAGCTGGGCCATTACATTAATGAATACTTAATGTATTTGAATGGCACCATCCTTGGGCACAATATTTCTTGATGTGTACTCCTAAAACCACTGGGGTTCCCTAAGACCCTCTCAGAAGTCCTCAAAAATCAAAATTACTTGCCAGCCTATATTGAAGAATGATTCAGTATTAAAAATCCCACCAAACAACTGTGAAAAGCAGCATAAGCAGCAAATGCATGAGTTTTAATGTTTAATGTGGTAAATATTGATAAACATAACACAAACTAAAGCTCTTTGGGGGTTCTTCATAATTTTTTAAAAGTGGAAACAGGTCGTGAGAGAAAAAAATTAAGAGACACTGTCTCAGCAGACACTTCAAGTGGTAAAGAGAGACTTGTCAGATGAAGGCAAATGGCATTTTATGTGGTGTGTAAGGTAATGTTCTCCTCCACTTGAATCTCTCTGTGTATTTATAGTACATCTACTTGGAAATGTTAGCTTTTTAATGATGTTGCCAAAGACAGGCTTGTACTAATGTCACTTTCTCGCCAAAAGGCCAGATGTGAAAAGAACAAGAGTTTCAAACAAGTTCCTTGTGCTTCCCCTTCCCAATTTATTTCTTCAACCGGGACAATGAAAACTATACAGGGAAGCAACAATGATTCTATTCAGAGAATTAGATCACTGAAACATTAACAACGTCTACAACCGTTCTCGTATTATATATTCTACCTGTCATTTATGAGTGGCTGAAGACAGAACATTTGATCCTGTATTTGCTGAAGTCAAAGTCACAGTCTCAGAGGCACAAGGCCAGTACAGTACTAACTGCTGCCTAAAGTGATTTCTGCAAGAGCTCAAAGAAAAACAAATGAAGCAAAAAAGTTCAATGTTAAATTACAAAGTAGGATTTGCAAAGGAGAGAATGGGAGAAGAGTTCCTCGTACAGCTTTTCCCTTTTAAAGGGTCAGCAGTTGATGGAGTCTCCGAGGTCATACATTGTGTTATTGTACCAATTTGTCACTTAAATTAAAACCGTTTAGTCCATTACTTAGTTCAGAGTGGCAGAACAAATGTGTATGTACATTTTATTATATTTTTAATGTGCGCTTTTTCTCCCCAGATGAAAGAAAAAAACATTAAAAAACAAACCAAAACAGAACAGACTGCAGAGGCAGATGTTGGGAAGATCTCACAAAAAGATCCTTCAGGAATAATTTCTGCGACGAGAAACAATAAAGAGAGTATCTCTAGCTATAGTCGTGCACCATTTATTTCACATGTCTAGGTTAGAAACAAGAATGCTGTAGCTGATGGGTTTTGTTGCCAAATACTTACCTAAGGAATGAGATGTATCTCTCTTTCTGGGTTTGGTTGAATTTAATTACATGTCACACTCTTTAAACAATCCCAAAGCATGCTTAAATCATGATCACTGTTGTCTATTTTACGTAATTAGGTTTTAGTTATGGGCTGGCATAATGCATACATTGCAATTATTGTTTGGTAGACAGGTTATTCCTAATCCTTGAACTTACCGTGTTTTCTACTGCACTCTACTTTCTTTGTCATTCGCTTATGGTGCTTCACCATTATCTTTATTATAAATATAGATAAATAAGAAGTATATACCCCCCCAACCATGGAAATCCCGAAAGACTATTAAAAAATGAAAATAGTGGTTGGCTTCTGTCCAAATGGTTGTTTAAAAGTGGTGGGAAGTAACTACCTCGCTCTCTTATGTTCATAAATGATAGTTTGATGTCTCTGGCTACAACATGGCACCAAAATCACAAATATGCCCACCAGTTTCCAAAAGTTGCTTATCCCAGATTCAGATGTGCAGTCAAACATTACGGGAGAGGCTTGCATGGGTCCTCAAATTAATTTATTACAAATTTAAAATGCTTATGTTTATCAGGATCCTACTTATTATTATTTACCAGGTAAATAATTTGTCATTTCTCTTTCTTTTCTCTTGTTATTGCAATTAGTTTTTATATAAATTGGATAAATGGCTTGCTCCACTGGTGGGATTCAGCCAGTTCACACCGGTTCGACAGAAATGATACCTAATTTTTTTCTTGAGTTTATGGAACCGGCTCCAAAATGGCCAGATTAGTGTGCATTCAGGTGCCTCCAGACCCTTGCTTGCTGCAATCTGGCTTTGCAGCAAGCAAGGGGTTAGAGGCACATGAATGCATGCTAGTCTGGAGTCTCAAAAAAAAAAAAAAATGGTTTTTTTTCCCCTTCTCCTAGATTTTCGTTGCCAGACTGTTTAACTTTATTTAAAGTTTCCTTGATGCAGAATGCAGTCTCACATATGGGGAAGGATTTTTGTGCCGGACCGTTTAATTTTCTTTAAGCCAGATTGCAGCAAGCAAGGGATTGGAGGTACGTGAATGCACGCTAGTCTGGCCATTTCAGAGCTGGTCCAAAAGTGAAGGGAATCATTCCCACCCCACCCGATTTCTCTCTCTCTCTCTCTCTCTCTCTCTCTCTCTCTCTCTCTCTCTCTCTCTCTCTCTTTCTCTCTCTCTCTCTCTCTCTCTCTCATTTATAAGTCTCAGCCTAATATTTATTTATTTACTCTGGTTTATCGACTATTCCAAACTGGAGATTCTGAGTAGCTTTAATTGGCCTAATAAAATGAATCATGTTATCTATTTTATTTCTTGTGTTCTAGGAATAAATACAATTTAAGTATGTTTCAAATACTTTTCTTCAGAGCTTCCTAATGGGGAAAGGAAAATACCCATGGCGCAAAACTGAGAAATCAGATTAATTCAACTTGCTGTTTAATGCAACTATATTTTAATAGAACTGTAAAAAAAATGGAACTTTATGTTTTGTATAAGGGAATGGACATGGAGAATCCAGATAATTTTTATTAGTGAAAGGATATGAAGCCCTGTAATCTACCATTTCTTTCTAATGCACAATTTAGACAGCTCACGCTGCCTTCCATTAACATTAAGTATGACAATCTATGTTTAAGTAATATTAGGGTTGTGACACAAATTAAGAAGTGCTAGGCCACTGAAAGCTAACATTTTTTTTTTAAAAAAGCCTCCCTGTTCAAAAGAAAACAAATTGGGATGAGAATATTATCTTTCTTGTTCTGAGAGAGTGACATTTTATTAGACCCAATTATAGCCTTCATGTTTTTTTCCCTGCCCACAACTTTCTTCTAATTATTGGAAGATAACTGATATTTATAGCACAAGCAGCCTTTAAATTGCTCACTCAAATTAGAAAAATAAACACCTAAAAATGATTTTAGAAAGTCTGCACAGGGCTCATATGTGGTAAGATTAAGAGTGTTCTGCTTTTCCTCCATTAAGCAGAACAAACTATAACATTTACATTGTCCGTGGTGAGGAGATTCACAGGGACACTCCATTGATTTTAATGGATAAATTAGTCATTAATGGGATTAATGGTCCAATACTTACAGTAGTATTCCGAATGCAGTAATCTCTGATCCCAGTCTCTGAAGCTACTCAACAATTTAGCTGAATAAAAGGCTAAAAATAACATGCCTGCCTTACACAATCTTCCCATAAGAGTGATCATAAATGTGACAAGTCAATGAAGTTTCTTATTTTCTTCCTGCCTTCAAGGCATAAAATATAATGTCTCAGACTCATTCTAATTGCAACTGGGGCGTGATCTCTTAAGCAACAATAGAAAACAGGGTATTGCGGCCAAGCAAATTAGTTAATTGCATTTGCTAGTAAGGGACATTTATTTGTCTTCTATTTTTACAATATTATGACGTGTGTAACAGTCCTGAATTTTTCTCTTGTCCCTTACCTTGCAGCACATCCCATAAGAACAGCCAATATGAGAGGAGAGACAGCATAATATTCTGGTGAGTATGCAGCTTTTTAGCTAAGAATGTGTACTTAATGCCTGGGTATATATGCATTTTAATCTGATATACTGTACCATCACTTACTGAAGATGGGGTAGACTGGGTTAGACTATTTTTTCTTAAAGTTTAATTGGGAGATTGCGAACTATTAAAATAACAAATAAATACACTAATTAGGAGGCATAATGAAAAATTAAAAACAGCAGCTAAAACATGTACAAAGAGATGTGTTTTTAGAGCCTTTTTAAAAAGCTAATAAAGATCTTAGAACTGTTGACATGATTGATGTAACTCATAAAGCCATTTCCTCAGTACCTACAGAAGAATATATTTGTAGCTCAGAGTTGAGTCCTTTGTGCTCTCTGAGCTTGGTTGTTTTCTTGCAGATGTTTCATTATGCAACACATAATGAACATCTTCAGTGCTAGGTACAGTAAATGAAGATGTTATTAAGTCAAAATGTCTGCAAGACAACAACCAAGTTCAGAGAGCACCAAGGATACACATTTCCACAATCTGGAAAATCGAAGAGAGGTTTATGTCCGGAAATACCTTCAAACTACATACTTGTTCCTTCTGGGGAATATGGTTCCCAGGAATGTCCATTCAGAATAGAAAAATCTACTACCTTTCTGAAACTATAGTTCCTCACAAATGAGCACTTCCATTTGCACTGTATTCACTTTCAATTCATTAATCTTAATGTAGTCATTAATTATATCAATCTATTATTCTGGGAAGCCATACCACTTCCCAAAGATGTTGCAAAGAAATAAATCTGGATGTCATTTGCATTTGCTGGCCTAATGCCATATCTGATGATGATCTTCCCAAACATATTGAAAAGTATTAGAAATAGAATGGAACCCTAGGGATACCGTAGTATATGGTTCTCATTTTTAGGAACCACTGACTGCAAGTCATATCATCTGAATGCAAAACCATAATTTCTATTCCCAAATCTCTGTGATCCAGAAGAATCCCATGGTCAATGGATTAAAACTGCTTGGAATTTAAGAAGAACCAATACATTTCCCCTAATAATTCTGAATAATAGTCCATCAGACTGACCAATGTCTCATATCTGTAGTTGTCTTGAAGGCCAACTCAAAATGAGCCAGATAATTTGCTTTCTACCATTATTTTCTTAGTCTGCTTAATTATAGTAAGTTAGCAACTAGCCTACAATTGCTCTTCTCTAAGGAATCCACAACAGCCTTCTTAAGGTCTAATAGCTATCTCCTTTAAGCAAGGGGATATTACGCTCATCTTGTAGGCAATTTCTTCTGGGCATTTGAGGATTAACTCTTAATTATATAATTTTGTGTAACTAATACTCAGATTTTGAATCACCACTTTGACCTTTAATGTTCAATATCAATTTTTTGGGATTGAGTCAGGATCCAGATTCAAGACCTACTTTGGTCTAGTTTTATTTATTTATTTATTTATGAGACTTATATACCACTTTAAGTGCAAGCACTCTCTAAGCGGTGTACACCAGTAAGCAATGTATATATATATTTACATTGTTGTTAAAGTACTACACTAGAAACCAGGAGACTACAATTGCTAGTCCTGCCTTAGGCATGAAAGCAAGGCTGGATGACTTGGGCCAGTTACTCTTTCTCAACTCAACCCATGTCACAAAGTTTTTGTTGTGGGAAGAATGAAGGAGTATTAGTTATGAGGTATTCTGGATATTTTATGCCCATAATTTTTATTATAGTATTTTCACATTCCATGAAGAGTGCAGATGTCTTTCATGATACTGAAAATATCATACCTTCTTTCTTTCTTTAAGTCATCAGATATAATTTTCAAACATTTCAGCAGGCCAGATGTACTACACATGGTTCTTAAAGACCATGGTTTTTCCTTCCTGGACCCAGCTTTGCCATAAGTGAACTTTCATTTGCTTGGCTTCCCCCTTGCCCTCTGAGACAGATTATTTCTTCTCTCATGTCCTCTTATCAGCAGCCATCATAAAAATATCTGCAGAGAAGATGCTATAGGAACTGATGTCTGAAAAGTCTCTTTCAGTGGCTCTGGCTGATGACTCTGCTCAGCTGTTAGTTCAGAAATAGATTGCCTCTACAGGGATTTCACTCTGCACTATTTAGTCCAATTTTAAACCTGAATACATATTCTGAATATATCCTCTATGAAGTGCTGTGCAGCACCATAGGAAAGACAAATATTTTTGCTTACCCATCTCAGCTTCAGTAATAAATTTGATAGCTCACTTAAGGCTTAAATAGTTCTATTGTTACAGATAGTGAATCACTTTTTTGAGGTTCCCAAACATTTAAAGTCCTGAAGATCACTGAGAAACATTATCCTGAATGGAAGTATTTTAGAATAAATCACACCCATCTACATAACAATGCCCTTTTCCTATGCATTGAGGCAGACTGTATACATGTAGGCAGTGAAATGCCCCAAATCAGTTTACAGCTACATTATTCAAAACACATTATTACTGATGATTGCACTGATAGAATCTGCCATAGAATTACAGTAAATCATTTGAGCTTTTAACCACACAATTTATAACTCTCACGTTAACAGAAAGAAAATTGAAAGAAGAAGCTAAAGGGATGCCTTTTTATTAAAGCATGTTTTAACTTTGTATTCTTGTAATTGTATTGGAAATGAAAAAGAGACATTATAACCCTCCTGTTCTGAGGAGGTAAACGAGAGCTAAAACAAATTGAATATTTAAACATTGCTTGAGAATCCGGCAAAGTATGTGAAATAATTTGTGCTTTCAAAAGAAAAAAACTTCAGAATGCAACAGCTCTTCCCATCCCCAGACTTGACCAATTTGTTTTGAGGAAAAGTTTCTTTCAGAAATACATGCTTTCTGCCAATCTCTCTCCAAAATGTTTATTTGAAAGAAAATGTTTTTCTCCCCCCCCCCCAAACTCCAAAATATTTCCTGCTTTTTGTGTGATGCAGCCACGGAAAGACTAATCATTCCATCCACAATTGTGTTTTAAAAGACATTCAGCAAAGGGAAATTATAGGATTATACCTGTCACTTTGATCTCTGGTCTTTAAAATATTACAAGTGCAATATTTTGACTGTTGCAATGAGAAAAATGTTTGCTTTATACAAGGAAAAGCTTTCAAAGCAAATGATGTAAAGATGTTTGAAGAAAGGTGGGTGGGACAGCAAATTAAAGCTTGAAATTAAAAAGAGAGTCAACTGACAATAGAAATTTTCCACTCATTGCTTGATCAGAAGAAGCAGAATGACAAAATCTGAACTGAAATCAAAAGGGAAGTTCCATCAACTCCTTTTCCAAGGCACCAAGGACATTCTATAAAATGAAACAAGTCTATATGTACATTCATGTTAACAAATATGAATTATGTTCAGCACTGCATATAAAGAAAGCCTTCTGCTAATTTTCCAGGCTTTGCCCTACAAAATTTCCCAAATATCAGAAACATCATATTGAACATAGCTGAAAAACAATGTAATTTTTGAAACGAGTGAAGTAAAAAAAGGGACAAAAACATTTCTAGAAAAGCAACGCCAAACGGAGGCTAAAGAGCAGAGGATGACTCGTGCAGCCTATAAGCGTAAAGAGAAAGAGCAACGTAAAAAAGAGCCCAAAGAGAATTCTCCTGGAAGTGCATCACCGCCGGTGGGAGGAGCAAGACCCAAGAGTTATGCAACACACGCAGCTCTGTCAGAGTTTGATGGTGTCTTCTCCAGGCTGCGTGCCAAGGGAGATGGCAAAGTTTTTGACCTGGAATGTTAATGGATTGAATTCTCCTCAGAAACGGAAAAAAATCTTTTACTATTTGAAGCAACATACCAATGATGTTATTTGTTTACAGGAAACTCATATTCTACTTAAAGATCAGAAATATCTAGTTAATGCTCGTTTGGGATCTCATTTTATATCTCCTGCACCTGGGAAGAAAGGGGGAGTTGTTATATATGTCAAACAAAACCTGCCAGCTTGTCTGGTAGAATCAGATCCCCAGGGGAGATATGTGATGATTGAACTTGGTATTTATGGCAAGAAAGTACTTATAGTTGGACTTTATGCTCCAAATCAACAACAGGAACAATTTTATAAACAGTTACACCAAAAAATAACTTTGCTTGATTATAGATCAGTGGTATTAATGGGTGATTGGAATGGTGTCTTAGATACACAAAGGGATAAGAAAGGTTCCTCTCCTTTTCTTAAACAAGCAAGGCTACCTAAAGCCTTTTTTGATATGAAAGAAGACTGGGAATTAAGGGACTATTGGCGGGAACGTAATCAAGAGGAGAGAGACTTTACTTTTTTTTCTGACAGACACCAATCTTTCTCAAGAATTGACTTTTTCTTGATTACCACGGATTTGTATAATAAAGTAAAGAATGTAAAGATTTTTCCTAGATCACTGACGGATCATAGTCCAGTTTGGATGGAGCTGATTCAAGAGAAAGAGGAAAGAAGATCCTGGAGAGTTAATGAAAATTTGTTTAGACAAGAGAAGAATGTTCAAAAACTAAAGGAGTGTTTAAAGGACTATTTTGCTTTGAATATGTACAAGGGGACTTCAATGTCAATGGTATGGGATGCAGGTAAAGCATTTATGCGCGGTGTTTTGATAAAAATGAATAATTTTTATAAGCGAAATCAGATTCAGAAACGTAGAGAACTTGAAGATGAAATTAAACTAAAAGAAAGGGCTTTGATTCTAAATCCTTCTGATGAAAGTACTAAAGAATCTGTAAAGTTATTAAGGTCACAATTTAATATGTTGATAGCAGATCAAGCTGCAACCAATTTATTATTTATGAAACAAAATACATTTTGTAATGCTAATAAGCCGGGGAGATGGTTGGCTTATCAATTAAGAAAGAAACAGAGACAGAGAATAATAGAGAAAATAAATTATAAGGGTAAACTAGTTTCTCAGAAGGAATTAATTAAAAAATCTTTTTTGGATTATTATCAAAACCTATACAAATCTACTAATGTACAACTGTTAGATATAAATAAATATTTAGCTGAGGCAAGTTTTCCTAAACTGACTGAGGATCAGAAATATGAAATTAATGGTTTAATTACTAAGGAGGAAATTGCCTCAGCAATTCAACAATTGAAATTAGGGAAAGCACCGGGTACGGATGGGTTAACAGCTGTTTATTATAAAGCCTTAATGGAGGAGATGATCCAACCATTAAATGATCTTTTTAATGGTATCTTACAGGGTTTAGAGATTCCTCCTTCATGGCGTAGTGCCTTTATATCATTGATTCCAAAGGAGGATCAAGATCTTACTTTACCAAAAAATTATAGGCCTATATCTCTTTTAAACGTGGATTATAAGATATTTGTAAAAATTTTGGTAAACAGGCTAATGAGGGTGGTGCATCACCTTGTGCACAAAGATCAATCAGGGTTTATAACAGGAAGGTATATGAAAAATAATGTTAGACAAATTATTAATTTATTAGAATATTTAGACAAGAACAACCAAGTTCCAGCAGGGCTCATATTTTTAGATGCTGAAAAAGCATTTGATCAATTGAATTGGCATTTTATGTTAAGAGTAATGGAAGAAATGAATTTTGGCGAAAAGATATTACAAGCCCTTACGGTAATATATCAAAAACAAATGGCACAACTTATTGTTAATGGAGGTTTGTCAGAGGTTTTTACAATAGAGAAAGGTACCAGACAGGGGTGCCCTTTATCACCATTGTTGTTTGTTTTAACATTGGAAATATTATTGATTAAAATTCGAGAGTCTCAGGAAATTAAAGGAATAGAAGTTAATAAAAAAGAATACAAGTTGAGAGCTTTTGCGGATGACTTGGTTGTTACTTTGTCACAACCTGATTATTCTGTAGTAAATCTATTACAGTTGATTCATCATTATGGTTTGGTTTCGGGTTTCAAGATTAATGTAAATAAGACTAAAATTTTACCTAAAAATATGTCTAGTCAGGAGAAGCAGATTTTGGCTAACTTGACGGGTTTTGAGATTGTTAATAAGGTAAAATATTTGGGGGTGATGTTGTCTGTTTCTAATGTAAAATTATTTAAAAATAATTATGAAAGGTTGTGGGTCAGGGTACAGAAGGACTTGAAGAATTGGGAGAAGTTGCAATTATCCCTCATGGGAAGAATTGCAGTGATAAAAATGAATATTCTACCCAAGTTTCTTTTTTTGTTTCAAATGTTACCGATTTTGAAAAATGAGATTAACTTAAGTGAGTGGCAGAAGGGTCTTAATAAATTTATTTGGGCAGGGAAAAAGCCAAGGGTTAAGTTTAAAATTATGCAAGACTTCCGTGAGAGGGGTGGACTCAAGGTACCAAATTTGAAATTATATTACGATGCGGTGGTTTTAACACTAATTACTGATTGGGTAAATTTGACAAATCCGGAGATACTTCATATAGAGGGATGGGATTTACTTTTTGGGTGGCATGCCTATTTAATATTTAATAAAAAAATGGATTGGGTTTTTAAATCTCATATTTTAAGAATTTCTTTACTTAGGACTTGGAGAAAATATTATAAAAGTGATTTTAAAGTTCCATTATGGGCTATACCTTGGCATGCGATAGAAGGAATAAAAAGAGGGGTTAAAATGGATATGGTGTCTTATAGACAGTTACTTAAATGGGATGGACAAAACTGGCAATTAAAATCACGGGAAGAATTAGCACAAGAAAATTTTATTTATTCTTGGTTCCAATATAGGCAACTACTAGACAGATGGAAGATGGATTGTAAGGTGGGTTTTCTTAGAGAAGATGAAAATCTTATTAAGCAACTGAAGGATCAAAGACAAACCCACATTAAGAGAATTTATGGGGTTTTAGTTGAATTGGACTCAGAAACGGAACTAATTAAAGATTGTATGATTAGATGGGCCCAGAACTTTGGTGAGCCAGTTTCATTGGACACCTGGGAAACTATCTGGGTGAGAAATGTCAAATTTACTCAAGCACAGAATTTAAGGGAGAACTTTTATAAAATGTTTTATAGATGGCACCTTGATCCACAAAAAATGTCTTACATGTACCCTGACGTGCAACCTAAATGTTGGAGATGTGGTTACAAGGAGGCTTCCTATTATCATATTTGGTGGTCATGTAGAGAGATAAAAGCATTTTGGATCAAAATATGGTGGAATATCCAGAGAATTTTTAGAAGGAGGGTAAAATTTACTCCGCAATTATTTTTATTAGGTATTGTTACAGATTGTGATACAAAGGAGGTTGTATTGATGTTAAATTTGATTACAGCCGCGAGGCTGTTAGTTGGACAATATTGGAAGAAGGAATCTTTGCCTACATTGCAGGAATGTTTTTTTAAGGTAGCTTATCTGGCGGAAATGGCAAAGATTTCGGCTTTCTTAAAGCAACAAACGCAAGAGAAGTTTTTTGCTATTTGGGACAAATGGATAAAATTTATACAATCTAGATTGGGTATACAAAAATATCATATAGTTTTTTCATAAGTTTTATTTTCATATATATTATAGATATCTTTTTTATATATATAAATATAAAGTTTTTAATTTAATTTTTATTTTTTTTATTTCTTAAGCCTATATTCTGCTCTGGGAAGCTCAGGGGGGGGGAAGGGAGGGTTTTTGGGAGGGGTGTGGGGTGGGGTTTTTTTTTTTCTATATGTATTGTTTAATTTTTTTTCTTTTGTATATGTTGTTTTTTGTTCTGTATTGTTTTTGTTTCTCTTGTAAAATTTATAAAACTTTTAATAAAAAAAAAAAAAAACATTTCTAGAAGAAAGGTGTAAAATACCTTTTTATCTTAATCCAAATAAAATGTAACTGTTATTCACAGACTCTTACTGAATTACACTTATGGACAATATATTACATATTACATCTATATCTATATCTAATTTATATATTTTTTCTATGTCTAATCTAAGAAGAAGGAATCAAGCTATTCTCCCAAACACCTGAAGGCAGAATAAGAAGCAATGGATGGAAACTAATCAAAGAGAGAAGCAACCTAGAACTAAGGAGAAATTTCCTGACAGTAAGAACAATTAATCAGTGGAACAACCTGCCTCCAGAAACACTGAAAGTTTTAAAGAAGAGATTGGACAGCCATTTGTCTGAAATGGTATAGGATTTTCTGCCTGAGCAGGGGGTTGGACTAGAAGACCTCCAAGGTCCCTTCTTTTTTTTTTCAGAAAATGGTGTAACTGTTAGCTTATTAGGGTTTTCAACTTAGGTAAAATTAAAAAAAAATCATTTTCAGAAGTCAATACAGTAGATGGAATTTTAATGAACACAAGCAGACCCCCCCCCCCAAAAAAAGACAAAAAAGGAAGATCAATTGAATCTAACAAATACTTTCCTCTTAGGACACCATGGATGCAAACTCAGTGAGCTGCCTGCTTGGATTCAGTTGGCACTTCTGTTGATCTCTGAAGAAGAACTTTTGAGCACCTGAAGGAAGTAGTAGTCTATCTCAGCCCAAGATACACAGGGAGGAATAGATCTGCTATAGGTTTATGTTTTCCAGTATTTTATTATTCTTAGCAACTGTTGCTTTCATAACTACATAATCTATATACAAATAATGAGGAAAGCTGTAGTAAAAAATAGTTGGAGTGTAACGTAGTATATGATATTCCATCGCATTATAGGTTTTGGAGATTAGAGAATAAAAGAGCAAGAAGAATTAAAGGACAATGTATCAAAACAGTGCTTTGATCATAAATATGAAAAGAGCAGTTTAATTTTAATTATTCACAAAGATGCTATATGGAGCATATCTATGGTAAATGTTCTATTGCATATTTTATACATTTAATGAAGATTTAAGGTCAAAATACTGGAGACTGTGCAAGCAGGCCACTGGTGAAAGTTCTAGAAAAAGCTAGAATCGAAACAGACTTCTCAATCTTACTCTCACCAACAGCTCTCAAAATTCCTGTTTGTTTGTAGCAAATGGTGCCATTTTTGTAATCTGTTTTCACAACAATGTGGAAAACATTCTTGGCTAACTTTTGTGCAACCTTTAGATATGTGAAAAAGAGTGGTAGTGCAGTGGTTAGAATGCAGTATTGTAAACTAATTCTGCTGACTGCCAATAGTTCAATCCTGACTGGTTAAAGGTTGACTCAGCCTTCCATATTTCTGAGGTTGGTAAAATGAGGACTTGGATTGTTGGGGGCGATATGCTGACTCAGTAAACTGCTCAGAGAGTGCTGTAAAACACTAGGAAGCAGTATATAAATATAAGTGCTATGGCTATTGCTATGTAACAAGTTGGTTCAGTTATGGCATTTTAAAGACAGTCCCTATATAGATAGCCACATTTCTAAGGTAATCCTGAAATGATGCATGACAAACTGAGCAGAATCAAAAACTAAGACCCAAGCTGTGAGGGAATGCCATAAAGCATCAAAAGTATTGGAATGGGCCAGACAACTTTTCTTCTATTTGTTTTAATTGTTAGCCACCCAGGGTCATTCATATGAGATAGGTGGCCATATAAATTTATTGAATAGATAGATAGATAGATAGATAGATAGATAGATAGATAGATAGATAGACAGACAGACAGACAGACAGACAGACAGACAGACAGACAGACAGACAGACAGACAGACAGACAGACATGAATTGAAAAAAGTATGTTTATTCTTGAGATTGAATAATAGGCTTTGGCCTCAAATGAGCAGAAAATGACAACCAAGCAAACTGCAATGGCATCAAAATGATGGCGCATGCATGATGATGTGATTATATCTTATTTTCTGATTTTTAAAACAAACATGTAAAGCACAGCATGAGTATGATGATATCATACATACCTTAGTCGGCCCTCTCCTTTGATACTACTGTAGATGCCTATAGTGAAAGAGACATCAGGGACTTCAAAGATAACCTTTAAGATTCTAAACCCAGCAGTCTTTCTATAATACTAGCATCTGCTCCATTTTTTTTTTAAGGTTTAGATCAATGTTCCTTTCTACAACTCTTAGAAATAGAGCAATCTCTAGTCAGGAAAGATTTCTACTTTTCCACTATTGTTAACATCAGAAAGAGACGAGAAACAGATTTTAATCTCCCATTCCCCAGTAAATTTGCTGAAGATTGTGCTAGAAATAGAGTGTAAGAAAATAATCTTTATTTGCTCCCTTTCCCGGCACCACTGTGCTTAAGGGTGGGAGGGTTTTTCTACAAAATGAGCATACCCACATTCATTCAGCCATGCTCATACCACCTTAACTTTGTAAACTAAGGAATCAAAGCAGAGTGGAGAACCTATATATTTCTGTGATGAGGTCTCAGCTGTTCATGAGAGTGAATTGCAATTTTCTGTAAATTTGTTCAAATGTTCAAGCAAACCTATTAGAATACAGTGGAGGGGCAATCAATGTTCAGTAGCCATCACCATGAGCATATCAAGGCTGATTAAGCTGATGTCTAAATTGCACTGGTTAATTTTGTTAATTCCTAATTTGCAGGTTTTCCAAGCAGTAGGAAGCAGTTAAACACTAGAAAAACACAGCATGGTATAAAAGGAGAAATCCTTTCCTTTAAATTCAAATTATGGGAAATGCTTTCTTTCTTTTTCTTTTTTAAATAAAGGCTGTTTGGTCTTCCAGGCAATGCTATAGCAATATTAAAGAAATACAGAAGGCAATGCATACCGGGAAGCGGGGGGGGGGGGGAGGAATCACATTTGTATTGGTGGGAGCTTTAAAGACATCATGTGAGGTCCAAGTAAATTCCAATTTATAAAGCTAAACTGTTATGCTTTTAATTTCCAATCCAGGAAAAACAGCAATGTTAAAAACAATCTTGAATTAGTTTGGAAGAAGTGGGGTGGAAAGGTTTAAAAAGTTAGGAATCGAGCCATGCTATTTCTTACTGTAAATAAGTTCAAACAGTACAATCGAAAATGATGATTCACACAAGACAAAATAATCAGAAAGATTTACATAGACACCTAAAAACATTTTATGCAATTCTCCGTGGAAAAAAAAATATTATCTTGTCCCATAGAGGAAGATGCTAGTTGATAATCATAATTGAACAAGCAGCGAATTGGATAGGAAATGCTTAATATTTTATCTTCTTCCACTTGGGGAAAATATTAATTATGCCTACTTCTATAGAAGTAGTTGGTAATATGTCTGAGATTTTTTTTATGATGGTTCTTTTGTACATTGCTTGGTAAGTCTGAGATGTTACACATGTATCCATAGCAGAGGGAGCTGTCAAATCTCTTTTTCATATAAAGGGACATAATGCATACATATTACAATTTACACTCCATGGTTTGCTCACAGGACACTCCCTCAATTAAATATTTTTTTTAAATGTATGAATCCATAAAATGTTTAGTTATGCCAGGGTAACCAAAAATTGGCATTCCTTCAATTTGATGGTAGTGGGCACATTGCAAAATTTGATGATTCATAATAGGCATGTTCACAAAATGTGTGCCCTGATACTATAGTGTAATTAATTACAAAATATTGACTTACCAGAAGCCAAATTTATTAAATTACTCCCCAAGTCTTATGGGAAACTCTAAGAATACTTTCTATCAGTAGTGTCAGCAGGGTTGGGAAGAATGATGAAAGCAGCCTTGTGGCTTTGTGATATAAGCCCCACCCCTTTTCTATAAGTATTGTGATGTCACATGAATGCCCCAAAGTAACAGGGTTTGCAATTCAATACCATAAAACTTTTGTCATTTCTGATTAAAGTGGTGAGATCACATGAACATCACTGCTCTATGCTACCATCACTGCTATATACTATATACCTTGTCTTTATTCCAAGTTTATTTTTTTTCTAAATGAACCATTGAGTCTGTGGTCACCTATGTCTCTGGAATTTATGTCAGAAAATATTTTACACTGACACTATGCTTTTATGCATTCCAGTTTCCATTTTTTTTTCAATCAAACAATAAATCAGATGAGGCAGGGCGCCTGTAAGGGAGATATTCAACATATATTAAAACATGCAAGATCACATGATAATTTTATAACTTGATGGTTTTTGAAGAAGAGAGGCATGACACTTGCTATCAAGGATCTTTGTGTACTCTGGCTGAGAAAGTGAGTTTAACCTTCTGTTCCTGAAAGCCACTTTCTTTTACTCATAGTAAAAAAATCCAGAAAAATGTCTGAGGGGTTCCTTGCTTCTCTCTGAGCTTGGTTGTTTCCTAGCCGAGGTTTTATTAACTAAACTAGATAACATCAGCACTGATGTTACTTAGTTTGGGTAAGGAAATATCTGCAAGAAAAAAGACAAACTCAGAGAGCACCAAGCACCCTTCATTTCAAACTGAGCTACAAATATTCTCCTTTATTAGAAAAATATCTGTTTTTTTCACAGTGCATAACAAATTTACTAAATCCAAGGGATTCCATTTAAACCAGCTTTAGATGATTTTATACATCCAAGAAAAAAAACACTACAGAACATTTAGCATAATATATAAACAAGACCAAAATAATGCACAAATATATATTTTAGACAAACTGTTCACTTTGGCAATTTCTGTTTATAATAAAAATTTAAAATGATCTGTGTGTATGGTACACATATTAATGCAAATTTCTCCAAAATGCTACTAAAAATATTTTCCATTTTCGTGAAAGAGTCATTCAGCATTCCATGACCCTTGAGCATGTTCTAACTGCTATCTTTTTTATTTCTGGAAATTGTCTCTCTTTATGTTGGTCTTCAAGATTTTTGTTTGTTTGTTTTGGCAAACAGAATAATTACCTATGTTTGTTTATATATCCTTCCTTTGTCTGAGTAATATAATTTTGGCTACATAAGAACCAGAAATTGTAGAATGAAGATGGAATATTATTTACTTACTATGCAATTGACTTACTCAGAATTAATACATCATCAGTTGAAGCCTCTATGTTTTGACATACTAGCACTAATATACTAATCCTTCTATTTATGGTTTATGAAATCATTTTTAATTATGGTTTATGGTTTATGAAATCATTTTTAACTATGTACAATTGTGATTATTACTCATTATTTCAACCTCTGATCTTTTATTCTGAACATCTGTGGAATAAATGTATCACGTAAGAATAAAACAGAATACCAAATCAATGCAACTGATTTGAGAGTGTTTTAAGCAATGTTTACATTTGATCTGGATTTTATCTGCAAAAGTGAAAGCAGAAAGAAGCAGAAGATTGACAAAACAAGAAGCTAAGGTAGTATCTTTTGATGTTCTTCATTTTCTTTGTCCACTGCTTCTAATACATATTTTGTTGTATTAATGCAATGTAATTCCAAAGTGATTATCTGTCAGTTGGCTTGCAGGATTGCTCTCAATGTCCTTCATACAAGATGAAGTGGGTTTTGTTTTCTCTAAGAAAATAGTATAGGGTTTCCTGCCTGAGCAGAGGGTTGGACTAGATGACCTCCAGGTCCCTTCCAACTTTATTATTATTATTATTATTATTATTATTATTATTATTATTATTATTATTAGTATTATTATTATTATTATTGTTGTTGTTGTTGTTGTTGTTGTTGTTGTTATCTTTAACACAATAGAAGACTATCAAGGCTAAATTATAAATGGGATCAGAATGGTTGGCAGTAGGTAAATAATATGAATTCTCATCTGATGTAGGATCAAATTTATTACAGATGTTCAGCAATGCAGAAAAAATACAGCAGTTAACTGTGAACTGTTCTTTCTACAGGTGATAACATTGAAATGGTCTCCCCTTTTCCTGCAATCTTTATTCTCTGTTGAAAGTTTATTAAGTAATGCATCAAGCACCTAAAGTGGTAACAATTTATAACCTTGGGCTTATTTGGGGATTGTAACAACTGGAGTGTATTTTCTTTTATTGCTATATACCTATTAATAACCGCCCTTCAGATATAGATTCACGATTACCCATTTTGCTTTGAAAAATAAAGCTGGCCAAATTATAAATAAAATGGCATCATAGAGCACTAAAAATAAATTGCAAACAGCCAATAAAAAAAAAGATATTTATATTGTTGCCAAAGATAATTTCACTGAGTTACTAACATAAATCTGCATATTTATTCTCTATAAGCACAAATCTGTTTCCTGCTTCTTTTTTCTTTCAGTTCATGAGCTTGAATGGTGGAAGCCATGGATCATTCTATTTCTCCAATTATGCCTTTATGAGAGGATATTGATGAATTTGGCTAAGGAAGTTCCTTCCTTCCTTCCTTCCTTCCTTCCTTCCTTCCTTCCTTCCTTCCTTCCCCCCCCCACACATATAAATATTGCCATTTGGCAAAGGAAAGTTACAAGTGAATCCTGTTCAAACTAATTAGCCCATCTTTAATTATGCTTAATTGTTGGATTAAACTATATTAAACTAAATTATGCTTTCCTGTTGTGGAAATACAGTGTTCCAAGGGCCCACCAGTGACCAGAAATCACATTTCCCTGGTGAGGAAATGGTGTTTCTGAAAAGCTGAAATATATTTATGGGAGAGATTTAGTTATCTCAGCCCAATAGCACATTCATCATGTTAAGTCGTTTCCTATAGTATTGACTGTACACATGATGATGTAGTATTGTTTTAAATATATAAAAATATATTGTTGTTTCCTATAAAATACCTTATAAAATCTGCTTAAAGAGAGGGAATTATTACTAAGTGGTTCAAGTGCATTTCATACTATTTTGGTCCTTTGATTAAAATAAGTAAATAGGTATCTCCTCTAGTAGCATTAAAAAAAAAACACAGAAGAGCCAGCTAAAGCTTCAAAAAAGACATCTGGATGAGAGTTGAAAAGAAAGATTAATCAATCAATAAATTATGGGCAAGCATAATATGTAATTTGAACAAAATTATGTTTTTCTGGCAGATTTCCCAGAACATAGTTATAATGACCAGAATTATAGTGTCTCAAAAACATCCTGTTATTAATATCAGGAAAATATCAACCAAGGTGAAAACATTTTGTTTATAATCAAGAATATTACATATGCAGTTAAAGCTCTCAACCTTTACCTGGTGTCCATTACTGGTTTAATGTTGAAAAGTCAGGGAGGACTGGGAACATATCCTAAATGCTGTAGTTTTGCCCTGACAACTATGTGGATTTTCTGAATTCCTAGAGGAGACATCCATTGTATTAGCAGACTGGTTAGTGGAGAGGAATCTGTCCACATGAAGAGTGAACTACATTGACCATCAGTGTTTCTAGTAGTGTGATTGTACTTACCTTATTGGGTTTTCAGTCTAATAGTCCCTCAATGGGAGTACTTTCTTCTGAAGAGAACAGAAAAGTCCATTCTCTGTTCTTGGTGTCACCCATGTTTCTTTTCTAGTCTTTTGGCTATTCTTTTTCTGTTGCTGTTCATGCCTGTTCACATTCATAACATCCCAATACAGAATTTGTCTCAGAATGCTCTCCCTGCGTCAGTCCCACTAGATAAGACCAGTCCAAGAAAACATTTCTCAAAATAGAATTTAGATATTTTTTTAGTTTATCAAAATATAAAAGACAGAAATACAAAGAAAAATGAAGATAATAAAAAATAAGGGAGAAAAGGGGGGAGAGGGGAAAAATGTAGGGTAAAGGGGAATAGAAAAAGAAAAGCATTGACTTCCGACTCCTTTTGGTGCAGTAAAATAAAGCAGTAAGATAAAACTTCAACTTTTTCCTTTTATATAATAATATATAGCCATTTCTAATCAGCAAAACCCCAAATCAAAGTTTCATTTTATTTCCACATCAGGCACAAAGTCCAAAAGCGGTTTCCAAGTAGAAACAAAATGAATTGTGTTCTTTTCTTTAATCAAAGCCGTCAATTTAGCCATCTCTAAACTCCAGAAAACATTTCCCCAAGAAGACTAAAACTACTTTTATTGAGATTGGCTGTAATAACAAAATCTCACAAGTTTGATTATGCTGTACTTCCTCCTACCACTTATAGCTAAGTGAATTAGCAAGGTGTTTGTCTGAGTTGCTTCCAAATGTTAAATTGCTGTTCCTGATTTAACATATTTTTTAGTCCTTGTCTCCCCGGCATTTTTTTCCCCTTCTGTGATATAAATTATTTGAAAACCTAGAAAAACTAAAAAAGAACTATTTTAATAATCAAAGAAAGGAACAGTTCTGAATTGTGATCATGTTGCACTATGACTGATACCAAAAAGGTTGATTACATTGACACACAGAAGTCTAGGTAGACTTCCGTGTGAATCATATTGTATTATCTCCATCATTACATGCACTCAGTAAAAAATGAACTTAAAATCTTGATCTTATCCTGGGATGATTAATCAAATGTAAACTTGATTCATTGATTTTTACATACTCAAATTTCAATTTCTACTTTTGTAAAACAAACAAATAAACATAAGCCCTACTGACCATATGGATTCATGGCAGAAGTACGAAAGTAGTTTGCCTTGCTTTCTTCTAAGATCTCCCCCCCCCCACCTTTGTTTTCTTAAAAAGTTTTCCAGTCTAACCTACAGCACTGAGATGGTGCTTAAACATCCAAATATTAGCCAGGCCTGATTCTGCATATGTTTTTAGTGTTGGTCAGGTTTGATTAGTTGGGCTGGTTCCCCCTGGAACAATTACAAGAATTCTTGAGTGAAATGCATTGTGCTTTACATCCATAATAGATTACAGATAGAATGAAGTGAAAATATACAATTAATCTTATACCTCGCCATTTCATTACACTTCAGTTCAGTTCAGTTCAGAAAATGCTTATAATTTGCAGTAAGTATTCTGTTTTTTTTTTCTTTTTGTGCTGTGTATTGTTTTTGTGCCTGTAGAAAGCTTTTGTTTTTTGTTCTCTACATATTCGTGCACTGATTGTGTTAAATTGATACAATAGGCAATTTAGTTTAATTATTAAATCTGGTTCAATATTTAATTTCTTTTAATAAAAGTGGTCCTGGAAAATGTGTGGATTTAATTGATAGGTATTAGTATTCTATCATTTAGAATAGATTAAATATTTAATATAGAAGCACTGTTTGAATTATTTAGTACTGAGATGAGATAACATGGATTTTTTTTTCACCATCTCAAAGTAGTGGGAATAAGAAAAGGCCATATTTCAATTATAAGTTTTCCCTAAACCTATATATATATATATATATATATGGTTAATAATGCTAAAATATATATATATTCAAAAGATAAAAACGAGCACCCGGAGGTAAAACAATTAAAAGTTTAATAAATAAATAACCTAGCTTTCGATGGCTATATTGCTGCCATCATCGTCAGGGTGTTAAAAGCCAGAGGGTGGGGGAGCTCGTTTATAGGCACAAACGCGCCTGCACACGGCTCATAGACCTCGTTATGGGGCCCGGTCGATTGATCCTCTCATCACTCATGTCAGAAGTGTTTCTGAGTTCTAAGTTCTTGCAGCTGATTACTTCTCTGTTGCGTGCGGCTCCTAGGCTGGGAGGCGAGCATTCCATGTCACTACACACTAGAGTAACATGTGTAACTGCAGACCGATCCTGCAATGAAATCCCAGATCTGGCTATCTTCCTCCCCCGTGTCTGACGTATCACTCTCAGGGGGCATGCCACCCCATGCGACCTCCCATCTTCCCCTATAGCCCCCAACCCACCGCCCTTCCATGCGTGGGATGCACAGCAGTTCGTTGCGATCTCCGTTCCTGTCAGTTTGGCGTCCGATTCAACTCTCCCTTCGGAGGAAATTCCAACTGCGGTCTTCGCGTGTGCGCCCTCACGTTTCCACCGTACTACTTGGGAACGCGTGATGGGACCCTTAATGGGGCGGTTGCAGTCAGTAGGTCGGACGCAATATCGAGGAGAGGGAGGGGGAAGGGGAGGAGTGTTTGGGGCATCCAGGGCACTAGGGGGTGGGTTGCTGTTGTCAACGAATTCTTCATTCATCAATGGGTGCGCGCAGGAATTGCTAATAGCCGGGGGCACTCCGGATGGTAGGATCGTCCTACCATCCGGAGTGCCCCCGGCTATTAGCAATTCCTGCGCACACCCATTGATGAATGAAGAATCTCCTCGATATTGCGTCCGACCTACTGACTGCAACCGCCCCATTAAGGGTCCCATCACGCGTTCCCAAGTAGTACGGTGGAAACGTGAGGGCGCACGCGCGAAGACCGCAGTTGGAATTTCCTCCGAAGGGAGAGTTGAATCGGACGCCAAACTGACAGGAACGGAGATCGCAACGAACTGCTGTCCATCCCACACACGGAAGGGCGGCGGGTTGGGGGCTATAGGGGAAGATGGGAGCACGCATGGGGTGGCATGCCCCCTGAGAGTGATACGTCAGACACGGGGGAGGAAGATAGCCAGATCTGGGATTTCATTGCAGGATCAGTCTGCAGTTACACATGTTACTCTAGTGCGTAGTGACATGGAATGCTCGCCTCCCAGCCTAGGAGCCGCACGCAACAGAGAAGTAATCAGCTGCAAGAACCTAGAACTCAGAAACACTTCTGACATGAGTGATGAGAGGATCAATCGACCGGGCCCCATAACAAGGTCTATGAGCCATGTGCAGGCGCGTTTGTGCCTATAAACGAGCTCCCCCACCCTCTGGCTTTTAACACCCTGACGATGATGGCAGCAATATAGCCATCGAAAGCTAGGTTATTTATTTATTAAACTTTTAATTGTTTTACCTCCTGGTGCTCGTTTTTATCTTTTGAATATGTATACACCCAGGAGACTACGTTCCTCAATTTTTATGTTAATTTTTAATATATATATATATATATATATATAAAATCATTGATTCATTTATAGATGAAACAACCTAACCTATCTTTGTTTAATGGAATCTTCCCTAAGCAACCCTATCAAAAATCTAGAAAACTCAGTAGGGTGTTAATATACAGTGCATCTAAAGAGACAATTAAGAGATGCAGAATATAATATCACTATTTAAAATGACTGAAATGGCTACTTAAAATTTCTAGCTTGGATATGCAGCTAAGCGTACCACACATTTTACTCTAATGGCTACTCAGAACTGTGATATTATAATGCTATTGAGAAACAATAACATCACCTCCCAATACCCACCAGTATCACACTGTTTTATATTATACAATGCTGGCTGGTTCACTGCCACCCATGGCCTCCTAGATTATTGTGCATCTCTTGAATTATGTCTGGTGTACTTGATGTAAGTTTTGATGCAGACAAACAGTACATGGATATTTCCGTGAGACATTTATTTGATGCAGGACTTTCATTTTATGTGAACTGAACCTTAGTATAAAGCAAACTCACACAATATGCAGTTGTCAGAGACAATTGAAACACATGAATCATGTGAACCTTGATAAATCTTGTTATTGGCTTTAGTCTTAGACTGGGGAGTAGAAGCTTGACCAGAATTGGACTTCTGTAAGGAAGATCCATATAGGCAGAGTTTCTTCCTGAGCTGATGTCCTGATTCCTATTTATTGTCCTATTATCACATTGTGTTTTCAGCCTTTATCAAGACAGTCTGTTATTTTATGACAGCGAAAAGTACTAATGCTCAGCTTCTATTTGTTCACATAGTTTTCTCATACAGTAATTATGCATTATTCAGAATAATTATTCCTTTGGAGGAATTCCCCCCACCTCCCAAACATATCAGTTTTCGAAGGATCATCATTCTATAGACTGCTGGAAGGAAGTGTATTCGAAACACTTAAATATTGAAGTGCAAATTGAAAGGCAACCCAAGTGAAATATATAAGTTGGAAAAGGCCTGTTATGTGTGTGTGAGAGAGAGAGTGAAAGTGAGAGAGAGTCAAATGGAGACTAGAAGGGTTTTCTGTTCCTTAGCTATATCCTACTCCCTCAAGACAACCCTCCTAATTTGATAAAGGAAAGAAAAGCCAGGCACTATTAAGAGACTTTACCTATTGCTTCCCATTAAGGTAAAGTTACCAGATTTGGCCCACAAAAGTTCAGGTAATCATTATATAGTAGTAGACAGAACCTGGCACTGCCACTTAAGGTCATCCTGTTAAATGCTTGTATGACTCTCCTCCTGCTGTTAGCTGCTGCCCCTAGTTATCCAGGATGGGCTCCTGAGAATCAAGATATTTTCTTGGTTTGGTATGTGCCTGGTGCATGGAATTCTTTCCCTAAACCTGCGTTCCTAGATAGCAGTGAAGCTACTGTATGTTATGTTTTCAAAACATAATTAGTATTTGTCCAAGGAGATACAACTGCCCTGTGTCTGGGGAACAGGATTCAGATTACTCAGAAAGACCGCAAATAAAGCACCAAGATCTCTATTCTTCAAACCTGCAGCAACAGTGAAGGAGTTAGAGATTACAGCAAATGTGCTGTACAACCTGAGTAGATGGGTTATAGAAAGGTTATTCTCTTGATAAAGCTTATAGTTTGCCTGCACAACCCTATCTCAATAGTTCTAAACATGCAAATCTAAATCTACAGTGGACACTTCTATTTCTATTCTAAATCCAGAAGCTATATATTTTCTGCTTCTTTGCTTCACCCATCCTATATTGCTCTCCTTGCATTGTTGCCACCAAGAGCTAGAATTTTAAATAAATGGTTTAGCCTTTTAAGCACATTTGATCTAGATATATAGACCCACTAAAGAATAAGGAACCTGTAACTGAGGGAAATGATTAATGACATATTAAATGTTGTTTATATAGCAGCCTCCATTGATAAGAAAGAAAACATAAGCATTCAGATCTCAAAATATCAGAATGGGAAGAGCAAATGAGAATCACAGAAGCATTGTTATGTAGCAAGGTTTAACATAATATGTTAAATATATTATATATATAAAATATAACACAAGTTAAGATAGGCAAGAAAATGGTAAGTGAGCACCTGTCCATCCTAGATGAGTTCAACTCACCAGGACCAGATAGATTACACCCCAAGGTTCTGAAGGAACTGGCAGATGTGATCTCAGAACCACTGAACTATATCTTTCAAAGATTCTGGAGCATTGGGGAACTACCAAAGGACTGGCTGAAGTAGTTCCCATCTTCAAAAAAAAAAAAAAAAGGGGGGGGGGATCCAGGAAACTACAGAATTATCAGCCTGATCTCAATACCTGGGAAGATCTTGAAGAAGATAATTAAGCAACGAATTCTAGAGGCAAACAGAGTCATTATCAAAAGCCAACATGGGGTTGATGGGAAATGTTATATCTCAAATTAGGGCAGAAATGAAAGAGATTTTAGAGGAAAATAATAAGATTTTGAGGCAAGAGATAGTTTTGGCTCTAAAAGGAGTTGCCTCTGTTCTTGAAAAGCTGAACTCTCGTGTAGAAGAGGTAACAGAAAAAGTGGAATTGATGGAGGGAAAATTTGAAAGCATGGAAAAAGAAATGGAAAATGAGATTCTTATGCTTCAATATAGACAAATGGAATATGCCTTAAGAATCAGAGGTTTGGGAGAGTCTGTGCAAGGAGATCTGAGAGAGATGGTTGCAAAGGACTTTGCTGTGATTTTGAATAAAGAAAAAGAGGAAATACTTAGTGAAATTGAAAAATTATTTAGAGTTAACTCTGTGGTGGCAGTGCAAAAGAATTTGCCAAGAGATGTGGTAATTTACTTCGGGAAAAGATCTCTGCGCAACGAAATTATACAAGCTTTTTATAAGAAGAGATTTCAAATTGCTTCACAAGATGTTATAATTCTAAAGGAGATCCCATCTAAAATTTTAAGAAGAAGAAAGGAGTTTGCTTTTTTAGCAGATGAACTTAAAAAGAGACGAATCTTGTTCAGATGGGATGTTCCGATTGGAATGGTGGTGAATTACCTGGGGATATGTTATAGACTTAATACTGTTTCTCAAGCAAAAGACTTTTATACTTCGGTCCTGGGGGTATGTTCATCGCCATCTATTAAGTTTAAAGCTTTGGAAGAAAAGAAGGTAGAATTGCAGTCTGAAGAGCCTATACTTATGAAAATTGGGAAACCTCAGTTTGAGGGGCCTCAACAAGTTGAGATGGAGGAGCAGAGGATAACCTGTGCAACATATAACTGTAAAGAAAAGGAGCAACAGAAGAAGGTTAAGGAAGCCTCACAACTATTGGTTTCTGAATCTGCGGGAGAAGTAGGATTTATAAATTTTTTGGAGCAACCTTTAAGGGTAGAATTGCAGTCTGAAGAGCCTATATTAATGAAAAATGGGAAATCTCAGTTTGAGGGGCCTCAACAAGTCGAGATGAAGGAGCAGAGGACAACTCGTGCAACATATAATTGTAAAGAAAAAGAGCAACAGAAGAAGGAGTTTAAGGAAGCCTCACAAGTATTGGCTCCTGAGTCTGTGGGAGAAGCAGGATTTATAAACTTTTTGGAGCTACCTTTAAGGGCAGATTTCAAAGCACTTCTTTCGAGATTTATGGATAAGAGAGACTGACAAGGATGGAGATCGAATGAAAATTCTAGATAAGATGTTTAAGTTTAAGTACTTAGTTTAAGTATTCAAAAGAGTACTGAGTCTGTGGGAGAAGCAAGATTTACAAACTTTTTGGAGTTAGCTTTAAGGGCAGTTTTCAAAGCACTTCTTTTGAGGTTTATGGACAAGAGAGACTGATAAGGAATGTGTTTATTGTGGATGGAATTTGTTATTGGTAAAGATTTAAATGTGTATAAGGGAATTTTAATGGTTTATGGACAATAGAGACTGATAAGGAATGTGTTTATTGTGGATGGAATTTGTTATTGGTAAAGATTTAAATGTGTATAAGGGATTCTAATGTTTTAAGTAATGTTCAAATTTGTGTTTTGGAGGGAGTTTATAAAGAATGATGGATAATAACATAAGTATGATATGAAAAGGTTCAGAGTATATTATAATGTGTTTAATGATTGGGGTTTTTATTATTATTATTATTATTATTTTAGAGAAGATAACTTGTTTAATTAAATGTACCTAGATTTGTTTAGGATTTATATGTCTTTTAAGTTTTTTTTTGATAGGAGAGAAGATTATGGAGATTGAATGAAAATCTTAGATAAGAAGTTTAAGTTTAAGTATTTAGTTTAAGTATTCAAAGAGTATTTAGTTTTAATGGTATAATGAAGGTTTATATGTTTATTTTTGTGTTCTAGGATAAAGAAAGAGGGAGAGATTAGATTTTATATTGTAGGTATAGATATTCAAAGAAAGTAATGTTTAAATTTGTGTTTTGGAGGGAGTTTATACAGAATGATGGATAATAATATAAGTATGATACTAGAAAATGTTTAGAGTATGTTATAATGTGTTTAATGATTGCAATTATTATTTTTTAGAGAAGATAACCTATTTAATTTAATGTATTTAGATTTGTTTAGGATTTATATGTGTTTTAAGTTTTTCTTTTTCTGAAAAATTTTAATTAAGCCTGTACTCAGCTCTGGGAAGGTTGGGGGAGGGTTTGGGAGGTTTGGGGAGGTGGGGGAGGGTATGGGAGGGTGGGGGGGTTTGGGGAGGGGATTTGTTTTGTAAAATTTAAAAAACTTTCAATAAAAAAAAAGCCAACATGGGGTGGTCAAAAACAGATCATGCCAGACAAATCTTATTGCATTTTTTGACCAGGTGTCAGAATTAGTGGACCAGAGGAATGCTGTGGGTATAATTTACTTGGATTTCAGTAAGGCATTTGATAAAGTAGACCACAACATACTACTTTATAAAATAGAAAAATGTGGGGTAGACAGCATCACCACCAGATGGATTCGTAGCTGGCTGACTGGCTCTACTCAATGGAACTGCATCTACATGGAAGGAAGTGTGTAGTGGGGTCCCCCAGGGCTCTGTTCTGAGCCCAGTGCTCTTCAACATCTTCATCAATAATTTGATGAGTGGATAGATGGGGAACTCATCAGATTTGCAGATGACACCAAGCTAGCAGGAATAGCCAACACTCCAGAAGATAGACTTAAGATACAGAAGGATCTTGACTGACTTGAACATTGGGCGCTATCTAACAAAATGAAATTCAATGGTGAAAAAAGAAAGTTTCTACATTTAGGCAAGAAAAACCAAATGCACGAGTATAGTATAGATGGTACCTTGCTCAATGGTAGCAACTATGAGAGGGATCTTGGAGTCCTAGTGGACAGTCACTTAAATATGAGCCAGCAGTGTGCTGCAGCTGCCAAAAAGTCAACACAGTGCTAGGCTGCATTAACAGAGAGATAAGTGTAATTAACGTGAAATGTTAATTACACTTTACAATGCCTTGGTAAGGCCACACTTGGAATATTGCATCCAGTTTGTGTCACCATGATGTAAAAAAGATATTGAGACTCTAGAAAAAGTAAAGAGAAGAGCAACAAAGATGATCAGGGGACTGGAGGCTAAAACATGGTTGCTGGAATTGGGTATGTCTAGTCTAATGAAGAGAAGGACAAGGGGTCATGATACCAGTGTTCCAATATCCTAGGGGCTGCCACAAAGAAGAGAGAGTCAAGCTATTCTCCAAAGCACCTGAAGGCAGGACAAGAAGCAACAGAGGGAAACTTATCAAAGAGAGAAGCAACCTAGAACTAAAGGAGAAATTTTCTGACAGAACAATTAATCAGTGGAACAACCTGCCTCCAGAAGCTGTGAATGCTCAAACACTAGAAGTTTTTAAGGAGAGACTGGACAGCCATTTGTCTGAAATGGTATAGAGTTTCCTGCCTGAGCAGGGGGTTGGACTAGATGACCTCCACGGTCCCTTCCAACTTGATGATGATGATGATGATGTTTAATTAATTTAGTCTAAAGTGATAGAATTGTTGTAATTAGTTTCAATCTGTAACAATGTCATTCTTTTTTTTTTAATTTTTCATCAATATCAAGTTGTCTTGATACCAATATTTCAATTGGATATTTCATCTCATGGGAAAATCCATTTTATCCCACATTTCTCAACACTTATCAGAAACACAGTTAAATTCAGGAAAGTGGCAAAAAGATATTCTACTGTACCTCATGATCTAGTGCCTGAGGGTTAAATTTATTTTGTAAGTATATATTTTGGGCTCAGGTGTTAATTCATCTCCCTGTATTTAAGCTCCCTCCACCTACTTTAAGGATTTTTGATATGAAAATAAAAAACAGTTGAAGCATAGCTTGGAAACAGATAGAGCTAAAGAAACATGGGTAAAATTAAATGGACACAATTGCATTGATTAGCAGACGTGAGAGTTCATCCAGTCAACTCAAAAGTACTTTTTTGAAAGGCAATTGGACTGTTTTTTTTCCCTGAGGAAGACATTTCTTCCTCAAGAAACGGTCCAGTTGCCTTTTGAAAAAGCACCTTTGAGACAACTATGACCTGAGTGACTGAGAATCTCCACACACATTCACCCAGTCAACCTTTTGTGAGATCTAGTCTATGGTATTAACAATATTGTTGCAAAAATGAAGACTGAAGGATAGGGGAAAAAAAGATAACATGATCCTGTTCATCTTAATCATTCCTGATTCTCTGAAGAATGTCCTTAAATTATCATGATAGTCCCACATTTCTGCCAGTTTAAATTGTATGTGTGTGTATGTACATGTTTGTGTGTATGTACATATGTGTGGGTGCATGTATGTATGTGTATTTCATTATCTAGTGACTCAATTCATATTAATGTACTGAACTTGCAGTAGCCGTACATTGGAATTAAAAATGATAATTTAGCAATCAAATTAATACCACAGAACTTTACATAAAGCTTGCAACAAGCTAATTTTACAATAGTTTTAATAACCTATTACTCTTTCTAATGGAGGAATTCAATTTATGATGAAAAATTTTTACTATCCAGTTTTCTTTGCCTTAAATCTATATAAACGTGAAATACAGACTTCTTGACAAATGAGATTACAAGGAACTAAATGGAAAATCTTATTTGCCACCACAGTGGTGACATGAAGAATTGCAGCCTTTAGCTCAGGGTTACTAAGCTCTTAATAATAAAAGTAAAGTACTTCATCTTCACCCATAGACATGATTACAATGAGAAATAAAATAGATGCTATGGCTTGTTGAAAAAGCATATTTATGACTGTGAAAAATATTGATTTTTAAAGGCAGGAATGAAATGTTTTAAAGTGGTCAATTCAATCACTCTATTATACTTTAAAAGAAGGGGGAGTGTAAAATACGTTTACATAAATCTTATATAAAATAAAAAATGAGAAATAAATCCCAGGAATAGAGTCTGTATGAAAGTAGTGGTAGTGAATGAACTAAAAATCTCTTCATAATAAAAAGAAGTCTTAGAAGTGGTTATAAATATCCACAATGAATTTGTTGCAAACTTTATGTTTCTCTCTTTTTATTAATATATTTTTATTAGAATTGTTCAAGGTAGTAAAATATATAAAACAAACAAGTACAATAAGAGATAGTGAAACAAGAAAAAAAAAACATATAGTTTTGTCCTTCTTTTTACTGAGTAATTATCTTACCACCAACTCTTTGTCTCCTTGCAAACGTTTTTTTCTCTCAAAACTATTCTTATTTTTTATTTGACAATGCCTCAGAAGCAGAAGCAGAAGTGCATAATAGCTTTTCTTTTTCCTATTGTTCTTTCTCCTGCTTTTAGTTTTTTTGGATAGTTCAGATATTCTCTGGACTCAGATAAATTCCTCTTGTTATTTTAATTTACTTCCTGCCTTTGGACTAGAGCAGAGGTGTCAAACTCAATTTCACTGAGGGCTGCATCAGCATTGCGGTTGCCCTTGGGGGGCCAGGTGGGTGTGGCCAGAGTGGGTGCAGTCTACTGGGTGGGCGTGGACAGAGTGGATGTGGCCTACCGGGTGGGCGTGGCCAGTTCTACATCATTCACGTCAAGGGTGCCTGTGGGGGCCTGAGCAGGAGTGGGACAGATCTGAGAGTCTCTGGCAGAAGGAGGTGGGACTGGGGCAAGTGCCAAGGCATGGTCCACCGGGGCAAGTGCCAGGTGGCCACCACAGAACTGTAAATTGGCTCCCGGCTGGCCTGGGCCAGGGCCAAGGCAGCAGGGGCTATTCCCTCACTGTTTCCAGGATGGCTTCGTAGGCCACATGAAACCACTTCGCGGGCTGCATCCAGCCCCCAGGCCTTGTGTTTGACATGTCTGGACTAGACGGCAAGCTGCTTGACGCTGAGTTTTACTGCTTCTTAAAATTGTTCATACGACTTTAAAACACAGATTCATTTCTCTTTAGCCATCAGGATGAATCTGAAATACAGGCATTTTCCAGTTCTGCTGTTTCTATGATATGAGAAAAAAGAAGTATCCACCATAAATTCTGAATTTTGAGTTACACTAAAATTCTCCTGCTATAGCACAGCTGTTAGCATTGAATCTAGCTTTCCCAATCCAATCCAAAATCACTAATTTTTGGTCCAAAACCTTGAAACAGATATGAATCATAGTCTTAGGAGCCGTGGTAGTGCAAAGGTTAGAATGCAGTATTGAAGGCTGATTCTGCCCACTGCCAGGAGTTCAATTCTCACCAGCTTCCACTCTTCTGAGGTCGGGAAAATAAGGACCCAGATTGTTGCAGGCAATATGCTGACTCTGCAAACCTCTTAGAAAGAACTGTAAAGCACTATGAAGTGGTATATAAGTCTAAGTGCTATTGCTATTGCTTACTAGACAGGTGCTTGATAGATAAATATTTTACAGGCAGTCCTTGAGTTATGACTGTAAAGAAACCTGACTATTGAGGTCATAAATTGTAATGGTTGTAAAACAGTTTCATCACATGACAAACCCAATTTTATGACTTTTTTAAGCAGTTGTAAATGTGAACACCATTGTTGCCAAACAAACACCACAGTCATTAACGAACCCATTAATTATTACTTTGTGGTTTTATCAAAACAAAAAAAAACCCACAACTGCCTGTTTTCAGCAAAACTGTTGTAACATGCAGTCTTATGGCTACAAATACAACTGTATTGGTAAGCATCCAAAGTGCAGTCATGTGATCAAAAGAGTGACCATGGGAACTCTGGATCTGGGTTATAAATCCCCATTTTCAGGTAGGTCACCATTTCAAATGGTCAACCAGTCATAAATCGAGGACTACCTTATCCATATTTTTCTCTCTCCCTTCCCTGCTTTTTTTTTCTGTTGTGAAGTCAACCAGCTTTCTGTATCTTCTAAGGGAAATCATTGGGCTGCCTATGTTTTCTTTCCTTATCAAGTAGAGTTGCTTTGCATTGCTGTTTCTTTTGTTGCTACCATTTGGTATTTCTACAGATTTTGGGGTTCCATTTATCTCTCTCTCTCATACAGACATTCTATCACATTCTGTCACATTCTGCATGCAAAAAATGAGCTAACAACTAGTGTACAGAACTGCTACATAAGGTCTCTTTTCCAATTTTAAAGATGTATTTAAAACCAATGTATAGATTTCCAGTAATAAAACCAGTTCTGCAACTTGTTCTGATGAAGACCTGTGCAAAAGGAAATATACAAGTTTAAAGTGTGTGTGTATAGTTCTGGGGAAGTTGATCAAAAGACTTTTATAGTAATTCCTGACCCAAGTCACATGCATGGCAAGAAGTGCAAGTTGAGTATGTTTATTTCACCATCCTAGTTATTAGTTACAGCAATATTCTCCCAAACCCCCAAGTTACAAACATGCCTCTCAAGCACTGTGAGTAAGTCCAAGCACAAAAGCAAGTAGCTGAAACAATAAGTTTCCAAGTAAACTCATCCTACAAGGAAACTCCCCAAAGCAAGTCCAGTTGAATAGTCCAAGTCCAAATCCAAGTCCAAATCCAAGAACAGCCAACAGGACAAACCCAAGGATCACAGCACGAAATCAGGATACTGGAAGCATAGAGCCGAAGATGTCACGCAAGAAACCAAATGGTTGTCCCAGACAACTGTTCCGTCCTGCATGCCTGACTAAGTAATCCACAATCTGGTGTTCTTTATTAGGAGGGCAAGGCTGCTTCCTTGCTAGTAATCTCACCAACCTCCCCTGAGCTTCCTGTATCTCTGTTCTTCACATCTGCAGATTGGGCAGAAATGCCCAATCAGCCATTCTTATTCATCAGTGTTAACTGGCAGCAGCCATGCCTCTCTTTCCTCTTCTCTTTCTTCTTTCACCACTGATCATTTGTTCCCTCCCCCCCCATGCCTGATGGACCCAAGACTGTGTCCTCCCCTACCTCCAGGCTTTCTGAGTGCTCCTGAAGACCTTGGGTCCTCATGTGTGATGGCTTTGGTTCTTGATCCTCCTTCTTCTCCTTCTCCGAGTCAGCAACCAATGGATCCATCGCAAGTAATCTTTTAGGAAGTCAAATTAATGACTCTGTTTCCTTGTACACTGACTACAAATCACAAGATTACATTTTGTGATGGTTTATAATATGCTTATTTTGCTTTTTTATTGAATATGCGGTATCTGCAGCTATCAGATTCTTCTCCTTCACAGTTCTATTTTTTTTTAATGTGTTGGCTCTAATATAATACTAGCAGAAAGTATTGCTGTGAGAGTAGCTGCCCTTTTCAAGTACATTTATTTTTTTTTACCAGAAAAAGAAAATTATATTTTTAGAACAAGCAACAGCTGTTATAATAAACTTGCAATGATTTGTGCCAGTCCAGTTTATGGAAGGGACTGTGCAAACATTTCTGTAAATAGAATTAAAGAATTGCATTTAGTACTTGCACAAGGTTGAAGATTTTGCTTGAAAGAAACTCAGTACAAGCAGAATCGTATCAAAGGACATAATCACATAATTGTAACATAGAAACATAGAGCTGGAGGAACCATTTTGGCCTTTGAATATAGTAATTGACAGTAATATTTATGTTACTATGTTTTTATGAAACTTGCACACTAATCACATAAAAATGTCAGTAACGCAATCACACAATTCCTGTAAGCTGATGCAAATGACAAATTATGTGAATTGTCTGGATAAACCTCAGAAGCAACAGATGTGCTGGTTATTTTCTGAAATCAAATTTGATCCAATGCATCTGAGATCTGTTAAGGTTCCATTAAATTACAGTTCCCCTACATAATATTTTGCTTTTTTCTTGGAAGACCGTTCCAAATAACAACAACCTTCTAATGATTTGACAATATTAAGCCACACTACTGTAAATGCCAAACACAGCAACAATCAACAGCAGAAATTAAGAGATTAGCAAAGTCCCCAAATGAACTGAGTCATTTATTCCAAGATCAACTGAAAGCAAACAAACAGCAGCAACAATTAAGACGTTAATCTTTTGTAAGCCAGCAGGGAAGATGATCGCTGAGATTTTTCTCAGGAGAAAACTTCCCCAACCTGGATCTGCAGTATCATATGTAAAAGGACCTGTACCCTCCTTTAGATCCTTTCCACCCTAATTTCAAGTGGTAGAAACTGAGGTTCTGGCAGAAGATGGAAACAGCAGTGATTCCACTTGTGTTGTCTATGTGTCTATCTATTGGAAAACTGAACTTCTCTGCTGGGTACTTCTTAATCTGATATGCTCTAGAGCAGTGTTTCTCAACCTTGACAATTTTAAGGCATGTGGACTTCAACTCCCAGAATTCCACAGCCAGCAATGTTGAAGTCCACATGCCTTAAAATTGTCAAGGTTGAGAAACACTGCTCTAGAGGCTCATCTTGTCTTTTCTTCAAGCATCAAAATGTTTTAAATTGGTCCTGGCTTCACATTCAGGCTGCCTGAAATGCTGATCCTGGAAAACCAGGTAGCCTAATGTGGACCTATATAGATTGTCATCAGCTTCATAATAATCATTGAATAATGTGAATGTAAAGAATAGAATAGAATAGAATAGAATAGAATAGAATAGAATAGAATAGAATAGAATAGAATAGAATAGAATAGAATAGAGCTAGAAGGGACCTTGGAGGTCTTTTAGTCCAGCTCCCCGCTCAAGCAGGAGAACTACACCATAGAAGAAGCTAAAAAACATAATATTTACCCCTCTTCATGACAACTCAGAGCTCTTTGTGCTTACAAGGTCACATAAAAGTAAACCCAATAGATTTCTTGATATGCTAAAAATATTTTAGGAACAAAATAAGGTACTTAGGATAGCTCTGATATAAAATTTCCCTTTTAAAGATTTTAAGGAGCAGATTTGGCAAGCATCTGTCAGGTAACTTTAATTTGGGGTATTTTCCCTTAAAATGGGGAAAGCAGGTTATGAATTATGGAATAATGTTAGTGTGATGAATAGTTATAACATTTTGGAATATTTTTTTAATATTTTCACAGCTGGGCCATGAGTGGACAATCAAAGCAACTGCCAGAAAGCAATACACATGTAATGCAAGAGATTTACTGCCTATAACTTTAAAATCAAATTGCTAAATGACAGCTACAGAATTTCACATATATCACCTAAATACTTGATGAGATACTGGAAAGGTTGTAATCAGAATTTTTCTTTCCTCCATATGAGGAATATTTTGAAATGAATGGAAATCCTTAACAAATGCCAGGCTTACCAAACAAAGGACTGAACTCTCAGCAAATTTAGACTTACTAAAAATATGCGATGGAAGGAATGAAAAATTATAGAGTAAAAACACAGCTGGAAATATTGAGATACAGCAAGCTTTTACAAGCATTCCTCAATGTATAACCATTTGTTTAGCGACTCTTCGAAGATATGATAACATTGACAAAGTGACTTAGGATTGGTCTTCACATTTATGATTGTTGAAGTATTCCTGCTTCAATGGTGATCAAAATTTGGGAGTTTGGCAACTGGCATGTATTTATGACAGTTGCAGCATTCTGGGGTCATGTGAACACCATTCATTTTCCTATTTTGCTTCTGACAAGCCAAGTCAATGGGGGGAAGCCAAAACTGCTTAACAATCAATTGACTAAAAAGTAAGTGTGTGTGTACACCAATTTTATCAGAGGACTACTGACTACCCTGATGATCCACTATGGAAATTTGTTTAATGAGTGTGGCAAAAAAAAAAAAAGGAGATAAAATTGGGCATGGCTCACTTAAAAACTGCCTCATTTAGTAATGGAAGTTCCCACAGCTAAGTAAGTCAAGGATTACTTGCACTTGAAAAATAATTGAATAAGGTTTGGTCAGTAGTTCTCTGATAAAATTGGCTCACATACATTTCAAGTTGTTTTGGGAATTACAGAGTTTATTATAAGATAGTTTAATGTAGAAACTATCAGTATAATGCTGTTGCATATACATGCATGTGCGCACACACAGACACATTTACTTTATAGTCAGTCTTGTTCTCTGAGGGCTTCATGAATGGGTCTCTTTGGGAGCACTTCAGAAATAATTTATCATTACCTTCTTTTCTTCAGGGAGGTCTGGGACTTCCAAGTCTAGGGCTGAGGAAAGATGATTGGCCTAAAGTCAACCAGCTGCCTCTTCTAACTAAGGGAGCAGTAGAACTTGGATCTCTCTGCTCCTAATCCAGCACCTTAACAATTAGAACTGTATTTACCAATGAATATGCTATAATCCCTCAAAGGCTCAATCTTTCACACCTTTGTTTTACATTGTGTTCAATTGTTTATCCTATTTACTTAGAAGAGAGTGATTAACTGAATGTAAACGACCATTTTCCAAATGCTGACATGACCAAACAATTATTCTTAACAAACATTTATCAGGACAATAAGGAGACCTCTGAATCCCAAAGCAAACCAAGAAGGTCCCAAGAAGTTCTTCCCACCCCGAGCAGTAGTCATCAGTTAGATGCCATGTTCAAAGAAGAGACTTATTCTGTGGCTCAGTGTTTGCCTACCCAAGCCAGGAAGATAACAGTGGCAATTTTGCTGCTCTCTTGGCCATGCTGACTACTAGATCTGGCTTCCAAATCCAAACAACCATTAGATGACAAAATCTGTAACTCCATGTTTCCGTGTAGTAGTTTCCTAGTCAGTACACACTGAAACTATCTGTTAGGCTTGCCATCTGTCTTGTTCTGCTTCCACTATCAAGTTGGCCTAGATAGATTTCTAGGTGTCTTTGTTGGTTTGTACTATCCCTGTTGCAGCTCATGACCATGTTGAAGGCTCAACATGGTCATGAGCTTGCCCTGCCTGCAAGTCCCAAGTTGGCTGCCACACTTAGTTTAATTATCTCTATGCCTCTACTGCTAAATGTATGCAGAAATAGCTTGGCATAACTTCCAAAGTGGCTGTGTGAGCCCTGTAAAAGACATAGCTGCTTTAAAGATTCAAGAAGGATCTGCTTTCTGACATACCTCATTTGAAGAGTCTGCAAAACCGTAATTTCTAATACATGTCTATTGTAAGCTAGTCTATCTGTTGGCTTATTTATTCACTTACTTAGGCGAATAGATCACTTCAGTTGCAAATGACTTTAAGCAACGTATACTCCAACAGATGCATACTTCAACAGATTCACTCTGATTCTATCCCGTATCAACATTAAAGAACTTTTTAATATATTATCCTTTAAAGAAAAAAATAAAAGCTAATTGGGTGATAAAAGAGAGAAACATAATTCCTTGACAAAAGAATTGTTTACAAAAGTCTTAAAAACTGTTCTTGGAATGCTAAAACACCACAATGCAGATTGATCCCATGTTTAAATACACAATATTAATGCAGCCTTAAGGGACTAATGCATTAATAAAAAGAATGCTCTAACAAATACATGCTTGAATTTTAAAAAGAGAAGTGATTCCCCCCCCCCATTCTGCTGTTTTTGCTGTAACATAGTAAAATAATCACTTAAAAGGTTAATAAGACAGTGGAAAACAGGACTGAATGAACAAATCATCTCTGTCTTGACCTGGAAAATAAAACCATGGAATTTCTCTTTAAAATAATCTTGCTTTTATAAATAAAAGTTTGCATGAATGGTAAAGGTACAGGACAATGGGTCTACAGTGGTGCTTAATATTTTTATCCAATTAACTCAAATGAAGCCTGAGTTTAAGGCTTTTTGCAATAAGACTGTAAATGGGAGGGTGGATTTCACATGCTGTGTCCGTGTGTGCCAAATTCTGTTTCATTATTATGTAGGCCTGCTGCTCACTACCACTTTTATAATTTGAACCACTGCTCCAAATGGGAGCAAAACTGTTTTATAGGTTCTGTCCTTTTTTAGGAAAAACATACACATTCACCCAAATGCAGTCAAATGTAATTTTGAACTGCAGTGCGAGATTCATTGGAGTGATGGATTATCTTTCACCTATGATTGCTAATGAGAATATAAAAACTGAAACAGTACAAAGTAGGATACACATTATCTTTTTATATAAAAACATATTGACAAATTCTTCCTTCTCATAAATACCAAGAAGGGGTGATGTTAGAAATACACACACACACAAAAGCATCTGAGAAATTAGACTTTTGCAAAGCTAAAAATTATACTAATTATTTTTCATCTTTTTTTAAAAAAAAAAACGTAATTGAAACCAGAAGGTAACCAAAATTATGTTGGGAATAAATATATACATGTTAACATGCATCACAAAATTCAATCAGAACAGAGGGAAAAAAAGCCTACAAATTCATATTCTAGTACATGCACAGAACACCAGATAATAGAAGATAGAAAAAAAAAATAGAAAAAGGTGGGCATAACCTGTTTGCTTCTAAGTGAACAGATGTCCATGTTTTTAAATTAAAGTTGTTTCTGATCTTGTTATTTTAAACAAATTATATTGTAATTTCAGCTCTCCTTTATTACAGTGATGAACCATTTACCTGGTAAATTGTCTTCATTAGTTTTTTTTTCTGCAAAAGGCTAAATTTAAAAATGTATAAATAATAGATAATAAGATACTCATTTCCTGATCATCAATCTTATAGCACCAAATGGTATCAGAATGGTTAGATAATATATAAAAGGATTTCTATAATTACCAAACTGAACTAAAATATAGAAATAGGATATTAATGTTATGGGTAGTGGATTAATATAATTCCAACACATTTCACGCTATTAGTGAAGAAGTATTTCAAACAATCTAATGACATCTTCCTTTTAAAAAATCCAAGGTATTTCTATTGATGGACAAAGTTTTTTTTTATATAACAACCTCTGATATGCGTAATGGTTTATGTAAATTTAGGGAAGATTTTGCCTGTCTAATCAAGGGCAACCTCTCCCTCACCCCAAGCTCAGGAGTCATCAAGCACAATTGCTGACTGTGGATGCTATTTGGTCATCAAATGGGTGGAGTGGGGAGTGGGACCAGGTTTGGGAGAGGAAGAATAGTGTGCAATATTTCAAAATGTGTTTTGGCTGGTTGATTGGAACCCTAAAGAAGAATACTGCAACATTTTGCTCCAACTCTATATGGTTAGAATCCTATTCCAGAAATTGTGACGTTCACTTTCAAAAAAAGCAGCTTTCATACAAAGCGTAGACTGGAAGAAATGGAGCATGTGAAATACGGGTTATGTGGGTTTTGAAACAAACTTCTGTTCATGTCTGAATTAGTTACCGGTTTCTGAGATTTTAAGGGTTCATTCTGAAACATTTGACTTTTTTAATTGCAGAAGCAAAACCTTAACTGAACCTTACAATCTAGTCCTTTTGCCTTGGTCTTTTCCTGCTGGTTTCAGCATGTTTGGAACTCACTGATGAACTAGTAGAAAGACCTGCTGTCCATCGATCTAAAACTAAATGTCTGAACTAGTTCTGAGGATAAATGAAAGAAATGTGGTTTCCTTGGAGAAACCAGATAGCTTAACCAAGACTGGCATGCAGCAGAATTTTAAAAAGTGTATGTCAATAGTGGTTAGCACAAAATTTTACCTACCTCCAGTGATGGTATGGACAAATGCCCAATACTGTGACCTGACTCTTGTGATAATTCAAAGTTCTTATGATAATATGCCTATGATCTCCATGTAGCACAACTGTATCCATTATCTTCCCTTTCTTTTACACCCTTCAATATCGCCAAACATTGTAATAGCATAGTAGTCTATTCTAATCCAACTCTTTGCTTGCACCATGTACCCATTATACCCTTCAAAATAAACTTGCAAATAGCAGAGAAATGAAGACAAAAGGCTATAACTCTTCCATTTAGTTTTTGTGTATTGCTTTCCCCAAAAGTAGCTCCTTGGATAATGTAAATTTGAAGAATCATTTCCCTACAGATCTACTGAGGGATGGAAAAGTTAATCTTTATGCATAGAAAATATCCAAATATAGACAAACCCATCTTCTGCCCCCCCACTTAGAAAACCCTGATGTGCTCATGTTCATAATAATAAATAATTCCTTATGAATTAAAATGATCACACTTGTTTCTTTAGCATCTCTGTTGCCCTTTCTCAGTCTACAGTTGCAAGAAATTATATTTAGAGTTAGACTGCACTGCAATGATTAACATGAATAAGATCTGGAAAAGCAGAGATATAGATTTAAATACAAAAAGCAAACTAGTTAGAGCAATAATCTTCCCTATAATGATGTATAGGTGTGAGAGTTGGACACTAAGAATGGCTGATTGAAGAAGAATGGATGCCTTTGAACTGTGGTGATGGTGTAAATTATTGCATATACCATGGCACAGTCAAAGGAACCAACAGAGGGATGCTAAATCATAAAAGTCCAGAAACATTGCTAGAAGCCAATCTCACAAGACTACATCTGATTTACTTGGCCATGTCAGGTGTGCAAATTCATTGGAGAAGTCACAATACAAAGATGAACATCTAACAACTGAAAGAAACTGTGCTTAATTGGGTTTGCAAAAAAAGTCTCGATATGTCGCAACACATCACATGACATGGTGAGTTTGACACCTATACTCTAAACTACCTTGACTCCTGATTTCTTGCACCTGACAATGACTGGCCCAAAGTCATCCAGCTAGCTTCTTTCTTTGCAGAAAAACATTGCTTTTTAGGAGAAGTATTGGTAGAAATTATGTTATCTCAGATGATGGATCTCCAGGGCATTGCTAAGCATGTGAATGATCTGAGTCATGAGGTCTTGTCACAGTCCTGAATGCACTTTGTGTAATGTGTTAACTTATTAGTACAGAGATAAATTAAAAAAATTACCAGAGCAAAACCTTTGTGAACAAGAACACAACAATTTGACATTTCATCTACATTTTTATTTTTGAGTGAGCATTGGCTGCTTACCTCTCATCTTTGTCCACTTCACCTGCTGTGAGCTTGGAGAATTTAAGATAAAAGGAATAGGTCAAGTGCTATACAATATTGTGAAGAAGTTAATGTTTTGTGGGACAGGGAAACTTGACTTTAAAGTGTAGCGTGAAAAAGGCAAAACATGCTCAGTATGTGAAATCCTTCTCGCCTCTCTCCCCAAGCAAGATTCAAACTTTAGATACACACCAAACACACAGAGAGAGAGAGGGGGGGGAGGGAGGGAGGGAGAGGGAGAGAGAGAATCGAGTGGGGGGGAATACCAGGATCAAGTTATTTTTTCCAATGGCCCCATATTTTATTATTCCTAGAAGCTTTATGTTTTTTTTTGGGGGGGGGGGGACAGAAGACAGTAAAGCTTCCTAACACTGAAGACAATTAACCAGTGGAATAGCTTGCCTTCAGAAATCATGGATGCTCCGTCACTGAAAGTTTTTAAGAAGAGACTAGATAGTCACTTGTCTGACATGGTATAGGTTCTCCTGCTTGAGCAGGGGGCTTGACTAGAAGATCTCCAAGGTGTCTTCCAGCTCCATTCCATTCCATTCCATTTTCTATTCTATTCTATTCTATTCTATTCTATTCTATTCTATTCTATTCTATTCTATTCTAGTCTAGTCTATTCTAGTCTATTCTAGTCTATTCTAGTCTATTCTATTCTAGTCTATTCTAGTCTATCCTATCACCTTCCTCTAGCAGTTGACTAGCACCTATCCTGAATTCATTTCACTCCTTGGCATACACCTATATTGTTGCTCTGTTGCCGTCACAAAGCATCCTCTGCTACTTAAGGAAAACTCTTATCTAAGGACACTTTACTTCTAACTCTTAGAAGTTAGAAGTTTCTTGCATCAGAACCAGTTACATAGAAGCTAAGGATCAGCTCGTTCAAGATAAGAAAGAGGAGGAGGCTCTCTTTCCTCTTTCTCTCCTTTTGAATGTCTCCCCTCCTTTTTTATTGTTTTTGCAAATAAAGATTCAGCTGTCTATGACCAGATGTATTTGCTTCATGCATTTCTGCCATCCTGCTTCTTGAATTTCCTTGTATAAAAAAGTACTCTTCTTTTTTAAAAAAAGTTTTTCTAAACGAGAAACTTCTGTCACAGGTGTATCTGACAGCCTATGCTCCAATTACAGTAATGAAGACAAGCAATTAATTGGCTAAAGCTTGTGCCAATCCTATACTTTGCAAAGATAAAGGCTGGGTTTATTAAACAAAGTGATATCTAGGGTATGAATAATTATCTTTCTTCTTAGAGCACAAAGCCACATACATAATATTCCCCTCATGGATATTTTTTCCCACAGCAATTCTGGAGGGAAGGATTAGCTGTTGGCCCAAGGTCAAGCAGGCAGGTTTCCTGTGTATTTCTTGTTTTATTAATCCTTGCACCACACTGTTTTCCAAGAGCTTCTCAGAGCATGAAAAAAAAAGTGTCTACATAAACTATTCTTTTGTGATATTTCCTGCCTATTTTACTTATATTTTTTCCCCAGTTTCCTACTGAATCTTTTCTGCTGAGAAAGGTTGGACGCAAGGAGAAAACCTACAGAGATCGACTCTTTAATGTTATTATGTGATGAGATGCAAACAAATGCATGCTTTTGCAGTTATTTCTTCTAGACTATGTATCTCCAGGCACCTTCAAGCTTTAATATAGGGAGAAAGTATACAAACTAGATTGTATACTGGTGCATATTTTATGTGATGTATGGTGCAAAATATGTGATGCTTTCAATGCTTAATTTTAGGGTATAATGTTTCAAATTCATAAATTAATGAATGTGCTAGTAGACAAGTCCCTCCTGAACAAAAGGGTCTGTGAACAGGAACATTTTGAAGAAGTGATCTGTTCTGTGAATGTCACAGAAATTTTGTAGACATCTTTGTCTGCACTGGAGTCCCATACATGATCACCAATTATTAAAACTACAGTAAGTTTGTTTTCCATTATATCCTTTTCCTGTTCTTGTAGAATTTTCCATTCATCTTTCATTTGCATAAGAAGTACCATTATTACCTCTAGTTATTTTCAACTAAATGTCAAATCAAATGTTTGGTCTGATGTTCTCCGCTTTTTGGTGAGCTGTCCATTGGCTTTCAGTAAAAGACAAGTATGTTTCTTGATCAGAAAAAGATATGCTTCTTGATAAATATGCATTTTGGTGTCTTTTTGCTTCCTAAGTATGTCTAGGTCAGGGGTAGGAAACCTTGGCTTTTTTATGACTCGTGGACTTCAACTCCCAGAGTTCCTGAGTAAGCTGACTCAGGAATTCTGGGAGTTAAAGTCCACGAGTCATAAGAGAACCAAGGTTGCCTACCCCTGACCTAGGAAATATACTAGTGAAATAAAGAAGATGCCTTTCAGACCATCCCACTCTGAAATCTCATCTCACCCCACATGTGATTACATGTGATTACAGAAAATCACCAGAAACTGTTTAACTTTTAAAAACATTTGTGTTTGTGTGTGTGTGTGTATGGTTTAATTTACTTTTGATATATTAAAATAATATCCTTTAAACCACAATTTAATGTTTTATTTCCATCTCCTTGATTGTTTTGCTTGATTGTTTTCTTGCAGATGTTTCATTACTCAAACTAGGAAACATCATCAGTGTTAGTCTAGCACTGATGATGTTACCTAGTCTGGGTAATGAAATGTCTGTAAGAAAACAACCAAGCTCAGAGACCACCGAGGAGCCCTCATTTCAACCCTGAGTTACAAATATTCTCCTTTATTTCCATTTCCCTTGGAACTTGAGGTGCAACATCTGATGGAGCTTGCCCTATTTCTTTTAACAATCCACTACAGTTTCTTCTGATCCACCACTTTATTTCTGGAATCATTTTGTCCCCATTTTCCTCAATCTTCTTTGCTATCAATGTCTGCTTTAGAATCCTCCTCTTCTTTCATCCATGTTTTGCCTTTCAGAATGCTTTTTTAATCATCACTAAGCTTTTCTTGTACTAACGGTTTTAAATAAGTATCATCAAACTAATCTTCACATTTAGTTGACAAGTAAGAAGTAAAATATTTTTGAAATGACTGGTAGGAAACAAAGCTTATATCTGCAAAGCTATGCACAGAAATAAAATGTACTAATCAAAGCTAAGTCCACCTCTATGCTATTTCTCAAATGCCTGAACTACCAGGTTTCTTGAATTAAGAAATATTGACGTCATTGGTCCATGACTCAAACATAACCAATACTGTACAGTTCCCTTTTTTTCTTCAGTGCAAATCATTGTTGTTTTCTACATGCAATATATAGTATACACATACATGTACATATCTATCTATCTTTCTATCTATCTATCTATCTATCTATCTATCTATCTATCTATCTATCTATCTATCTATCTATCTATCATCAACTTAGAACAGCTACTTGTTTGCCTGGATATAAGCAAGGATAAATTCAGGGAAGATGACTTTTAACTCAGAAATATAAAGTCAGATTTCTATATTTAGAATTAGATGCTGAATATGTCCATGTCCATCATGCCTTGTTTGAATTTCAGAAGTTATATCAACATTGCAGATAAGATGATTGCATGCTAGATATTGGAGCTTTACTCCAATTTTAGATATTTCTGCTTTTTTCCATTAAAACTCCACAAAACTAGGTCTTATGGGGTCATAGCTGAACAATATTGTGAAACAGATGTTTAACCCCCAACATAATAGCTTTTGGCTGTTAAAAGACAGTGTTGGGGAGGCAAACCACATTTATACACTCAGGTGAGCAAAATCAATTTCTCAGTTGTTTTTAAATGGTTCAGGTAGAAGAATTAGAAGGTCTAATCTTAATCTTGACTACTTTAAGTGTCATGGCTAGATCCTGTTCATTCGGGATTACTTCTACTCTCTTCTCTTGCTTGATATAGAATAAAGGTATATCTTTTGGTAACACAGAAATAGAATATTATGTCTCTCTGTGAGAGAATATAATGCACACATATAGTGTGTATGTACTAAAAATTTAGTTGCTTTATAAAAAAAATAAGTTTGTTCTTTGATGTGTGCACTGTTAGGATTTTACTACCAAGCTAAGCTTTTGCTAGTCAAGGTTGAAACTTAAAGGGAAACAGCAACCACACAATCTTTCAAAGACAGAGTATCCACAAGAAGAAAATGGCTTTTTAATCTTGATATGCTTTTATATTTGTATGTAACATATTTAAAGTATGTATCTAAAGTATGTATGCTAAATACTTTATAAAAATATAAATATAAATATGAGATTACCCAATATTTTGTAATATTTCCCAAATATTCTGTTTTACAGTATTCTGATTACAATAGAATAGAGCTGGAAAGGACCTTGGAATTCTTCTAGTCCAACCTCCTGTTCAAGCAGGAGACCCTGTACAATTTCAGACTGGGTCTCCAGTCTCTTCTTAAAAACCTCCAGTGATGGCACATTCACAACTTTTGAAGGGAAGTCACTGATTAATTGTTCTAACTGCCAGGAAGTTTCTCCTAGGTTGCTTCTCTCCTTGATTAGGTTCCATCCATTGCTTCTTGTCCTGCCTTCAGGTGCTTTGGAGAATAGGTTGACCCCCCTCTTCTTTGTGGTAACCCCTCAAAACGTCTTCAGATGTCCCGATGCTGCAACCATTACCACCAAAACATAGTCCATTCCCCTCACAGCTGCTTCTCTTCTTCTCTTTCCTTCCATGACCTCATTAACTGACTGCTGAATAATCCGTTGCCAGGCCTCACTCAATATCAGGCATGTCAAACTCGTGATGTCACGTGACATTGCGCGATGTATCATGACTTTTTCCCCATTGACGACAATGGGGTGGGGATGGTTTTGGCAAGACGCATCCGGCCCATGGGCTGGCAGTTTGACATGTCTGCTCAGTATGGACCTCAAATAGGACATTGTTCAACCTGCAATGGCAGCACAACACAAGACTTATAGACATTCTTCAAGAATACCAGCTGAGGATTCACAAGAGAAGGGACACCAGAAGTCCAGGCCTATGAGATGATCCAGGATGGCTTCTGGTCCATAGGGCACCACCATTGGCAAATTAATGGTCTGTGACACTGTAAATGGAGCAGGGTTTCTACTGGTATCCTGCTCACCTGCAGGGAAAATTTCACAATGTTGCTACCATAATTACCAGAGCAGTCCAAACACCTGAAGTTTCCTGTCTCTGATTTGGCAAAGTATCTGACTTTTGTGAGCAGGTTATTGCTAGCTGAGTTGTAGAATTGTATACTGATTAACATACTTTAAACAACCCAGTCAGTGATATAAATGTGCTTGAATAAGAATAAAGCTTTAGACCACAGCATTTGAAACAAAACGCCCAAACTAATACATATTTGGAAGTTAAGCTGTCTTGATAACATGCCAAAAGAAAAATAATCTGTGGTTTCGTAATAGCATAGGTAAAATCCAATGAAGACATATAGAATCTTAATTACAGAACAATCCTCTCAGAACATCTAGAGTTATGTGGGGCTTTAAAGATTAAAATCAATCACTTGAGTTAAAAAAAAAAAAGAAAAAAAAGAAACCTAAGGAGTTCTTTTTTCAATGTCAGAGAGAGGCTGGCTACCATCTTTGCTGCTGTCTTTTGCACCAGCTGAATCATTTTTATTCTTTGGAACAATTTGTATTGTAGTTGTGATTTACCTCAGGTACACATTATCATATTTTACTTTTTAAACTTGTTTGCATATTTATCTTGTGACTATCAGAACAGTGGCATAAAAGTATTCTAACTAAATTAACATATAATTGACAGTCCTGCTGAGCTTATTGCAAACATGTTTCAAAGGTTCAGAAATGACAGAGTCATATAATAATCCACAAGGTTTGGAAATTATCTAGTTCACTTGCCTAGTCCAGTGTACAGAATGCTTGCAGAATATTGGAGATCATCCATGTTCTATTTTTCTTTTTACAACCCTATAATCCCTTGTATTGGGGTGGAGTTGGGCAGCTGAGATGAGTGTTTACTGGTTGGATGCCCTTCTTGGCACCTACACAGAGTTCACAGTAGATATTTTCTCTGTGCACCCTGATAGAGAAACATCTGCCACTGCCTTAGCCTCCTGAGTGGGAAGTGAGTGTCTTAACCTCTAGCTCACCATGCCACTCACAGGAGATAACCCACATTAACAGGGACATTAAAAAATATCTATCACATTAAAAGTAAATAAGTCAGCTCACTCTCTGATACCACAGCCTTCTGAAATATTAAGAAATAATCTTCAGATCTAATCATGGATTTTTGGGGAAAGGGAAAGCCCTCCCCGAATAGGTCAAACCTCAACTGTTGACCTTTAGTAGCCAATCATTTCTGTCTTGTTTGGAATAAACCTCATTCCCTCTCTTGCAGCCTAAGGAATTATGGCAAGAGTCATCCCATATAAATCATGATACTTTATTTTTATTTGCAAATTATCTTTGTATAGAATGGTTGTATTTGTGTAGACTACTAAAATTCTGTTTTATGTCATTTTTTTTAAAAAATAGTTCTTATATTGGTCTTTATATCCATTTGACTCCTCCAAAGTCATTTTGGTTGTTTTTTTTTAAAGGGGGGTGGGGATTGTATTTGTCACTGGGATGAGAAAAGTGGAGGGGAGGAATAGAATAAACTATAGAATTGGCTTTCTGGATACATGCAGTTGATTCCTTAAGAATTCTTTGCCTAGTTTAGCACAGTACTTTTTTCTTTGTTGTATACAGTAATAGACTATGCAGTTGACCTGAAAAATAATGATCTGAAATCCCATCAGATTTTGGCTGATTTATAGTTTAGGATTGGCTAACTTTCTTTACTTAAGTCATTGTTGGGTGCTGTTGTTCTTATATTCTTTAGACGCACCCATCTCTCATGACTGCACTACCATAATTGGGGACAAATTGCCAAATATTGGCAATCTGTGAGGCAGATTTTTTTCCCTTACTTTCAATTTTGAAAAGAATTTAAAGTGGGAACAGGAAATCTATGAAAGGTAACATGGTCACTCAGTGGCTCCCAAACTAGCCCAAAATAAGGACTTGGGAGACATCTTGAAAATTTGAGAGGTGATTCAGACTTGGAAAGGAACAGGTTTGCCTTCCCAAGGGTTCCCAATCCCATTCTTATCCTGAAAATGGAAAAAGAAACAAAAAAGCCGAATAATTTTGGCCCTGGCCTGTTTGGTCTTATTGCTGTTCTTTTATATATATCCTTACATTTTTGGAAGCCTGAATTGCTACCCCAGTAGCTCAATTCTTGTCCATTTCTGAATTAGACTAATTTTCTTTTATTAAAAAAAATGTTTTCTTTTCATTTTAAGCTGCTTTTTCAGTGCCATACACTTATAAACAACAACAATGGAGTCTAATTCCACACAATACTATTTGTTATGCAGTAGGTTTTTTTTCTATAGCCATAGTGCAGTGATAAATGTGCTGTATTCATTAACCTTTTAGCAAAGAGCACAAAGTGAGCTGGTTAATATTTGGCAGCTTTGCAGGGTCTATTGACTTCTAATGAAAAATTCAGCAGTGCAATGTCTTTTTGGTCTATCTGTTTATGTGATGGTATTAGCCATAGGCTCACTCATTACAATGACCACATTACAAAGAAGTGCATAAACTACTTGGCATTCTGCTTGTATTTTATAACAGAAACATCATTACAATTTATTTACTACATGAGTTTTAAAAACTTTTTTTTTTAGTACCTTATCATTTAGGGATGAACTTTGGTTTGATGTATGCCTCGTAGAGACTTAAAGCATAAGTAGATTTAAGGCAGGACAAGAAGCAATGGATGGAAACTAATCAAGGAGAGAAGCAACTAGAACTAAGGAGAAACTTCCTGACAGTTAGAACAATTAACCAGTTGAACAACCTGCCTCCAGAAGCGGTGAATGTTCCAACACTGAAAGTTTTTAAGAAGAGACTGCCATTTGTCTGAAATAGTATAGGGGAGTTGGACTAGATGACTTCCAAGGGCCCTTCCAACTTTATTATTATTGTTATTAAGTACTAATATTAAGGAAAATATCTCACTTTACCTTTACACTGTTTTTGGAAAATTAAGCTTTTGAGCAAAAATGGTGACACTGTCTGCATGAACCATATTTGGAAAACCAAGGGAATGATCTGATTGTGATTGATAAGAACAGTACTTCTTTTTCTGGGATATCTACGAAGTATTGAAGAAGTGTCCAAGAGGGCCTTTGCACAAATGCAAGTGGTTTGCTAAGTATGCCCTTTCTTGGATTGGATGGTACTTAAGATTCATGCCTTTTGTCACCTCATGAATGAATTAGGTACGTAATTCATTTTATATGGGGCTAGCAGTGAAGACCCTTTGGAAGCTAGAGCTGGTCCAAAATTCAGCAATATGGGCAGTGGTAAGCATGCCTTCTTATGCCAGTGTGACCCCCTCTGCACTGCAAGATTTACTGATTGGAACTCAGGCTGTTGTTTATATCACCTTCACGGCATGGTGCCTGGTTATATGAGGACCCACCTGTCTCTGTCTGTTTTTGCCCATCCATTGAGAATCAACAGAATGAGCATGCTTCAGGTACTATCGATTAAGCATCATCATCATCTAGTAGGATTTAAGAAGCATACCTTCTTTGTAATATCACCCACCCTATGGAATGATCAGATTGCTTTTATCCTGATCATGTTCAGGAAGCTGTTGAAAATATGACTCTTTTCCCAGATTTTGGGAGCAGGGTGATTGTGCAGACTCTTTTGCATGGGAGTTTGATTTAGATTTTGTCTTCAGGCACTCATTTTTTGTTGCTTTTTATTTTTTCTTTAGTTTTCAATTGATAGTTATCCAGAATTTTGGGGAATCAAGCAGCTTTCAAATTGTATAAATAAATAACATTTGGATCTCATCTTGGTGTTTATGTTTTATTGTAAGTCACTCAGTAATTGGCAGTATACTTTTAATAAATGTTCACAGAAAGTCAGAAACATGGAATCAATCCTGTCTAGTATAATGTGAAATCCCCTCCTAGGTGCAATTTGTAAATGGTACTTGGATGAACTTCCATTAATCAAAGCTTGCCTTTCAAAAGCTCTTGAAATTAGATTAATAAAGAATATTGATTATTTATATAAAACAACTGCATCCCACCTTTCTGAGGCATAGGTACTACTTGATCATTATCATTTTACTTGCATTCATCCCTTTACTACTGTCTGTATTATGAATTCCAGAGAGAACTAATTGATCAACAATGGCTGTAATCCAAAACTATGACAATATAGCGAATGAACTGCAACAAATCTTATTTGAAATTGTCATGACTGAAAAGATGTGCCCTCATAATATTGATTATAACAGCATTTTCTCTGTATTTAAACACACACAGTAGCAGGAGTTTATTTATGTTTTAAACCCACAAATGTATCCCTAGTGATCAAAAGTAGGACCATCTTTTTGGCACAAAGGATTAGCTATGCTTCTGGGTGTTTGTACTGAGATTATTAGGGAGAGAAAGTTAAACTTGGCTTCATCAGTCAATGTGATGTAGCTAAAATGACTGTTTCTATGATACCAATAATAGCAATCTTCCTCAGGATTGTTGGAACCAAGCTAGGTCTTTCTTTTCGTTCTTTTCTAAAGTAGTTTTTTCTCTAAACTGCAATTAAGATGATGATATGTGACATTAATTTTTTAATTCATCCTGTTTCCTGGCAACATTATACTCCTGATGCTCCTCTCTGCCATCCATAAATTTTATCAGATGGGTACTTTGGAGACTGGTTATCCTCAGTAAGAAGGTGTAGAACAGCGGTTCTCAACGTTTGTGTGATGGCGACCCCCGTCACACAAACGTTATGCGCATGCGTGGCGCGCCGCCACCCCCATGCGCGGCGTGCATGCGCAGTGCCCCCCATGCGCGGCACACATGCACGGCGCTGCCCCCATGTGCCGCACGCATGCGTGCCGCCGCCCCCGGAGGCGCGCTGCCACCCCCATGCGTGGCGCGCATGCGCAGCGCCACCCCCGGAGGGGAGAAAATGGCGGATCGCCGCCTTTGGCGACCCCCGAAAACTGGTCGATCGACCCCAAATGGAGTCGCGACCCATAGGTTGAGAACCGCTGGTGTAGAAGAAGAGTTGTTTACATATTCTATTTGATCACAAATGGACCGTGTCTAAAATGGTAGAAAGAGTGATCCATAGTTCAAGTGCAAGACTTCAGATCTTATTCTTATCTTATTAAGCTTTGGATCAAAGTTGAGCAAGTGTTGATCATTGTGATAAGTTTGATGTCTGCTTTGAGCCCCAAAATAATGACCCATTTTAAATTTTTCAGGGTGATTTAGTATTACTTTCAACATGTATTGTTTTTAATGGTCTTTTTAATTCAGAAGTTGATAATCCAAAATAAGTGATGGTGAATAGTTCAGCAGATGAAAGAGATAAATTACCCTTAAGGGTGAGAAATAATAGACATTAACTTCCTGTTCTGGTGCAACACCAGTACATCTGTGATTCTTTAACTCCACTTTTAATTACACAAATATCAGATTTCAAGATCTGCTTTAGTCATTCAGCTCTTATCCAGATTCTACATAAAGGGACCATTATATTCAAGCATCTTTGAAAAATATTTTCCTCAACCAACACGCTGGTGTGCAGAGACAAATTGCATGGCAGAGTGTTCAATATGCAAAAAGAAAGAAAAAGCACACAGACCAAAATAATTGGGAAGTAAACTGAACTCACTTAATGAAAGGCAACAAGACTATTTAAAAGCAAGCCTGTCAAACTTCTCACATTTATTTTTTAAACAGGATACTTTTAAGTGCAAAAATACGGGCCATTGACTATTGTCAATTCTCTAAGTGATGAATATAAATCTATTTTTTTCTACAGGGAAAGTGTTTAGCAGATGCACAGCATTTCCTCACTACACCCCAAAGTTGTTCCTTCCTCATGCTGATGCTGGCTTTAAGATTGCTTAAGAAAATTCTGTTTGGCATTCAGATGCTTTAGCAGTAACTTGCCAAGTATTCAGTCTAGACTGCTGACTATCAATAGCTCCCCTACCTTCCACTGCCTTGGACGGTTTCCATGCTGCTTTGCCAGGAAAGTAGATATATACACACAGAGACAAGTGCATGTATGCAAGCTTAAATTTATATATACAAAATTATAGTATCAAAGTGCATGCATATGCAGTCACAATAAGAATATTTTGAATAAGAATTATTTTTTTATTTTAATCTCTGCTGTTACAGGAGCCTCTCAATAGTACAGTGGTTATCGCACCTAGATGTTTGGGCCTAGATCAGGGGTAGGCAACCTTGGCTCTTTTATGACTCGTGGACTTCAACTTCCAGAATTCCTGAGCCAGCCATATAAGTCCATGAGTCATAAAAGAGCCAAGGTTGCCTACCCCTGGCCTAGATGAGTGGAATCTACAATTGATTGTTCCAATCTATTTTATCAGTTCAGGATTTTGCATGTTTGGGTTATTTTAATGATGTATGGTTTTTCTCCCCCCCCCCCCTGTTGTTTATGTTGTGTGCCCTACTCAGAGGGTTTGAATTGGGCATCTATATAAATGTTTGTTCAAACAAACAAACATTTGTCTTATGCTAACAGTGTCACCAAATCAAAAACTTTAATATGCTATTCAATTTAAAGCTGTTTTTGTTAAAGTTCTATGGCACACCATTTCATATCAGCTCCTTATGCATGAGTGCACTATTTTTGATTACTATTTTTTTAAAAAAGGCCTGGTAGAAATATAGTTAATTCAGAGAAAGAAATAATAATAGAAAAAAGAAGAGAGAGTTAAATTACTAAAACACCACTACAGAAGAGATTAGAGGCAACCATTGATCTAAAGGTGATGGGGTGTTTATAGCTTTTGGCAATAGTCAATCAAAATGGAAGGATTTGGTAGAAAAAAGTAAAGCATAGCAGGCAAATAATACTAGAACTAACAATACCTGAGCCAATGCAAATCCCAAAACACCAATTTCAACATGGAATAGGAAACCAGAGTCCAAAGTCACATTTGCAGTTGGTTGGTAGTAGTAACGCCCATTGTCATCTGGCCCTGCCTTCCAGGGGTGGCTGGTGACCTATACTCACGATGGCGCAACCTGGCAAGTATAAATACAGTGTCAGAATTTCTCCACACTAGAATTTTATTAAACCAGTAAGTTATACTCCTTAATAACACAAACGATGATATAATTATCCATTTTCACATTGGCATACTATATCAGCCTTAGATAAACCTGGCTTTGGTAGGGAATATATGTACAAAAATAGGTTTCTGCATAAATGCACCAATTTAATGGCTCATGCATGTAAAAATGCTTTCTTTATTTAGAAGCCAGGGCTATTGAGTAATAAAATTAATAAGTTCAATTTTCATTCACCATTTACTTGGAATTGAGAGACCAGTTACCATGTTATTGTCTATTTTCTGTGCAAAACTGATCCAAACTGGAAGTGTGCATTCATCCATGACTAATGTGAAATCAAGGATTATGACATTTTCCAATGCTTTAAGATGATTGTGAGGTCTCTGATGATAAAATTACCATGATAGTTGGCTTATCAATTTGTTACCATCTTCTTTTATACTTTAAAATCCAGTCCATTGACTCTCTTGACATTTCTTGCTGGTCACTCTGTAGGTTATGCTTATTATAATGGTACATAAAGATCAGCATAATTAGCAAAGAGCCACTGAATGTTTTAATGCAACCTGAATAGAATATTGTGGATGTATTATGTATAATGTATTAAGAACATAAAGCAGGCAGTTAGGTTTCTTAATCAAGGTTGATGATAATGAATTTCATGGGTCTAAGTATTATATATTTTCCACCTAGATTAAGCAATCATGGGGTTCCTGGAGAAAATAGATTTTTGTTCATAGAGTAAATGAGAAAATTAGCTGGCCTCAATTTCAATTGGTTAATGGCCAGTTTAACTGAGACCAAAGCACAGCAGTTTGGCAATTCAGGACAATGTGCCTTCCCAAAGTGGTCAGGCATCGTATCCCTCCCCTCTTTTCTCTGACTAAGCACCATGTAATTGATGATCATCAGCCTGCAGAGTTTCAATTATCTATCTCAATTAACACAAATTTTACTTTTTATCACACCTGGTGAAATCATCCCATATTATATATTTTCCATTAGGAAACCAGTTTACAGGGCTATTTTTATATAAATTGTAAACCACTCAAAGAATGTTAAAATTGTTTCTCAAGTGCTGCATCCATGAACGAAAGATACATAGTCCTCCTTTTCCTTCTGGGCACCTAAGGCAAACGAAGAGAGTGGGAAAGGGTAAATTGCTGACTATCTTCACAATCCCACAAGAATTTTCCCTTTTCTCTGATTCCAGCTATTGTTGCTGGAAACACACTTAAAAGTGACAAAGTGCACATCAGTGACAAGTGACGAATGGAGAATGGGCAGTGCCTGTTCACGCATGTAACCAAGAAAAGGGGAAAACAGTGTTGCAATGAACCATATTAAAACCTTCAGTGCATACATATCTGTTGAGTGACGAGATAATGCCCAAAACTTACTTTTAAAAAGCAAATATACTTAGGGGAGGCGAACCTTTGGTCATTTAAGTGTTGCTGAAGTATAGTCCCCCGAAGGCCAGCCACTGGCAATGATAAATGGGAGTTGTAGTGCAGCAACATTTGGAAGACCACCAATGTCCATACTCCATAGAATTAGGATTTAACAACTGTTAAAGTCAACTTCACAGCAACACCAGATCACTTAAAATCCTGGTGTACCAAAATTAGTGAGTCCTGGCTCCCTTAAAATCTGGTGTACCAAAGTTAGTGAGTGCCACATTAGAATCTTCCAAGTGGAAAAATCGAAATATTTATTATCTCCCTCCAACCCAACCACAGTTCAATCACAGTTTTCTGAAGCACAATCTCTAAATTAATCATTTTCCACCAAGCAGAACTTTGGAAGGAATGTGACAAGGGACAAAGAAATACACAAACTGCAAAATTGGAATTGCACATAGCAATTCATAAGCTAAATCACACCACACACAGGGTTATATATGCACACAGACACACACAGAGCCATACCCAGACATCCTGAAATAAAAAAATGCTTCTCTGAAGCATCTCTTCTATAAATATCTGCATTTGTTCTATACCTATGAAATATAAATATAATTTATATAAATATATAAAAATAATTTATCAATGAACAGAAGAAATTATTGCATGGGAGTTCTACTATTAGAAACACTGCCCTGTTTTTGGTTCTTTTTTTATAGAATGTAATGATAATAATATTCAATTCAATTCAGAATAGAGCTGGAAGGGACCTTGGAGGTCTTCTAGTCCAACCCCCTGCTCAAGCAGGAGACCCTATACCATTTCGGACAAGCAGCTGTCCAGTCTCTTCTTTAAAAATTTCAGTGATGGAGCATCCACAATTTCTGAAGACAAGCCATTCCACTGGTTAATTGTTTTCACTGTTAGAAAGTTTCTCCTTAATTCCAGGCTGCTTCTCTCTTTGATCAGTTTCCAACCACTGTTTCTTGTCCTGCACTCTGGTGCTTTGGAAAATAAGTTGATCCCCCCTCTTCTTTGTGGCAGCCCCTCAAATACTGGAATACTGCTATCATGTCACCCCTATTTCTTCTTGTCTTTAGACTAGCCTATAAAGCTTCTTAACTGCCAGAACAAGTTCACATGCATTATAAAAGTAATGCTGAAAATAGCAGAAGGACAGAGCTTTCTCTGCACTGCTTAGGATCATTATTAGAACAGAAGTTAGGCAATAACAGCAACAGCAACACAGGGAATGTGGCCAGAGCTTCACTGCTGGAATTATTTCCATTCCCTATACAAGATGTTCTCTCTCTCTCTCTCTCTCTCTCTCTCTCTCTCTCTCTCTCTCTCTCTCTCTCTCTCTCTCTCTCCCTCCCTCCCTCCCTCCCTCCCTCCCTCTCTCTCTCTCTCTCTCTCTCTCTGTGTGTGTGTTTCCTTTTGCTTTTCTCTCATGTTATGTCTGTCTGTGTTTCTTGCTGCAAATATTCAAGTGTTCCTCTTATGCTTTGATCTATGTCATGTGACTCAGACAAAGGGAGGAAGGGCCTTAAAAGAGAGGCCACTTGTCCCTCCCATTATGTGCATTGGGAAAATTCCTTCTGGGATGCTCTTTTCTACAGCCCAGGCCTGATGCTGCCCTTGTTGAAATATATTTATTTATTGTAGCCTGCTTTTATTATTTTTACAAATAACTCAAGGCAGTGAACATATCTAACACACCTTTCTTCCTCTTATTTGCCCCACAACAATGACCTTATGAGGAGGGTTGGGCTGAAAGTGAGGACCAAAATCACCCAGCTGGCTTTCATGGTTGAGGCAGAACTTGAACTCATTGTCTCCCACTTTCTATCCTGGTGATTAACCACTAGACCAATCTGGCTCTTTCTAATTGATCTTTCTTTAGCTAACCTTTTCCTTCAGCTTCAGATTTGGTTCCATTCTTTCAGCGGATTAGCTTGCTTTGGGTAGACAAGTAGTTGTGAGTCTTGTTGCATAAATTCTTTTAGTTGCATAAGAGACCTTTTAGTTTTAGTCACCTGTCTTCATGCCCATTCATAGGTAATAAATCAACAGGGAGGTGCCTTATTGATTATGATGGCTCGTGGAGGTTGATTATCATTTTATTCTTGTTGTGTAGAACTCTCTAACTTTGGTTGAGAAGGTTATCTAAAGTCTTGACTCCTGGCAACTGCAGTTTACCAATTAACTAACTATGGAGGTGCAAATTGATCTTAGTTGAATGTTGAACTTCTTCTTCCATTTCTAATTTCAATAAAGGTTTATACATTTTAGCAATTATATGTTCATCATTTGTACATCATTCAAGTTCAAATTGTCTTCTGCTCAACTCCAAATGTCCCATTATCCTTAAATATTCCCTTAACTGTGTATACAAAATCATTGAAAACTAAATCCCTCTGCTGCCAGTTGCTCTTTTGATTTCACCTTATATTTTCCATGTTTCTGCTCTAATGACTCTTGATAAGTGAACCGTTTTTCTTTAGTCTCTTTTTCTTTCCTGTAAAATTCTTTTTATAGATTCATAAAGACATTTTCAGGTATAGTCTGGGTTTGTACAGTATCTGTTCTCAATGGTCAATACAGCACTTCTGATACAAGAATTCTTAAACTTAACTTTATTGTATCGTAGAAAACCATGCCAGCCAAACCTCAGATTGTACTCTTCTTATTCTAACATTCTGTTGTTTTTCAGCAGCACTTACTCTTTCATCCAGACTAAGCAGCAGGCTGCAAAATACAATTTAAAATCATATAAATCCAATCCCATGGTTTTAGTTTTTGCATCTTGGTGTATTTTATATTTAACTCTTATTTCCTTCTCATTTTGGCATACAAACCTTAAGTATAGCTTTCTGCTGTTGTTTAAATAATACATGCTTTCACTTAGAATCTGTTCTCCTCCTATCTTAGATTGAACAAGTTTTAATTGCTCTCCTGAAACTCAGAAGAGAAGGAGCTGTCTAGACCTCTGTGAAGAGTAGATTCCAAAACATGAATGCTTTGAAAATGCTAATTTGCTAATTTGCCCAAACTGCAACTCAAAACCCACTTATGCATTGACGGGTGCCAGGTGGATGTGGCCACCAAGTGAGCGTGGCCACCAAACTGTCAGCTTGTGCTCGCTCATTCTCTCGCTGTCCGCTCTCACTCATGCTCGCTTTCAAGCTGCAGCAAATGCTGCTTCCGCAGAAAATTGCTCCTTTTATAGCCTCTAGCTATTCCCAGACTGCGCATGTGTGGAGAGGAGAAGGGAGCAGCTCGGCCCAGCAATGGCTCGTGTGCCACCAGAGACGGCTCCACGTGCCGCCTATGGCACGTGTGCCATAGGTTCGCCACCATGACTATAGAGGGACCTTGAGAATGTGGAACTTATTTCATTAGAATAGATAGGCAGATGAGTAGAGGACTAGGGAGTCCCTCAGATATCTGTTCTGGAAACATTTAGTTCAGTGCTTTTCAAACCTGGCAAACTTAAGAAAAAGAGCCCTGACGGTGCAGTGGTTAGAATGCAATATTGCAGATAATTCTGACCACAATCTGGAGTTTGATCCTGATAGGCTCAGGGTGGACTCAGCCTTCCATCTTTCCAAGGTCGGTAAAATGAGGAGCCAAATTATTGGGGGCGATATGCCAACATTGAAAACTGCTCAGAGAATGTAGTAAAGTACTATGGTGGGAGAGTGTGTGACTAAATGCTATTGCTATTAAGATTTGTGGACTTCAACTATCATTCAGCTGGGGAATTCTGGGCATTGAAGTCCATATATCTTAAAGTTTCCAAGTTTGAGAAACATTGATTTACATAGCAACTTACACCTTGAATTACACCCAGAAGCCAATTGGCAACCAATGCAGTTCCTGCAGTGGGGTCACACGGGTATATTAATATTTTAATATTAAAATACACCCTTCAATGCCTGGGTCACTGCATTTTGTTCCAGCTGTAGCATCTGAATGCTTTCCAAATGCATTTATAACACTCAAGGTAATTTTTTCCCCTGACTCTCTCTTTTCTCTTCATATTTTTTGGAGGAAGCTTCACTTACATAACCTTGAAGGACTACATGCTTTTTGATATGAAGTCTAAAGCCATCCGTGTGCCAAAGGTTAGAGTAAAAAGGGATATAACCCTTTGGCAGAGAGATAATTTGGCATTCAACTCTCTGCATACCTACTGGTTTAATCTGCTTTTCTTTTGCCCATTGTTAATTTTAGGTTTGACAGTCTCTTAGATTTCTTTCCCCAGCCTCTTGAATTTAAATTACTTTTTCATTGAGAATTTTTTTTTTTTTAGCAAGGAATGTGGGTCATAGAAATACCGAGCCATGAAAAAAAAATCTCAGAAAAACGATGCCTGGCCTCCATGCACACAGATAGCTTTCTATTTTTTTTATATATATATATTTTCAGGACTGCATTCCCCTCTTTTAAATTATTGGACAGATGCTAATAATTCTTGGGGTAACTTAACACCAAATCATGCTGTGCTAGGAAGTTGCCAAATAAGACATCAAGTTTCTGGCCATCGGAGGATAATTTATTGATACTTGTCAAAAGGAAGTATCAGTCTAACAGAAATCAAGACAAAAGGAATGCCTGATGAATTTCCTTTGAAGTGCCTTTTACAAAAGTCCTTGGCAATACATATTGATGAACTCCAAATTGTCTTGCCTAAAGGGAAAAGAAAGTAGACTGCTTTACACTGCCTTATAAATATTCATCAAAAGAACAAGACTTATGTTTCCAGGCATGAGGTGAATGATTACGGTTGTATGATTGCCTTGGAAGCCGGATAATTAGTAAAACAGCATTTGACAGTTGGAGAATTTTAAACTTGGTGTCTTGCCACCACAGCTCTTGGATTTAAAGATGAATTTTAAAAAGAAGCAAATTTAGGACTTGATGGATTGATACAATTAAGCCCTCTATCGGTTTCATCTACTGTTTTCTTGTTTGCTTAGCCAAAAAGCAAAAAGCATCTCTTTGTGCTGTACTGGTTCCCTGACTCTACCGGCCTACCCCCCCCCCCTGCAAAAATGTAATACCATAAATACAAATGTCTGAGCAAGCCAACGGGAAGCAACCTGTAATTAAGACTTATTACGTGTTAAAGGGGAACCAAATATTAATGTGGCTTAAGCACCAATGAATGTTTTGTAATAGAAAATATTGATTTTTCTTTCATTTCTTTTGGATATACTCTAGAATACATAGATCTTCACGCAAAGTTCTAAGTCTGGATTAGGGAAACAAGATTGCTTATATTTGGAGGATATTTAGTTATATCTCTCTATTTATTTAAATGATCTGTCACTTTATTTCTGGCAGGCCATTCTTTATTAAAAGAATGTATCCCCTTACAGCATGTAAATAAAGATTTTGTTTTTCAGGTGCTGAGCATCACAGAACAATCTTGTACTATGTTTTGATCATCCAATCACTGAAAAGTAAGGGGAAAAGCAGTTCTCGTATAAAAGTAAAAGTCTCTTCTGAGAAAATTTGGCAATCTTGCAAAATTACTGAATATTTAAAAATTTGAAAGATTGTTCTGAAAAACAAAATCTTTATTATCAACTTACCTAACATTGGGGTATGAAAAAGCCATTTAGAGCAAGGGTGTCAAACTGCTGGCCTGCAGGCTGGATGCATCATAGCAAAACCATGCCCATCCCATTGCAAAAAAGTCACAATACGTTGCGACATGTCATGTGACGTGGCGAGTTTGACACTCCTGATCTAGAGGAATCATGGATGCATTGATGCCTCTGAACACCATATGTACACCTGCAGAATAAAGTAAAAAGGGATACCATTTTAACAATGTAGTTGACTGTCATAATTATGACTTATGAGATGGCAGGAAGATACGTGTTTTCCTTTATGTGGAGAGTTTATTATAAGCATGTTGTCTTTGTAATAAGCATCATATTCTCTCCCATTTTTTTATTTGCAGAAATCATTTTCTAGTATCTTACTTTGTTTTTACTTCTGTCCTACTATATTAGCAATTTTACAATCTGTATTCTAGAGCTCTACCTATTTCTTCTGATTAACATTTCTTAATTGTAGCTCTTTCTAAATGGAGGCTTTAGTTGTTGTCTGATGTAGGCTGTTCCTGGAAAGCTCTTGCTGCGATCGGGTCTTTTAAATGAATGATAGCTAGATCCTTGGGCTGCTGGTCTCAGTTGCTTCGGTCCAGACCAACAGGAGAGATTCTCACTCGTGGGCTCCTTGGCAATGAGTCAAGGTATGTCCAAATACCAGCACCTAGTTCTCTTAGCCAGCCATCACTTGAATATACTAGCGCCTAAGCTGCCTGATGTGAGAATAAGGACGAAATTGCCTTTATATTTGTCCCCAGACTTTTCCCATTCTTCCTTCTTGTTTTACCAATCTTCATTCATTTTTCCTTCATCTCAAAAGCCACTACCATGATCTTTTCTTCAGCAGGACCTTTTTTAAAAGGATGAGATTCACACGGTAAGCATGGATCCTTAAAAGGAGAAGTAGGGAAGAAGGAGCACAGACATTCTCAGCCACTGTGCATTCTTCCTTCTGCACTGGCTCATTCTTGTCTGGTTTAGGTTCTATAAAGAGCCTGTGGTTTTCATGACAAGCTTGTGTGAAACATATGCAAAGGTTGCAAACTATATGTAGATGCTTTTGCATTCATTGATTTGTGCATTTTCAATCATTTATTCAAATTAATAGCCCATTTCAACTGACCTTATTGAAGCAGCGAGTCTCCTGTAAGGTAAAAAGACAAGAGGAAAGCTATTCTTAGGAAACATTATCCTTTACAATGTTTAGCACTCAAATGCAATTAAGCAAATATAATATCCTCTTTGAAGGCAAAGAGTTGCTCTGTTAAAGTAACCGAAACTAATTATCTTTGTCAAATAAAGGACACTTGAAGAGTACTTATGGAGTGTGCTGTACTAAAAAAAAGGAGGCATCTTTATTATATTACAAGAAAGTGGAATAAATGCTTAGTTAAGTTTTTATTGATTTAAATTGCTTTATAATAACAAGAGGCCAATGTATGGAAAATATGAAGTGAAGCAAAGGAAAAATGTCATCTACTAACTACTGTAAGTATATGTTTCAGCCTAGGTTTTAATTGTGGACAATGGGGCAAGGAGACAAGGAAATACTTTAGCTGAACAATTTGATTTTTTTAAAAAAGAGACAATGGTTGTAAAATTAAGGGAGGAATACGTCATTTGCTAATCAAGAAAACTTTTTAGGATAAAAAATAATGTCTACATTTTTAATACATAAACATATCCTTTACATGATAGAGAAATGCACCATGAACAATCACAGCTACCTTCTTTATAACATTATTATTAAGAACTTCTATGGTCTTCTCTTTGTCAAATTGCTTCACTGTCTGTGTAAATCATGTTTAATTTTTTTTCTAAAGGCACATGCAAAGGACAATTTAAAAAAGTATTTTGTTTTCAAAAGAAAGTTTTCTTTTTGTTTCATGCTTCCAACACTTGTAACAGCTGTTTGATAGGTTAGCCTTTTGTGATTGAAGCATTTTGCAGACCCCTGTTGAGGACCAGTAAAAAACAAAACAAAACCCACAAATAAATTAGGAAATTTACATTAATCAGATGTGATTGCTACCAACAGAGATTTAAAATGTTCTTGGAAATATAATAGTGGCTATTTTATTTTAAATGTTTTTCTCATTCCAGAAATGAAATTTCATTTAAAAAGTTAAATGTTTTTTTTGGTATCATAGTCCAAGATTTATTTTCATATGTAGTCTGTTCAGATTATGTAAAGGTACAAAAGAAACCTAACCCTTTGTTACTTATCCAATTTAGAGAGATTTGTGTTGAAGGGTTTTTCTTACTGTGGAAACATTAAATTTTATCTGGCTTACGTGAATAAGTGCTGTCATTGACAAAATTGGCTAACTCTCTTCTTAGCCTTTCCTAGAATATTAATGAATAAATTAAATGGCACATGCCTCAATATAAATCCTTGGATGATCCCAATTCTTATATTCTTCCATTGCCAGAGCTATCTAATATTCCTTTTCTTCTTAGGAATCTCATTCTCTACTTTCCTTTATAGCCTAAGGCTTTGCAGCTTGTGAACTAGTCTCCTGAGTATTATGTAATTCAACAACATTGAAGAGTGAGTGAGAAACCTGGCCCAATAAAAAGGTCTGCCAGATTTTGGTTCTTTTTCTGTTGACACATATCTCATATCTATTGACTTCTGAGATCTTGGAGGTGGAGGCTGAAAACTTGAAATAAATACTTGGAATTTCATTCCAGAAAAAATAAAATTTATTTGAAGTGTTGATTTGTATGCCAGTTGATAGCAGGTAGGAAACTCTGAGCATTTCTGAATGACAGTACTGAATATTCACCATTGACCACTAGCTGAAACTGCTGTAAGTTGTGTTTAGTATCATTTACAAAGGCAAACATTTACCCTCTCCTGACTACAGTCGTGTACTAGGTGGAATTATTCAGATTTGTACTTATTGAGCAATATACCAACCTAATCTGTCAATTTATAAATGCTATAAATGTTAAAAATTGTATTTTTCTCTTTCATATGCATCCTGTTCCTCCTTTAGGCAAGAGTTTTAAATAATGATAATCATTTTCTGATAATTGTATTCATTAATGAATAGAAGCTGGATTTTCAGAATCAATTAACTGTAAGGTTTCCTTATCAAGGGACTTGTCAATGCTTAATTTTAGAAGCTATTTGCTTGCCAGGTTTTAGAGACATTTCGTGCACATGGTTTGAGGTGACAGCTTGATTTTAATGGAAATTCTTTTGCTATACCTAGATGCCACACAAATCTATTCCTTATCATTGTCAAATTCTTTCATAGAGCAAATAGGAAACTTATTGCAAGATTTGGAACAAAAAATTATCCCTCGCCCCCCTCTTCCTCCTCCTTCAAGTTCCCTCCCCAAACACTGGAGTGAGAGATGGATCTTTAGGTGAAATAACCTAATGGAGTAAGGTAAACCTATTAAATTAACATTTCTTCTGGCTAAGCTTCATGAAATTCTGTTAAGGTAGTTTCAAAGATGCCTAAACATTTGTCTTTGACACAATCTGAGAAAATAATGAGAGCCATGTTTTTTTTTTAAAAAAGAAAACACAATTGTGTTATATTTCAGAATCTACTGAAGTTTTAATTTCTACATCTTACAAATGTTCAAATATTTATCATTAAGTCAATTATTTATTTGGAACAGTTTGGGCTCTAAAGGTTTCATGGAAGCAAAATGAGCTGAAACAATTTCCAACCCTCAGCAAGATTTTCTTTGTCAGCTTATTTGAATTATTTCAGACAATCTTTGAGAGTCAGCCTAAAAATAGTATATAACTGACATTCATGAGGCTGGATTACATCCGTTGCTATTTTTGTGGACTGTTGGAGTGTTTGTGTAGGCAAAGGGGCATCTATATGTATATTTTGCCCAATTACTGAATTTTAGAAAAAGAGTCAACTTTTGTTGTACATTAATTCCTCCCAGTCCTGTAACTCCTGTTGATTTTTACAAGGTAATAGTTCTGCTCAGCTGCATAAGGAGCTGCTCAATATCTCTCTGGCAGAGGATCCAGTGGAAATAGCAGTTGCTTGAAAATCTGCATCCAGTTTACCTTGATCTAAAACTGAGGCTTACAGGTGAAATATTGCTCTTCCTGGAAAAAAATGACAAACAATATTTGAAAAATTTAAATGGACTGAATGGTGACATTTATTAGTGTCACTTTGAATTGAAGTTCCTGTCAGCTCTCCCCAAATCCCATTTTTTTAGAACAAGGTATACTAAAACTTGGAGCTGCTGTTGATCTGTTAAAGGTGACCTCTTTTTCTTGATTGTTGCTGCAGAATCTTTTATGTCTACTCATCAAGGGTGTCCAGGGAAGGGGTGTTCAGAAAAGTGAGAATGATAGCTGTGACTTAGTGATCAAAGCCCTGCCTCTTTTTTCTTGATTACAATTTGTCTCGGAACAGACATTAAGCTGACCGGACTATAATTTCCCAAATCTTTTATGTCCCTTCATAAAAGTTGGTGTCCCTGGCAGCCCTCTGCAATGATGCAATTTGAGCAGTGAGTTACATTCTGTACTCTTGCTAGATCAACAATTCTCCATGAATGTTCTTTCAGGTCAGTGCTATCAGGACTTGGTGAAGTCTAACTGTGTAATTTTTGAAATTGCTCTAAAATATCTTCTCTTGTGAAAAGTTATTTTACCTGTTCCAAGTAGTTCACTGAGAACATCAACCCAAGACCAGGTATCTGTCCTATATCTTTTTGTAGTAAAGACAGACGCAGAGAATTCATGTAGCTTCTCTGAAATTGCAAGATCATCTTTTGATATCACCACCTACTTCTCTGGCTGCTTTTCTGCTTCAGATATACAAGTAGTCCTTGACTTACAGCAGTACATTTAGTGACTGTTTGAAGTTACAACAGCACTGAAAAAAGTGACTTATCACCATTTTCACTCTTACGACCGTTGTAGCATCCCCATGATCAGGTGATTTACATTACATTTAACATCACGTGATTTACATTTACATTTGGATGCTTGACAATTGACTCACATTTATGATGGTTGCAGTGTCCTGGAGTCCCTTGTGACCTTCCAATAAGCAAAGTCAATGGGGAAACCAGATTCACTTAACAACCATGTTACTAATTTAATGTTACTGCAGTGATTCACTAAACAAATGTGGCAAAAAAAATCATAAAAATGAAGCAAAACTCACTTCACAAATTTCTCACTTAACATAAATTTGGGGCTCAAGTGTGGTTGTAAGTTGAGGACTACCTATATTTAAATAATTTGTCATTGTTCTCCTCATGGTTTTTTCTTTACCTCAGATTCCCCACCTTATACTTTTTACTGCAAGAGATTATGTTTCCTTTGGTTCTATTTAATAAAAGAGCCTCCTTAAAATTTCCAGTTTCCTACTTAAAGCCATGCTGGGCTTTTCTTGGGTTTGTAGAATGTGTTGCAATTAATGAACCACATTTTTGAGTTTTTAAATAACCTTCAGATACTATAAAGAGATTTGACCCCCTTTACTTTTCCTTTCAGTTTGCTTTTCACCAGACCCTCCATTTTTTAGAACTTTCCTTTTTGTAGTCAATTATAATTTTGCTTGTCCTGCTAATCACTTTCCATTGGCATATATACAAAATATAATGACATTTCTTCTCATTTCTTCTACATGTACTATCTCATCACAGATCATAATCATCACTTAAATGGCGATCGAGATTAATTTAGTGTTGTTCTCTGTTTGGCTCTAGGATCAACAGTTGTAACCATTCATTTAATGTTTTGTTCCTGAAATGAATCCTGACCATGAATGTTGTCAAACTATGTGAGGATAATTGAAGTGCTCATTATAATAATTCCTTTATAGAGTTAGCCTGATTTATTTCACCTTCTAAAGATCCCCTCACTATTTTGATTGCCATATCTTCAGAATCTAATTTAATGTTATACCCAGATACTCCTATATATAGTAATTTCTGAAGAAACATATTCTTCCATAGATTTTAGCATGTTAGATTTTATATAGAAGCTCTATACAGTCAGTAAAAAATAGACCAGGAGCTGACTGTGGCTCAGATCATGAGCTTCTCATTGCAAAATTTAGGCTTAAATTGAAAAAAGTAGGGAAAAGCACTAGGCCACTCAGGTATGAACTAAATCATATTCCTGATGAATATACAGTAGAGGTGACAAATAGATTTAAGGAATTAGATCTGATAGACAGAGTGCCTGAAGAACTATGGATGGAAGTTTGCAACATTGTACAAGAGGTAGCAACTAAAACCATCCCAAAGAAAAAGAAATGCAAGAAAGCAAAATGGCTGTCTGAGGAAGCTTTGCAAATAGCTGAGGAAAGAAGGGAAGCGAAAGGCAAGGGAGAAAGAGAAAGATACACCCAACTGAATGCAGAATTCCAGAGAATAGCTAGAAGAGATAAGAATGCCTTCTTAAATGAACAGTGCAAAGAAATAGAAGAAAACAACAGAATAGGGAGGACCAGAGATCTCTTCAAGAAAATTGGAGATATGAAGGGAACGTTTCATGCAAAGATGGGCATGATAAAGGACCAAAATGGCAGGGACCTAACAGAGGCAGAAGAGATTAAGAAGAGATGGCAAAACTACACAGAAGAACTATACAAGAATGAGCTTAATGTCCCAGATAACCACAATGAGATGGTCACTGACCTCGAACCAGACATCCTAGAATGTGAAGTGAAATGGGCCTTAGAAAATCTGAGCAACAACAAAGCTAGTGGAGGTGACAGTATTCCAGCTGAGCTATTCAAAATCTTAAAAGACGATGCAGTAAAAGTGCTACACTCAATTTGCCAGCAAATTTGGAAAACTCAACAGTGGCCACAGGATTGGAAAAGGTCAGTTTACATTCCAATTCCAAAGAAAGGCAATGCCAAAGAATGTTCAAACTATCGCACCATTGCACTTATTTCACATGCTAGTAAAGTTATGCTTAAAATCCTACAAGCTAGACTCCAGCAGTATGTGGATCGAGAACTACCAGAAGTACAGGCAGGATTTCGAAGAGGCAGAGGAACTAGAGATCAAATTGCCAACATACGCTGGATCATGGAGAAAGCTAGGGAATTCCAGAAAAACATCTACTTCTGCTTCATTGACTATGCTAAAGCCTTTGATTGTGTGGATCACAACAAATTGTGGCAAGTTCTTAAAGAGATGGGAGTACCAGACCATCTTATTTGTCTCTTGAGAAACCTATATGCGGGTCAAGAAGCAACAGTGAGAACTGGACACGGAACCACTGATTGGTTCAAAATTGGAAAAGGAGTCCGGCAAGGCTGTATACTGTCGCCCTGCCTATTTAACTTATATGCAGAGCACATCATGAGAAAGGCAGGGCTAGATGAATCAAAAGTTGGAATTAAGATTGCCGGGAGAAATATCAACAACCTAAGATATGCAGATGATACCACTCTAATAGCAGAAAGTGAAGAGGAACTAAAGAGCCTCTTGATGCGGGTGAAGAAGGAGAGTGCAAAAGTTGGCTTGAAACTCAACATTAAGAAAACCAAAATCATGGCATCCGGCCCTCTCAATTCCTGGCAAATAGATGGGGAAGAAATGGAGGTAGTGACAGATTTTATTTTTCTGGGCTCCAAGATCACCTCAGATGGGGACTGCAGCTAAGAAATTAAAAGACGCTTGCTCCTGGGGAGGAAAGCTATGGCAAATCTAGACAGCATACTAAAAAGCAGAGACATCACCCTGCCAACAAAAGTGCGTATAGTCCAGGCCATGGTTTTCCCAGTTGCAATGTATGGCTGTGAAAGTTGGACCATAAGAAAGGCTGAGCGCCAAAGAATTGAGGCCTTTGAACTATGGTGCTGGAGAAGACTCCTGCGAGTCCCTTGGACTGCAAGGCGTTCAAACCGGTCAGTCCTAGAAGAGATCAACCCTGACTGCTCTTTAGAGGGCCAGATCCTGAAGTTGAAACTCAAATACTTTGGCCACCTAATGAGAAGGAAGGACTCACTGGAGAAGGGCCTAATGCTGGGAAAGATTGAGGGCAATGGAAGAAGGGGACGACAGAGAATGAGATGGCTGGATGGAGTCACTGAAGCAGTAGGTGTGAACTTAAATGGACTCCAGAAAATGGTAGAGGACAGGAAGACCTGGAGGAACGTTGTCCATGGGGTCGCGATGGGTCAGACACGACTTCGCAATTAACAACAACAACAAAAGATTTTATATTCTCCATGATATAAAAAGTAACACTTCTCAATGGCTCTGCCATTGTTATAAGGCCTATATACAGTGATGGGATTCAAATATGTGAACAGCTGGTTCTCTATGTGGATGCTGCTTCCAGAAGTCCGTTCTGGGCCTGGGCAACAAAAAAATAGCTACCGGTTCTGCTGAACTGGTGCAAACCGGCTGAATCCCCCCACTGCCTATATATAATAATAATCAATCACTGAAGTACTACCTTTATATGTTTGTGTGGTCAGAGGAAGATGAGAACTGTGCCATAGGTTAATCCATGAACTCTTGGTATCTTACTTTCTAGCTTAGGGCCTTATCCACTAGACCAAACTGACTCAATATAACCTGTGAATAATGATAACCAAATGTACATGTGCTTATGTTTTAAGTTTTCCTCCTTTTCACCACATACCAGCAAGGAATGCAACCACAAATATTCTACTTAGCCTGATCTTGAATGAGAACAAAACATGCACATGCACACATACGCACACGTGCACACACACACACGTGCACACACATATGGAGACAAACACACTTTCTGTTTCAATTATAGTTGATACTGATATGGTAAAATAATTGTGATAAATATTTCATAAATAATCTGCAAGTTAAGCCTTCACAATCAGAGGTACTATACTTCTTGTGTATTAGCTGGTCTAGTGTGGGAGAATCAGTAGATGGCTATATTATTTCTTACTTGTACAAATGGGTTTTTTTTTCTGCCTGGAGCATGTATTTGCCCAATGCTGGCAAATAAAATGCCAGGCCAAAATGGATTAATGATCTGACTCAGTGTGACAGTTCTGATGTGTTTCTTGGTAACTGCATTTGTAAGAAAAGTTATTTCACAGAGAAGAATTCCATCTCATTGAATCCCATTTATAGTTCTGAATGATTCATCTCAGAAATGTTTGGTAATAGGTCTCATTCAGTAAAGCTTTCAGGAAAAACAGTCTGGGCCCATTTAAATTGATCACTAAGAATGTCTTGAAACTCACACATGCTCGGAGTCCAAGCAAGGCTATGAAAGAGCAATAAGATCTTTCTTTGTGTTATGTGTCATTTGTCATGGTTCCAATAGACAAAGATGAATAAAGCAGAACTCTGAGGCTTGCAAATTCCTCAAAGAATATGTTTATTAGTTACAAAGTATTGGCACATCAAAAGTGAAACCAAGTCTGGAGACACACATAACAATTCCCCAATAAAAAGTTTAAAAATCCCGCCCCTAAAACTATGCAAGCAACTACATTCCCCAATACATCTACTTGGCGGGATTTTTATGCAACGCCCAGCCTGCAGTCTTAGGAGCAGCTGATGACCTTGGTTCCCATGGGACAAAAGATTATTTTGACTAGCGAAGCACCTGGGCAATCCCCCTCCCCCCATTCTATGTGGCAACCGAAAATGAGTAGGAAAAATGGCTGTAGCCATGGTCATTTCTAGAGTTGACATGATTGTTTTTGTTTTGAAATTATTTCTAAAGATTTACAAAAACAGTAGAATAGCCTATGTTTAAAGACTTTTTGACTGCTTTCGTGTTATCTACTACAACAATCTGCACCATTGGATAGTGAATCATAAGTATTCCCAATTAAAAATAAACTGTCCCAGTTTCAACAATGTCACTAAGAGTTTGGGTCATGGTGAAAGACAAACTCTTGCATACTTAGACTATAACTAGCAAAGGTAAATAAAGGAGAGGAAACAAGGCTAAAAATAATTGTATTAAAGTTCCAACTAGCTTTTTAAATAAGCATCCTGGCTTTAATTTGTTATCTCTCTCATTCCACCATACATTTGGGATAATCAGTTCTATAGAGACCTATATTTTTCTCTGGCCTATTTTGTCAGAATTTCTGTAGTTTGGTTCCATCCTTTACCAAGATTGTTATGAAAGAATACAGATAAAATTTGCCAGTTACATGTTGGTTTATGACTATAATAAAGATTTGAGTTGATTAGATTTACCAGATTAAATCAGGATAGGCGAGGATAAGAATTGTTCAAAATGATCTAAACTCAAAACAATCATTCTGAGTGTTCTGTGGTTCAAAATGTAGTTTGCATTGTGCAATTTTGTCCCACTCTTAAAAGAAAAGATTTAGGCTTTGCCTGGACTTTCCAGGCAAACAGATTGTAAGCAGATTGTTTCAAGCATATTGATTGGCTTGTTTTCAAATTCCTCCAAGCTATGGAAGTCTGGACCCTCATAAGCCAGTAAATTTACAAGCACATATTTTATTCCTCTTACTATTGGCTAGAGCTAATTCTGGCACAGAACAGAGTACAGAATATTCATAGGCTAAGTATTATGTGGGCATAAGAAAAAGACTAATGCTTAACTGGGAGGTAAGAGTTCCTTGTGAGAAATTAAAGTTGTTCTTGGGTGTTCTTTTTTAATATGCTTTTTTCTCCAAGCCAGGTAGTGAAATGGGGAAATCATGTACTGTGGAATGCATGTGGGTTTTCCAAAATTGCTATGCTATGGAGGTTTGAGGCTGGACACTGAAAAATAAAGCTGTTTTTTTTAATTTGCCCAATTTTGTAGAAATATAGAATGTATTGTTTTTAAATTGTTCCTGGAATTTATTGAATTGAATCTGTGGATGTTGCTTTTTTTTTTTTTTTTGGCCAAGTTTATTCCTGTGTCTATTTGTGCAATAAATAGCTAGACTGCAGAAATAATTTTTTCTTTTTTTTAAAAAAAAATGTTTCTATAAATTGGTAGTAGTTGGCTCTCATAATGATTACCAAATCACCTATTCCTCTCTCCCTGAGGTGGTGTGATGGATTCTCTAGATGGCCCTTGGAATTTAGATATCTCTCACAAAAAAAGGATACCTCACTCCGAGATTTGGAGTAATGCCATTTTAATTACTCTAAGCTGATCTGGTAAATTACTTTAGCAGGCTTTCAAGTGTCTCTGTTTTATCTTACTAGCAATGAAAATCTTTCCAAAATCTATATTCTCTTGTTTCTGAGTTTTCTTACCTCTCAGGGCTTAACAGAAACTGAAGAAACAAATTTATTTTGAGTTCTTGTTTCCTGTGGTAGAAATTTAAAATATTTTCAAAAATCTGATTTCATAGTATGTTAAACCTGATTATTTCTCTCTTTCTTATACATACACAGACTGAATCTTATTTATATATAGATTTTTCATTATTAAAGAAATCCAGCTTGAAGCATATAGAGTGTTATTTTCTATAAGATATTGGAGGTGCTTTGTATTAAAACCTCACTTAGCCATAAATTGCCTTTGGCAAGGCAACATAGCTGAACACAACAAAGCTGATCAGCTTTTTGCAGATAAAAGAAAATCAGTCTAATACAATCCCATGGGAATCAAGAGAAAATGTATTTCTTTAATATATAGTGACAGAAAGAATGTGCATGCTTAGATTTTTTTTTCTATATTTAGCCTGGTATTTAGGTACCACATGCATATAATTAACATTCTTCCAATTCTTCCTATTTTTCTAAAAAGTCGGTGTTTGACTCTTGCTGAGCAGTTTAAGCAATAGGCCTGCCTATTATACAAATTATGGCAGCCCTTTTTCTTAACCAATACTTAGGTTTGTATTTGTTAACCAAGGCTTCTCTTTCCCCCCCTCCAACCTCAGTTAATTTCACAATTTTATATTTAACCATTTTGTTTTCTAAACTAATTAACAAATTATAAATAAATCTAACAATATTAATTAAAGGCTATCAATGTCAATGCTGCTAACATTGGATATTTTTGCATTGACAATAGATGGAAACATAGCCATCTTTTACCTTTTGGTTTTAGAGTTAGATGATGCTTGGAAGGGGGATGTGAATGAGAGTCCAGCGAGACATAACAACACTGGATCCAACTAGTGAGAAACAAGGTTATTGTAACCAGAGCTGATAAGAAACTGGCAGGCTGGAGAATGGGAGAGGAAGCCCACACTTCAAGCTAATTGGGGAATGTGACTTATGACTGTTAATTGGAAGAGGGAATTGTGCTTTGATACTATGTGCTCAGGGGAGGGGAATACAGTTTTTGGCTTTGAATATGCAGTGCTGATGATATGCTATTCAAAATAAAGATTCTTTAAGGTAAACAATGCCTCAAAGTTCTTTGAAGAGTTTCATCAAAAGGAAAAAGAATAATTGGAAAAGTAGGTATAAATAGATCTACTCCTAATTATTGACCATATTGCTTGACATTTTTCTTTCCTACCACTTTGTAGTCAAGAAAAAAAAGTCTAGCTTTCACCCATAGGAAGGTAAACAAATGCCTATAAGAGAAAAACACCATCTCCCATCTCAAACCCCAGTTAATTCCTCAGCAGAGTCTATGAATTTGCAGAGTCCCTCAATTCTAGCCTGGGAAGAAGACAAAATAACTACTTGGGTAAAAGTGGAAGGAGGAGAACCGCCACTACAACCAAAAACAACATCTTGGCCTGTTCTTGCATCTGCCAAAATGCACATTCCACCCCACACCTATGCCCCCTAATGTTAGCTTACATTCTCTTGATTCCTGCTTTGAAGACAACATTCCCCCATACTCCCCCACATGCATATAGACATATTGTAAATAAGAAATTGTAATTATTTTTGTTTGTAACTAAAGTTCAGGTAGGCAATAAAGTAGATTCATGTACGTGAATGGAAGACAAAATCCCTGAGGGAGGAAAGTAGAAGCAGAAATTGTAAAACATAGCCTGTTCTTCAGTCAAGGGAGGCCATGCTTTAATACTCTCAGGCAACTTTTGAAGATATTCCTATGTATTGAAGGTGTATCCATGACATGGGTGATGAGTGGGATTCAGTGGGTTTAATAACCTTCTTTTTTATGAGTTATTTGCAGGTTTTCATATCCAATGCTGAGAGTACTAGTGTGGGAAGTCAGTTCCTCCCCCCCCAGAGAAAGAAATATTTTGGGGAATATTAAAAGGCAGAATATTAAATTTCCCCAAAGGATCTTAAAGGCAGAAACCAACCTCCCCCCCCCCCAAGTTTCTCTGCCCCAAACAGAAACCAGGTCTGCAGAAACGCAGATGTGATAATCTTGTCAGAAAGATTGGAGCAAGGAAGCTGGGATTAGAAAGACAAAGATTCCTAGAATCAACAATCCCTCACACCCAAAAAATCCAGCACAGGACATAGCCATCAGCCACACCCCCAGGGAAGTAGGATATAACCTTTGGGGCCTAATAAGATTAACCCACCACCATCAGAATATCAGAAAACACACTCAGACTCAGGTCAAAGTTCATGCCACAGGAACAACTCCAAACAAAAGCTCAAGAAGATATAAAAACCTACCACTCCCTACTACATGTGATCAGCTTTCCCAGAGCCGTCTTTCTGTCTGGCTCTATTCTTCAATAAACTACAACCTTCTTTCTAAAGCAATCTCCATTTTGTTTATTCCCAGCTTGGACTGGACCCTGATGAAGATTTTTCTTTCAACACTAGCAAGGGCACAGATAAAATGGATTGCTGGATAGGAAGAAAGATAAAGAAAAAGGAAGGAAGATACATCACTCCCAAAACACAAAACATTGGGAGACACAAGAAGGACAGTGATCTAGTTCTAAAAGATAATTACCCTCTAGAACTAGATCACTGTCCTTCTCGTGTCTCCCAATGCTCTGTGTTTTGGGAGTGATGTATCTCCCTTTCCTAAAAGACATTTTAGGAAAATGGAAATAAAATTTGATAATTAGATTTTAGCTATGTCAAATGGTGGTAAAATGCATGTAATCTTCCTCATGTAACAGTTACTTGGAATAAAGTTTCAAAAGGGCTAAAAATGCTAAACTTTTAGCAAGTTTACAAACAGACAGGCAGACAAAAAGAGATTAGAATTCCACAGAAATGCCCTTTTCTGCACTGGACTTCTGACAGCTGATCCAGTTATTCTTTCCTGATTTTGATCTTGCTGTTTCTTGTTAGCAGGATATTTGAAATCTTGAGGTTCCAACAGGTTGATTGGATTTTTCTGTCCCTTCTCATTAGTTGCAGCAAAATATGGAGGTGCTTTGCAGGTATTGTCTAATCTAATGCATCCTCTAGTTTCTTGAAAGTAGAACATAATCAATCAACTCTAATATCCATAGAAACCTCAGTTGCTAAAGGATGCACTGAGCTGCAATAGATATTTATCACACTATCTTTCCCTCTTCCCCATGTTGATTATACTTTAGGGTAAACATATATTCTTACTGTAGTTTTCTGGAACATAGGATTAGCTGGGAATAGGAAAGAATGTCTTTGCCTAACTCCATCTTTCTTTTTTATAGACCTCCATGAAGAATGACTGCAGAGCTATCGTTTAATTTATCAGGTGTCTTCCAAGTCATTACCATGTGTTTTAAGAAGATTCTGCAACAAGAAGTTATTTCAAGAATTATTTTGGTTTTATCACATATACACCACCACTTCCAAACAATTGCTTGTGCTGTTGCAAAAGCAACATAAATGCATGAAAAATGCAAATTAAGGGACTCTAAATATTTCAAATATTCTGCCACACTTTTACTATCTTATTTGCATTATTATTTAAACATGTTCCCCAAGGCTTTCTTGGATACATTTTTAGTTTTCAAAAGGGAGTTCTGATAGTGCTTAATGATGGGAAAGTGTTAGCATTTGTGAAAGTAACAAAATATATAGTGAGCTGACTTGGAGTGAATCAGATGATTGGTCCGCCAGGGCTACTCATTGGAGAGGTTGAACCCATGGGGACCCATCAAGTCTTGAGTGCAGCTCCTTGCCTTTTTAATTTGCTTCCACTAAATCAGACTCCAAATTGTTCTTGCCTTATTATTTTTTTTAAAAAAAAAATTTAAATTTTCAATACATATAATACTTTCCATACATTATATATAAAACTAAAAAAAGAGAAAAATACCTTTAAAATAAGACCTTAGGTGTCGCTCGTCTATCTCCCCCCCGACTGCGTCCGCCCTCTCAGCCTTCCTTCCTTACTTCCCTACTCCCTCTCTCCTCTCCTCTCCTCTCTCCCCTCATCCCTTCCTCCCATCCAACTTCCTTCCATCCCTCCTCCCCTCTTATCCCTCTTCGGATACAGTTCAGGGGAAACACCCGAACAGCACCTCCCTCTAAATTACTCCATCTATTTCATACTTTAATATTTTTATATATACTTAATCCCACCCCCCTCCCCACTCCCCCCCTACTTCCCAGAGCAAAATACAGGGTTATTATAAACAAAAGAAGCACAATCTATAACTTTTAAAACAAAAAAAAATTCTATACAATAAACAAATTCATACATTACCCTTAACTCTCTCTAAACTTAAAAAAAATAATATAAACAAATCTACTATAAATCAAATATTATAAGAATCTATAAATAGTAATTATAACCTCAAAAAAATTAATCATAAAATAAATGGAACTTTAAAGTCCCATATTTATTCTGAATATAATCTATCCACATTCTTGCCTTATTATTTACCTATAGATGGGAATGATAGGACAAGGGTGAAGCAGAAGAATAAGAATTGTCCTCATTGAATAGGAAGAGCAGGGCATGGAGAAACTCATACACAAAAGAAGTTACTCCATCTATTTCTCCTAAAGACAGTTGGTAAGATCTGGCCTTCAGTTTATGTTGACTAATAGCTGTTTTCTACTTCCACCTGGACTGACCCCTCCATTTTTTCTACACTTTGAAGGATGCCAACAAATGTGATTCAGTCAGATGTCTCTGTAGATATGATGCTACTGATTTTTAGAAGAAAAGATGGAAGGGCAATATTAAATATACCATAGCACCAGTGCAATAAATTATTTAATTTTCTGTACCTTCTAGACTGGAATGATTTAACAAGGCAGGATCAATTTCATTTTATTTTAAAGGAATGTAGTGAATAATTATCAGTAAAACAACAGGATTATAGAACACTTTCCTAAAGTCACACAAATTCATTCATTTGAAATAAAGTTGAGGGTTTTTTTTAATACACATTTTATAAAGCTTTATCAAATTCACCCCAGTGTCTATGCCTATACATGATCCAAAATGCACAGAAATCCACATATTTAAGAAATGTAAGCTGTCATTTGTACTGCATAATGCACAAAAAAATACATATTGAGTAAATAGGTGTGTGCACATGTGCACATGGACACACACACAACACACACACACACACATATATATGAAAAATCATTTGGAAATAGAATAAAGATTAAGAAAAGTGTATAAGAAGGCACTCTTTTGTACAGGAAAAAGGGGGGAATGAACATGCTCTTTGCCACATTTTCAGAGCAATGATATGTAGCAGTCTTTAACAAACTTAGAATTGAAGAACGAGAAAGTGAATAAACAGAGTCATCAATCCCTATGAAAATCATAGTCAATAGAATAAGTATTTTAGCATTCTGAACAAGGTTCTGTGAGAAATTGTGAGAAAACATAAACATTTGTTTAACCATAATATATTCAATCTATCAATTCTAATACTGTATTTTTAAAAATGACAAGATAATGTATATGACAGTGATATATTATGCAAAGTGAGTTTCTGGGCCATGTTTTAGATTTACCTATTTTGACTGACAGGTTCCCCCATCTAAAAACACTGAATTCTAAAGTAATACATGTACTAAAATGTGCAAGTGAGTCACATTCACACATCATTATGTCCCCAAGAGATGCACATCGGTATTCATAGCTAGACATACAGAATCTGCATAATCGTGTCTTTTTACACCAGGGAGCCATTTAAGCATATAGAAATTTATTTGCAATGCTAGAAGAAAGATTACAATGTTTCCAGTGACAGAACCTTGTATTTTTTGACCTAAAGATGTAGAATAGGAATTCACGGTGAACTGAAAGATAAAATTAAATTTTATTATCCCAGAGAACTAGTCCCGATTAAATAAAACTAAAGAGCTTGTTCATTCATCCAAAGAAACATCCTCTCATTTACTTACAGATGCTGCCATAAAGATAGCTGTAATATAATTATAGCATTTTAAAAATAAATTGTTTTTGCAGAGAGTGGAAAATAATGGCTAATGCTGCTGGAAGCTGCAGCAGTATTTCCCTTAGAAAAAGAAAGAAAAGAAGGAATGACAGAAATATAGAGATTATAATTTTTTGCTCTCTGCTAATGCTCTCTCATTCCAAGAAGTCAGTAGCATTAACATGAGGTCTTTCTCCAACATAGTGGGGATGTTGGCTTTTGTTCTTAAAGTGATATGGAATTTGGACTAGTGAACATTGAGTGACACATATAAGTTAAGTAGAAAGTATTCTTAAAGGAGAAAAGCTACTTATCCTATACATTTAACAAGCAGGGAACCACAGCATAAGATGGAATGACTGGGGCGAGTAGAAAAAGGATTGTGATGATTTCTGGGTAGGGTACTTATGAGTTTAGGAGAGAATACATGAGATAATAGCAACAGCAACAGAACTTAGATTTATATACTACTTTATAATGCTTTACAACATTCTCTAAGCAGTTTACAGAGTCAGCCTATTGCTCCCAACAATCTGGGTCCTCATTTTACCAACTTTGAAAGGATGGAAGACTGAGTCAACCTTGAACCGGTCAGAACTCCTGGCAATAGGAATGCAGAGTTAGCCTGCAATTCTCTTTATAAATATTGCAGAAAGATAAAGACATAGGATGGGAGGCAGTTAATGATTTTGTTGGAAATGTGAATATAAGGAGAAAAGGGTAGAAAAAAGAAAGAGTGGAAGAATGGAATGAATGCTTGGGTGGATGGATGAGTAGATGCTGTAACAGCATGGCTCTATGCTAAAGAAATAATTATGATCTTTCAAGGATAAAAAAGCCTTAGAATATTAAATTATTAAATCATATAAAATAGGGGGAATACTTAAATCTCCAATCTGATCCAATAAACCTAAGCAGATGGCTTTTTAGTATTCATTCATACTAGGACTAATTATTTTCATATGGTTGTTAAGATACTAAGATTTGATAAAAGATATTAGTGAATGAATGAATGAAATGTTACCCCATGAAATGGCTACCACTGTAAATATCTTGGGAACTAATATGACAAAGAAGCAACCTGGGTCATAATAATCAAAGTCCTAGTTACATATATTCAAGTGGGAAATTTTTGGTAGGCAACTCTTGAATTTGTTTATTTATTCAAATTTATATAACTATAGCAGCTAAAATATATAACTCTGAGCTGCTTACAAACAGTTAAAATAATACAAAGAACCGAACAATACAATTTAAAAACAGTAATAATAAATTCCCCACTGAATCAGAAATCTGAACCACAACCATTTGAAATCTTGTTTGGTTATCTTAATTGTGCGATCATCTTTTCTTATATTTGGCTTTACTAGACAACTTTAATGCCATCAAGAAATAGTCTGAGATATAAAAAGTGGATCAAAACTATCATAGACTTCATTAGAAACAATTGCTTCCTGGCTCTTTTGGGAACCTTTTGGTCCCTGAATGAGCAAATTTATTTCAATAGGTTCATGTTCACTTATTTCTAACAAAAAGACATGGACACTATGGTAACATAAAGTTATAACATGAAGAGCAATTCTTAAAGATTTAGGAAAAGAAAAGTATTTGCTGCTTTCCAAAGTATTTTACAAAAGCACCATTCATGACTAGATAATAATCTGTGATGACTAAACAACTACAGCATCAAGCAATAAAAGAAGTTCTCTGACACTTTTTGAGCATTCAAGCAACGAATAAAACAAACAGCAGGAAATACCTACACATTTGCCCTATGGGCTAGTAATAGAAACACATATATTACGGAGGATCTAAATCTTACAGGACATGATTCACCAGTTTCTTGAAGGAGATTTGCTTAAAGCCAAAATAAATCATTTTTAATGAAGTCCTGTGGTTACTTCTGCTCTTCTTCACAGCCCAAGAATCCAGTTTCCTTAAGACTTCCTTACTTGCACATCTCCAGTGCAACAGAGCATGGCGGCTTGAGACAGCTTATTCCTGCATTTGAATGAATCAGAAGAATAGCAACCCTCCCTGAAAAATAAAGGTCCAGCTTTGGCTTGAGTTATCTTCAACGGAAAATGGAATAAATGGATTTTCCAAGTCCACATTCAGCCCCGGTGCTGCTTTGCTAACACACAGTCACAGTAACCAGCATCGAAAAATGATTTGAGAAGTGCACGCTGATGTTCAAGTGCAACATTCTGATATGCCGGTTTTAACTCCTCCCATAGTCCGTCTGGGGCAAAATGCAATTGACAGCATGATACCTATGTACTTGAAGAAGCGCTAATTCAAATAAGAGGGTTTTATTCTGAGAGACATTTCTTTGTAACTGGAGGGGTGAAAAAAAATCTTCTAAACCCGTCACTGCTTGCAGATCAAACAATCAAGGTGCCAATGCATCTCTTCAACACAGACATCATTTTTTATCTACCCGCATGGTGCTTAGATCTGAAAGACCGGCTTATTTCTGATGTCTGGATTTTCTTTTTGAATGCTGCTCAACAAAATAAACCCCACTCCCTCATATAGGTTTACCCCATGATGACCCATCCTTTTGACAGTGATAAATATAAAAGTTGGGAGGTGTGTGTATATGCATTTATACATCATGCTAACCCACTGAGTCCAAAGGAATGGAGTCGAGTCGACTTAAATTTGCAAACAACGGCAGGTAGGATTGCCTCCATAATGGGATGAGTATGCTTTGAACACTGGTCTATAGCTCTTTGGGAGGGGAGAAATAACTTTATTAGATATTTATAGAGATAAAAGCAACTCCTCTAGAAGAGGGACCACCCATAAATTAACTCCTTCCTTTTAATATCCACTGCCTCTTGGTTCAAGGCAATGTGTATTCCAGAAATGTTTTTGGACAACTCTGTCCCTCTGCTGACACCACTCTTGTGCCAGACATTTGCAAGTAATGGGCTACAGCTGTGAACTCTGTCTCCCAAGTTGTTTTGGGTAGCTTGAATAATTACAACCATTTCATTAACATTTAGAAGGAATATTATGCTCAGCGCCTGTTAAGAGGTTTTTATGTTGTCATGCTGATCCATGTTTTTATTTGCATTTGACATTTGATCATTGTCACACAGAAGCTCTGAGAGATGAAAGCAGAGTTTAAGTCTTCCTTGAGGAGAGTCTCCATGTTTGAAGAAGTGGGACAGGCAAATGATATCTAGGAAGCTTCCAATGTTAGCTGTGTTTATTCATGGAAGAACAAAATGATCACTTGTCTGTCATATAGATGAAGTTTGCGTTTTTCACATGGTCTGTTTTTATAGCATGAAGAAAGAAAACTATTCATAAGAAAGAGTCACAAATGTAAGCCTAAAATGTGAGAGTTGTTAATGTGAAACAGCATTCCTTTTTGTTGTTGTCTGGATGTTTCTATATGTTTCATTGAGGAGCTTTTGGTAGAGTTGTGTTTTATTTAATGTTTGGGTACTATGGCTCTATATAACAAGGAGTCACAAATGGATGCATAACCTGTTTCATGAATGAATAAGTAAATTATTAGTTCAGATTTTTGCTTTGATCTGAAATGACTTTCCTTTATTAGGCCTGTGCAGATCACGGTCAATTGCTTCAGTGCTTTGCCTTGTCAAGATGTATTAACTGTTGGCTTGAAAGATTCTGAAAAGGTGAATTTTTTTCCATTTCCTTGAAGCACTGTGGCATGGTTGACTTTCCTTTATTGGATATGCAACAAAAGAGACTTATGCACATGTGTTAATGAACAATGAATTATCCAGTCAGAGTGGAACTCGACGACACTTCATGAAGAGACTTTGCTCCAAATACATATTGAAGAAAAAATAGATAGATAGATAGATAGATAGATAGATAGATAGATAGATAGATAGATAGATAGATATAGATTTCAGAAGGTTTGGATATAATTCCCATAATCCTCAAAACCTTTTTCCATGCTGCCTGCACTTCATAAAAGACCTACTCCAACATGACTGAAGAGCACCGTGTTGCCTGAATTAACATGTAATTACAAATTGAATCATGTGTTATGTGTGAAAACATAATTTGCCACTATCTAATCTCCACCAATATCATGGTTGGATTAGTTGAATTTTTATTTAGTATGGACTTATACCTATTCACAATATAAATAAGGAAAAATAAAAACCACAGGGTGGGATAAACAGGTACAAATGTAAATGTCGATGGATAGATGGCCACACAGACAAAATTGCAACATTATACAACTTGTACTTTTGTTTTAATGGATATTGTGAGCTGTCTAGAATCCTTATATCAGATAAGTTCCGTCAATAAATAATCCAAGTGCCCCTTTGTATCCCTTTCAGGAACTGCATCTAAGAAAAACAATGTAGTTCTAGCTTCATAAACAATCAAGAAAAAGAAAAAAGACAGATTTTAAGGGACTTTTCAAACAGCAGGAAATCAGGCTACAAACATTAGGAGCTCTGGTGGCACAGTGGTTAGAATGCAGCATTGCAGGCAAACTCTGCCTACAGCCAGGAGTTTGATACTGATGTATCATATAATATAATATGTTGATATTGTATAAACCACCCATAGTGATGTAAAACACTATGAAGTGGTATATAAGTTTAAATGAACTTGCTATTGTTATTATTTCAGGGTGGAGTCATCTGAAAAATGATGGTAGAAGGCTCTAAAATGTGAGGTGGCTGTCCTGACATTTGGAAACACTAAGCAACCCTATTGCACAATCAAGCTGAGTGTACAGGAGTGTGAATGGAGACCTATTCAAATAACCGGGTCTTTTTGCACACACAGCCCAGAAGGTCAACACCAATTCTCAATGACAACTCTTCAAAATCTTTTCCCCCTTAAAGTAGCAAAAGAGATTCTTTAGCATCTCCAATGCAAACCAAGAACTTTTATTACCTGAAAATCCTGCTGCAGCTTATTTATTTTCTCTTCTACCTCATTGCCTTTGTGTATCTGCTTTGCTATTCACATATGTCTTTTTAGGATGCTAAGAAGAAAGGGTCCTGTGTTTGTCTTACGTTACAAGGGCAATTGAACTTCAATCTCATCCAAGTAATTTGAATCAAGCCTCTGAAATACTCTGTTGAATATATGTTGCAGGTACATTAAAGTGCAGCAGTATTCTCCATTTTCATGCATTTTAAACAGATTGTATGTACATCCTCGTCTATTCCTCAGTAGCTGCAATACCTTTTAAAGTAAATAAATCAAGAAAGCAAGAAAGCTGGCAGAATTAGAGGTAGGTCACCCAATGTCACCAAATATTTTGTGTTTGGGCTAGTTTTTTTTTCCCTTTGGTTTTTTTTTTTTTTAAACTTTCTTCCAAATGTTTGCTTCTCATTTTCTTTGAGATGATTCTTGAAAGGAACATTTGGAACAAGCTATAGAATAAAATATGACCTAAAAGACAAAATAGTGAAAATTCTAATGGATAATAGAGGGTAAAGGGATTGAGTATGTGGGCAGTTTAAATACTTAGGTGTGATCTTTCAAGACAGGCTCATGGAATGGGCACATTGACTCTGGTTTTGAAAATTTGAAAAAGTGCTTTAATAATTGTAAATTGTTTTCACACTAAAGGTGAGGAAAGACTCCCTGTGGCTTTAAAACTACTCACAGCTAAATCTCTAGCTCAGCAATTTTATAATACCCAGCCAGGTCTCTATGCAAGTAGTAGTTCAATTAATGTCGTGCAAACTAGGATTGTCAGAGGTCTGTTCCACCTCACAAAATGCATATCCAGTGTGATCTTGAGGCTTGAGACTGCCCTAAAGAGAGTTAAGAGCTTAGCTATTAATGATTAAATATTGGCTCAAGAATCACAGTTTTTCAGCTGGAGCGATTCCATACATCCAATCTAATAAATTTTGATCCTGATGATCACAAGTAATTCTTAATATATATATTAATAATATATATATATATTATTCTTGTGGCCTTCTTTTGAGATCTTATATATATATATTTTTAATTGATTCAGGTTAAGAGAGCCATTAGAGAGTGGTTTTGGGACACTGATTATCAGAATGAGAGAATTCATATTCCTAAATCTATCTTGGCACAATTTAACCATCCTAGATGGAAATTAGCTAATTATATTGATTCATTAATTCTCCATCACAATTAAGATTCTTTTTAAAGGCCACATTCAACAGCCTTCTATCAGAAAGTCTACATAGGAAATGTAATAGGCTAGTTGAACCTGCCCTTGTGGTGGAGAATTCATTTGAATCCATCCTTCATGTGCTGCTCCATTATCCATTTTATATCAATACCTAAAGAATGATCCTCTTTCTTCTGCTGTCATATACTCCAGGTCAGTCCAAGAAAATGTATGTTGCCTTAGTAATAACTTTTCTATTAATATATTGATAATTATTTTGATTATCTAGGATTAATACTCCAGATGTTTACATTTTATAAGATAATTTGTCTATTTGTCAAATTATTTTATAAAAAATATTATTTTATATATTTCAAATTATTTTATAATATTTTTTACCCTTTTAGATTTAGCTGCAAATTTTATTCAAGAATTTTGATTTTAATTGTGTGCTCTTCCGCAACTTTACTTTTTTTTTCTGTTTGCTCACCTCATATTTATACAGTTGTTTTTTATAATTGTCTTTGTCTCTCTTTTTAATGCTGGTCATTGACTGAAATTAATATCTCTAAACTAAATTTTCATTAGGAAGTGAATTCCAATTTTCTCTAAACATTCTATTATATTTTAAAGCTCATTAAATTAAAGACACACATTGCAACTTGTGTGGAGAGGTGGCGCGTTGGTTCAGCTCTATAAATTTACTGAATTTGGTGGGTTTGCTTTGAATATGCCTTTTAAAATATATCAATAGCACCAGAAATTTTGGTTTAAATTAATTCCCCAAAAGGGAAAGAATATATTTACGGATACTTTGACCATTCAAATTTCTATTAAACATGGCAGTTTCCGGCTAAGACTATTGTGACTGTCAGAACTGGACTCCTTTGCTGCATACTGCCACACCCATTCCTTGTTGGAGAATTAACAATTTATTTTTAAAAGCACTTCTGATTCTCGGAGACTATATCAGTGATGGCGAACTTATGGCACGCGAGCCAGAGGCAGTACTCACACTCCATTGCCCCAGCCCCACCTCCGCCTGTGCCCTCCCCTCACCAGCAGCCCCCCCCCAGAGGAGAGTCACCAAGGACATGGCAGCCAGGCAGAAGGGACAAGACTCCACCCTCGCACCCCATTGTGTGCAGATGATGCTGCGGGGTGGAGGGTGTGGCCGCCATGGTGCTGCAGGGCCACCTGGGTGATCTGCTGTGGCAGGCCATGGAGGTGGTAGGTGGCCTTGCGGCCGGGCAGGGGTGGGGTGTGGGGCGGGGCAGGGGTGGGGTGGTTGTGGGGCACTCGGTGTTTAAAAGGTTCGCCATCACTGGGCTATATAGTTGAGACTATATAGTTGAAACTACCCTATACTTTAGCTTAGCTGTTGTTTATTATCATATTTTGCAAAATGAGATGTGCATTTATTATTAATCATTTACTTTACTTGACAGTTGTGAATGTTTCTGAGCAGCATGTATTCTAGATTGCGTAAATTGGGTTGAAAACAATACAATGAAAAGGAACAGATTAATAATATTATACTCCTGCTCTTTAGGGCTTGTCTCTGGTAACCTGACTTCAGGAAAGCTTATCAGTGAACCTGATCTTAATCCTTAATCCTTCTAGTTGGCTTCAGATCAATTGCAGAATCCCTTCAAAAAACCTGCAAGGGTTAGATTTTCCCTACATATATAACCAGCAAAGCGATCTTAATCTTTCTAGGCAGCAACTACAAGTAGTCCTCAACTTACGACCACAATTGAGCCCAAAATTTATGTTTCTAAGTGAGACATTTGTTAAGGAGTTTTGCCCCATTTTACGATCTTTCTTTGCCACAGTTGTTAAGTGAATCATTGTCGGTGTTAAGTTAGTAACCCGGTTGTTAAGTGAATCTGGCTTCCCCATTGACTTTGTTTTTCAGGAGGTCGCAAAAGGTGATCACATGACCCTGGGACATTGCGATCGTCATAAATATGAACCAGTTGCCAAGCATCTGAATTTTGATCACACGATTATGGGGATGTTGCAAAGGTCATAACAGTGAAAAAAACGGTCATAAGTCACTTTTTTCAGTGCGATTGTGACTTTGAACGGTCACTAAATGAACTATTTTAAGTTGAGGACTACCAGTAATTCTTTCAACAATCTAGGTAAGAATGCTTGATTTTTCTGTGTCTTAATCTTATGAGTGCATCTAATTCTTGCTTCTTCCCATCTCTTCATGTTTCTATCCCCAAGCACATAGAAGCTGTACACTGCAAAGAATGACCATCACTATGGCTAAATATATATGGAGATTCTCAGTCATCCAGGTCATGGTTGTCTCCAAAGATGCTTTTTCAAAAAGCAAGTGGACTTCCTTTTTTCCTTGAAGACGTTTTGCTTCTCATCCAAGAAGCTTCTTCAGTTCTGAACAGAAGAAGCTTCTTGGATGAGAAGTGAAATGTTTTCAAGAAGAGAACAAAGTCCATTTGCCTTTTGAAAAAACACCTTTGGAACATCATTGTGGCTGTTGGCAAAAGCACCCAGTTGCAAAAAAACAACCCTACAATGTCACTATTATCACTACTTTCAATGGCAGATTAAAGATAGAAAGTTAAACACACAACAAAAGAATTGTGTTAGGAACCACATACACACACAAAATAGTAATATTTGTGTATTTTTAGCCATCAGGCTAAAGCTTGAATTGACCCTAACTCATCAGCATTTATTGAGTGTTCTTCAGAAGAGACTATAATAGTAATAAAATATATGAGATTTTGACAAGACTAAGAGTCTTGAAGGAGCTTGATGATGTCATTTCAGGGGTCCTTTTGTGATGCTTGAGAAGTTATGAAGGAGGTGTGCTAGAGGATTGGAGAAGGGCAAATGTTGACCCTCTTCCTCATTTAGAAGGAAAAAAGAGGGCCTAGGTTAGTATAAATTGTTCAGTTTGACTTCAATAATGGGAAAAACTCTGGAACAAATTTTTAAGCAGGGAGTTTCTGAGCATTTTAATAATAATGCATTGTTTGATAAGAAGCAGTATGGATTTATCAAAAAATCATGTCATGCCAGTCTGATCGCCTCTTTAGATTGCATGGCCAGTTAAGCTGTCCACATAAAAGTGGGTTTGATAGTGTCCTTAACTTCAGCAAAGCATTCAGTGGACTATTCTAAGAGAGAGGACAGGAATTGTGCAAACTTGATTATTCTACCATTAGATATAGGTGGCTGAATAATTGCATGCAAATGAAGAGTATGGGAAGAAAGAAAATGTTGAATGGTGTACCTGGGAACCATATTTTGAAGCCTGTGTTGTTCAACATATTTATAATAAAATTAGATGAGGATTATAAATACAAATGACACAAAATCATGAAGATAGGCTGACAAAATGGAACAATGGATAGAAACCACTAAGGTAAATTTCTCCAGAAATATAAGCAACAGAGAGAAATCCCTCATTTAAGAAAGAAAGTGAAGGGATCAGTTAGGAAGGGAAGATTCCTATTGGACAATAACACATGAAGAAAAGATCTGAATGTCTAGGTAAGGGGTATCAAATTCAATTTCACTGAGGGCCACATCAGCATTGGGGTTTCCCTGGGGGGGGGCGGGTGGGTGTGGCTAGAGTGGGTGAAGCCTACTGGGTGGGCGTGGATGGAGTGGGTGTGGACTATTGGGTGGGCGTGGCTAGTTCTACATTATTCGCCTCAAGGGTGCCTATGGGGCCTGGGCAGGTGTGGGACAGATCTGAGGGTCTCTGGCAGAAGGGGATGGGACCGGGGCAAGTGCCAAGATGGCCACCACAAAATTGTACATTGGCTCCTGGCTGGCCTGGGCCAGGGCCAAGGCAGCGGGGGCCATTCCCTCACTGTTTCCAGGATGGATTTACGGGCCACATGAAACCACTTTGTGGGCCGCATCCGGCCCTCAGGCCTTGTGTTTGACATGTCTGATCTAGGTGAACTCCATTCCGACCATGAACCAACAGTGTGATGCAGTGGAAAAAGAAAACAAATCCAGGCAGCCACACAAAAAAAAATGTATGCCTTCATAATCAAATGAAGCCATCACTGATTTATACGCTGCTGTGATCAGAGCACACTTAGAATACCATATTCAGTTCTCAGTACCACATTTTAGAAAGAACTTGATAAACTGGGAATGTGTCCAGAGAACAATTAAGATGGTAATAAAGAGTTTCTCTTGAGACCTGGATAGAAGCTTTGGATGTTTAGCCTGGAGAAAAGAAAACTGCAGGGATCACCATCTTTAATTATCTGAAGAGTTGCTATAAAAACGATGGGGCCAAATTGTTTCAGAAAGCAGGAAAAGAAACAATGGATTTAAATTATAAAGAAGTAAATTTGGGCTGAATGTTAAGAAAAGTGTAAGAGTGTTTAACAGTGGAACAAATTGCCACAGGAGATGGTGAACTTTTCTTTGATGGAGATTTTTAAACAGACTAGCCGGGCTTCTCTCAGGAATTGGTGTATTTGTAGGGGGTTAGGCACTAGATGGTTTCAAAGATTCTTTCCCATGTTTACATTTCATGATTTTATGAGATTATATTAAACCTGCTTTCTGTATGCCAGTGCTACATGGTATATAGCAAAATATTTTCTAAATAATGCTATAATTAAAACTGTAGTTATGTTTTTGCTAAGAAAACTGTATTGAATGTTTTACTAATAGGCATTGCTATCCAATTGACAGGACAAGGGAAAGGCAAAGAATTATTAAAGGATCAAGCTATCTGATTTAAGCATTAGAAACTTAAAAAAGAAAAAAAAATCAGAAACAATCCTAGTATTATTTTTTCTGGAAAACATGTACCCAGTTCCTTGTTTAAAAATCTATACATGACAAAAAAAAAAAAAGATCAAAACATTGCAGTTCAGGGAGCATAATAGTTGAAACCCACTAATTTTTCAGGATATATTCTTGTATATATATATCTTGTTTAAATGATTGAGAAAACCTGAGCTCATTTCTAAAATAGTAGAATGTTATTAGTTATTCAGTGACTGTATAATAATACATAACTGTCAAATCAAGTCAAATTTATTGTTACACACAAAGAAGCAAGGAAGATATAATTAATAAAATATTAATAAGATGATAATATTAATAAAAATTAAGTCCAGGCTGGAAAATTTATCCCATTTGTACTAACTGTTGCCATGTTTTCAGTGCAGCTGCAGAATTTGGCCCAGAATGATTGAAGGTGGAAATGGAGAAGACGGAGGTGACCATTAGTGTGGCGATGGGTAGAGAGATAGCTACCATCAGGATCAGAGGGTTTGATGGGTGAGATTGCTCCTGCTGGCCAGCCTTTTGCTTTTATTCTTGAAGCTGTGAGATCTTTGGTGGCCTGGATTCCAGTTGCAGTTACAAAATTCCAGGTTGGTATGTAGAATATCAATGACTTGATTGTGGAGGAATCAGATTTCTTTAATCAAGGCCTGGTTAGAAAGCATGATGGTTTCCCTCTTGGAGATGTACTTATTTGATATTTGTGCTTGGCATCAGCATGGCTCCAGAGTAAGATTGGAGGAGCGGCAGTTATCACCCAGAAAGCCTTGAGGCTTTTTAGAATCTCTGTGCCACAAATAACTGATGTGAGATACTGTGGTTGAAGTTGAGGTCTAGAGGTCTAGGAAACAGATGTGCTCGTTACTAATGCACTAGCCTCTCTGTGACACAGAAACATCTGGATTTCTTTTGTTCAGATGCTTTGGCTGCCTCTGAAATCCCTGTGGCTTATATACATGCATTAGATATATTTTCTTCAGAGACCAGTCATATAGTTAGAGGTAGCAACGATTTCAATAATTGATAAAAAAAAATCTGGGATTTTTACGTGGAACAGAGAACTGGAGTTTGCTGTCTTACAAAACCCTTGGTTTCAGATTTTAAGATAAATTTAAAAAAACTATTAAGTAAATATTGCAAACAATACTTTTTCAAATTGATTGGATTCAGTGGATATTTTAAAAATCTTCAGTATTTTTAAAAAAACTATTAAGTAAATATTGCAAACAATACTTTTTCAAATTGATTGGATTCAGTGGATATTTTAAAAATCTTCAGTACTGTCCTTTCATTGAAGATAAAATGTGCTTGAAGTTGTATTTGATTTGGTCGTATCCATTGGTAATTCCTTATCAGTTGGATATTATTACTATGGTGAGGTAAATTCTTGGAACAAAGTAAAATTTAAACAATGCTAAATGTGTTGCAAAATTATGCATATTCCATGTTTCTCTATACAGTATATGAAAATATGGATAAGTCAGGATTGTGGTTCATGGAAGGATCCTTGTTAACCAGAAACTGAAATCAGTCAGCCTTTGAATTAACTCTTTACCTTTACCCGCAGAAAGGTAGGATTAGATTTCATGTCCTCAAGAATTAATATCATTCAAAAATGGATTTGTAGTAGTGTTTATATAGATGTAATCACTGGCTCTTTACTGGAATAAAATAGTATAATCAAAGGGGTTATTTTCTTTATCTTTATTTAACATTCATGTTACATTTTTAATCAATTTTTGTATATTTCAATTGCATTCGCAAGTTTTCTTTTGTTTTAATTTTTATCTCCAGTTGTAAGAAAATTAACAGGGAGTGCTAAAAAGAAAGTTAGGTTTTAAGAGACTCCCTGAAATTAGTTTGGTTTTCCAGAGAGCAGAAGTGATATGTCTATGCTGCCAGGAAATGTGGATTATGTGCAGAACAGAATATTGTTAGCCTTAATGCCTGATGTATTAGAAAGTGTCTCATTTTTCATTCAACTTCAGCCATGTCCTTGCAAAAAATAAAAAATAAATCCCCTTTCTTCCCCTCTTCTCCACCTATTGTTTCCCAAAGCGGTCTGAGCTCAGCTGCCTGCTTTGGTGATGAGTGGCACAAACACCCAGTCTTATCAAGCAGGGCGGTGAGTGCCTCTGCAGTCCCTGATCTGACAGCTTGATACAGGAGAGCCACAACAAAGAAGCTGACATGAAAGAGAAAAAGAAATGTGAGATTTCTACATATTTATATGATGCCTGGGAGAATAGAGGAGGATCATCGCGGCAAAAAACAAAACAAAAACCCCTACTGGAATAAATAACTACTCACCAAAGGTGCAAAAAAAAAAAAAACTTCAGCTTCATGGAAAGAAGAAAAAGATGTAAGAGCTCCAGAGATTTCCTCCTGACCTACCCCATGTGAGATTCCCTGTCTCTAAGCTGTCTGCATTTTTTTCCTGGCTCCCGTTTTATTCCGATTATTACTTTTATTATATGTTTATTTATCCCATTAATTTTAAGAAGTTGTCGAATAATAATATAATAGGGAAATAAATAACAAACAATTAAAAATTAAGACTTCCCCACAACAACCTGCACCAATAGAAAACCGGCTCATTTAAAGACAAATCAGAAATCAAGACAACCGGCACTGAAAACGGGACCTGAGCCAGTCCCTGCTCAATTGGTCTTTGGTTGCTACTTTGGCTCTAAAGGTGCCAATGAAAATTCAGGACATCTGTTGTCTTTACCAAGGTCAATAAATCATGAAGCTCAACACTGTCCAACAGATAATGGTTGTGAAAACCTACACCAGTAAATTATAAATTAAAATTATGACAAGTATATCAATGTATGAACTAATTCGAGCACTAATTTAAATTAGGTCTCAAATGTTCCTGAGTAAAAGAACATTTTTGATCTAATCTAATGTATGGCCCAAAATGTGGGTCAGGGCAGTGATTGTCTGGAAGAAGCTCTGAGTTCTGGGCCTCCTCTGAGCCCAGAGATGGACCGTTAGCAGTGGTGGGTTCGCACCACTTCGGCAGAACCGGTAGCTAATTTTTTGTTGCCCAGGCCTAGAATGAACTTCCGGAAGTGGCATCCACACAAAGAATCAGTTGTTCACATATTTGAATCCCACCACTGGCCGTTAGGTAGTACTCTTAGTTTGGGCAAAGCTAAAACCATTCTGCAGTGAGATCAAGCAAATAAGCCAATCCAGCTTGAAGGATAGTTAAATACTTGTATCCCCAGGTTGTCCTTTTGACTTAAACTGAGAAACATGGCCTCACATTTGGTCACCTGTGGAACAATGGAGAAACCTAGAACAATTATCCACTAATTTCTTTGTCCACAATTGGATGGAGAATTTCTCAGAGCCATTTAAGTCTAGCTCTCCATGGAACCCATCCACAAATAACATGCTGCATTTTGTTCATCTCTTCAGTGCATGATTTTCATCTGTAAAATACATCTATAAATTCTGGCTAGAGTTTCATGCCTCCTCCCACTCTGGTGAACCAACTGATTGATTGCTAATATCAAATAGAAGCCGATATCCAGAAATATTCTTGGGATATTTTCAAAAGCGATATATTTTATTACTTCTTTCACTCCCATGCAATGCTGTATTATTACTTCTTGTCTCCCCAAAACATTTTGGCCCCACATCCCCAGCCACCTTTTCAATATTCTTTATTTTGCTAATGTTTATACGCCTTTATTTTCCTTATTTGGAAAATACTTTTCTTTTTAAAATAAAGCATTCAAAGCTTTTGAAAGCTTCCTTGCCCATTTTTATATCTATTTCAGTTTCATAGCTTTTGTAATCTTTAAAAAACTTTAAAGTTTTTCACCATGCAACTTCTGTGTGTTATATCAATTTTGTAATGGAGAAGGTTTAAGTATAGAAAATCTCTTCTCTAAGTTCTTTAATGATATCATATTCCATATGGCCTCTATTTGAAATAAAACTTGACTTTGAATTTTCATTCAATGTTCTTGACATATACATTGAACGAACAGCATATTGACTACTGTTCCTGAGCAGATTAAATCCCCTTCCTTGTTATTAAGTCAAAGGTTACATTGCTATTATTGGCTTAATAATTAACTGCCAAATAATTCCTACTTGAGGATTCCAGTTATCTTCATAGTTCACATGGAGTGTTAAGTATTAAGGAAATACCTTACTTGTGGCCTGCTGCCTATTAAATGCTTCTACAAATAGAGTGTTTGTTATTATCTTTGGAGTACCAAGCTAATGGAATGTATTAACCAGGATTGTGGGTTTTGTATTTAATTTAATTAATTTTGTTTGGATGTTATTTATTGATATGATGATAAGGATGTGTCAGCCCTCTACAGCACAGGTGTCAAACTTGCGATGTCTCGTGACATGTCACGACGTATTGCAACTATTCCCCCATTGCCGGCAATGGAGTGGGCACGGTTTTGACATGATGCATCCGGCCCACAGTCAGGCAGTTTGACACCCCTGCTCTACAAGATGAAGGTGTAGTTGACTTAAACATCTCTCACCATGAAGCAGATTAAAATATCAAGAATAAAACACGCTGACAACATTATCTAGTTTGGTTAATGAAACATCTGCAAAAAATCAAGCAAGCTCAGAGAGCACTAGGGACCCCCCCCTCTTATTTTTATGTTGCTGTTTGACTGCTTTTCTGATGTCTTTTTTATTTATTTCAAGATCACATATAGTTTTCATCTACAATAAATATGTGGCTATACATATAGGATAGGATTTCTTCAGAAATATGTTATTTTTGGAATCAATATTTTTATTAGGGATGAATGAAGATTTCATCTGATAGACATTGCCCCAAAACTAATATAAGGGATCAAAATGTAGTTATCCTTCATTTTTTTGCATTTCTTGAATTCGACAGTGCATTTCTTTGCTCAAAAATAGTTTTGTTGGTGATGATAGTTTTGTTCCAAATATATTGATACTCTAGACATACTCAAATACTTTAGACATTTTAATGAAGTAATATATAAATTGCATATATTTAGACATTAAAAATAAGACATATTTGCATATACACACAAATATAGTTTAAGCACAGTAAGCAAAACAAATAATAATTATTTTAATATATTCACTGGCTTAGGGGACTTTAATTACAATAGAGCCAAGAGCACAGCCCTCTGATCAAACTAGCCTTTGCATAAAAAAAATTTCAAAATCATATCAAAGTATAAATACTGACATTTTTTCTTCTTTTCTCCCCCTTCCTCATGGAGGTAAATAGTATTGATTTTTTTTTTCTCCTTCCTGGAGGGACCAGGTTATCCTGAATAAACAGTTCAATGAAGCTCTGGTGTTTACAAAATGTGTCAGATGGATAATGTTCACTAATGAAGGAGTATATTAAAGTATAGCAATTCTTCCTAGTTTTATGATATTTTAATGGTACTGGTAATAAGGGAGCTGAAGATGAATACCAACAATAAATAAGTATCCAGCTCTGAATTAGGAACTAGTTTCATATACTGTAATATTATTGCTGCATAATGAACTAATTTAAAAAGGAGGCATACCTATATTGGTATTCATTGTACAGAATATATTTCCATTCTTTAATCTTATCTATTGGGAGGAGCTCAGCAAAAGCAAAAGGAGTTTATTAACAACTAGGTGCACTAATCCTAGGAAACAGCTGAAATAATAGAGACTGGGTGGTGATTTACACCACTGTGACTTAAGCATAATCATATACAATATGTCACATTCTGGTGGCTCAGCAGGTCATATGAATCACTGTTATTCTTTTTGATGGTACTTATAATAAATCAATTATTAGAAGAGGGACTGGAAAATATACAGTATATGAAGAAATGGAAAGATGCCAAGCAAATGATGGGGAGAACATCTTTGCAATATGGTTGCCAGCAAATGCTATCATAATGTAAACAGTATGTAAACAAATAGGCCAGACTTTGACCTGGATGTAATGCTGAGTGCTAGTTTGGTGCAGAAGTGCATAACCTAATATGCAGAGAACTCCAAAAGTTGCAATCTTTCTGTAATATAAAAGAAACAGGGGAACAAATTAAATCCATGCATGGAAAATTATCAAATAAACTATATTTAATTTTTAAAAATATTAATATCAAGTAAATGAAGTGTATCCTTTACAAACTGTTTCTTGGAATAGTCTTGGCCCACTAATCAAATGCCAAGGGAGGCCCTTGGTCTGAAAATGATTTTACCACAATGTGTATATGTGTCAAAAAAGCAAAGATGGAAATAATCCAATCAAAGACCTATCCTTTTTTAATATATGTCACAAGAAAGGAGCAGAATTTAAAACACACAAAGCTACATTCTTGATTTTGTGATTCCCTCCATGGATGCCCCTAGTGCAGGGGTGTCAAACTGCTGGCCCGTGGGCAAGACACGTCACGAGGAAACCGCGCCCACCCCATTGCCGGCAATGGGGAAAAAGTTCAGATACATCGTGCAAAGTCACGTGATGTCGTGAGTTTGACATGTCTGCCCTAGTGTATTGCTCAAGACCAAAACTTGGTTAACTTTCATGCACATCAGTTCCATTTTTAATGTCTGTTAGAGTCCGGTAAGTAAGAAAGTCCAGTTGCCTTGTGAAAAAGGAACTTTGGGAATCTGGTAAGTAGAAAGAAATAGATATGTTTGCTGTTACATAGGAGCAAGTTTGATTGGTTTGTTTGGATAAACCAGCTTACACCATCATCTATAAAGCTTGTTTAAATAAACAATAGTTAATGTTAGGCATGATTGTTGTTACAAACATCATGATAAAATGTGATTTATGACTGCTTTCTGCTCATCTTCTGTGGAATGTCCCTGATCCCATAAGGACATTTCTTGTGGAATCTTTCAGCTTTATATATATATAAAAAAAGGACAGAGAAAAGTAGAAAGCAATAATTTTACAGAAAGAAGGATTTATCCTGATGGTAATAAAGACTACCATATCCTGCCAATTACAGCCATTTACAGGTTAAAAAAAATTGAAGATTCTAGCCCACGTGATCATATCCTTCTAAGGCAGTTAGCAGAATTGTTGATGTTTAGAAAGGAGTGGGAAGAAGGGAAGAGAGAGAGCGGGTGAAAAAAAAAATCCACAAAAGTTGTCCCCAGTTGACACGATGTGTTTGAGTATGCATGTGCAGATGACATGTTCTCTGGAATCCTTTCATCTAATATTTGTAAGCTCAAAGTAGGTACACTAAGACTCCTTATTGATTCACAGAGAATAACAAAAACAGAGGAATAACAAATACTACCTGAGGCTTGCATTTCTTCCAATGTACTATAGCTCCCAGAAAAAATAATCTCACTTCTTCAAGTAATCTAGACTAACATTTATTTAATTTGTAGAATATTATGAGGTGTGTGTGTGTGTGTGTGTGTGTGTGTGTGTGTATGAGAGAGAGAGAGAGAGAGAGAGAGAGAGAGAGAGAGAGAGAGAGAGAGAGAGAGAGAGAGAGAGAGAGAGAGAGAAAATGTTGTCCAAAATTATATTATGTTATAGCTGCTATTAAAGGCCATTGGAAGGGATTTCTTCCCGAGATGAACTTCTGTTCTGCAAATCTGCAACAGTAAAACTGGGAAACAAGACAGGAGGAAGAAAGCGAAACTAAACCAAACAAAAAACATTCTAACCTATAGTTATCAAAATCCATGCTATTAAAGAAATGGAATTGGAGCGCTACTAAGCCGAAGATGCCAATTACAGGTAATGAGGCAGAACCAGGTTAGATCAGCACAGAGGTTTAGGCTCTTCACATTCCATTTTACCTGCATTTGCAGAAAGTTGAGCTAGTGTCAACTTTCACTTAGAATGCAGTTGATCACAGACCAAGAGAGAGTCAATCTGATACATAAGAGGAAGAGAGAGGTTCTGGGTCATATCCCTGTTGGATTTTAATTCTTTCTCATTAGGCACAGCAATAAAGCCAAATGTCTTCTGATTTTTCCCCCCACTTCTTCTTGGAGACCTAAATTCATGAATATTTATAGGATGCAACTAAATCCCCAAAGCTTTTGGTGGGGAGAAAAAGAAAGCCAAGTATTTATTTCAAGTACACGATGCTGAACATGAACCAGTAAGCACTGAAATAGTCCTCTCCTGCAACAGGCGTGAATGGAGATTAATAATATTCATTATTTTTGGATCTACACTATTTCACAAATCCATAGGTGGGCTTGATTGGATTGAAAGACCTTGATGGATTGAAAGACCGATGGATTGAAAGACCTTGAGGTCAGCCTGAACCGATTAGAGACACAGATATGTCTCGGGAAATTATGCAGTGATGTTTAGAAAAGCATGGGCTCAGGTTTCTGTTGCTATAGCCTTTATAGATAAAGGAGTGTTCCAATATTTCTTAATATTTCCTAATCTGTCCTACCTTAAATGCTGATGTAAATTTTGAAAGTCTGGCTGCATTTTTGCTTCCCTCCTTCTCGCAACCCAGGGGGTTAAGGCCTAGGCAATCTGAGTTTCTTTCTAAAATTTTCTTGGCTACCTGGGCTTAAAACATACATTTTTTTTTTGCACAAGTTGTAACTGTTGCTGCGATATTTTCAAGGTTATCTCTATGGTTGTCTACACTTGCAAAAATAAGGGCACCTGATATCCTCCTGGTTTTACAGCTTAGGCAGCTATCTGCTTTAGTGAATTGCAGTGGGCTGTATTTAGCTGAACAGCATGTCCTTTCTATTGGACTGACATTAACTAGCTGAATTTAGTGACATTGGATTGGAACAATTTAGTCTCTTGAGAGCATGGTGATAAGAAGCATATACATTGGTTTTGAAGTGGTACCAATTGTGGATAACTGCTCCAACTTCCCACTTCAACCTGTCCACCTATTGATTATTTGTGATATACCAACTACATCTGGTTCTCAATTGTTTTACAGCTTACATAAATGGCTAGTGATATAAATGAAGGTGATATACTCCTAAAAGTCTGGATTGCTTAGAGAATTTGCCAAACAGTACTCTGAAATTAAATGTCTATGGAGATCATGATTGTCACAAAAGTGCTTTTTCAAAAGGCAACTGGACTTTTTCAACTTCTTGGATGAGAAATGAAACATCTTCAAGGAAAAAGCAAAGAAAGACCAGTGGCCTTTTGAAAAAGCACCATTGTGACTATTCTCAAATTACCATTTAAAAAATAAAAACAGTACAAAAAAGGGGGAAAGCCCTCTTCATTAACTTGAATTAAATGCAGTACAGTCTTAATGAATGTTTGATCAGAAATTAATACCAATGCATTCAGCCAACTGCATGTAGCACAGAATTCCACATTTTAAATTTTCTGTCCCAAAAAATGCTTTGCTCTATATTGTTGTTTATATTATAAAAGTTCTAGGGAGATCAGGAACTTTGCATCTCACCTAAGATATATGTGGTTCAGTGAAATATAAACAGAGGGGGGAAAACAATAGGAATGCTTATCTGAGAGATAAATCCCTGCATTCAGTAATAGACATAGGCAGTGTGCTGTGTCTTGACCCATTTTCACACTGTGTAGACTAGACTAAACTAGACTAGACTAGACTAGACTAGACTAGACTAGACTAGACTAGACGAATAGAATAGAATAGAATAGAATAGAATAGAATAGAATAGAATAGAATAGAATAGAATAGAATAGAATAGAATAGAATAGAATAGAAAAACAGAATTGGAAAGGACCTTGGAGGTCTTCTAATCCAACCCCCTGCTCAGGTTTTCTTTAACTTTTGATGCACCAAGAAATTGACAGGGGGAATGAAATCAGAAAGATAAACTCAGATATAGAGCCACATCTGCTAGACAGAAGGAGATTTAAAGGAAAAGTGACATAAAACGATCTGTACTTTTTGTTATCTCAGATAACTTGGTTTTATAATGGATGCCAAGTACATTTTTAAAAAGTAGCTATAGATGGTCCTAAACATACAGTATAATAAGAAACTGCAGGAAAGCAATCCCAGCAATTAAATCATCCACTTTTTCATATAGAAGGATTCATTGTAAGCACACTTGGGCTGGTTATGGTCATAATTATGTATAATGCACATTATCTCGTAATATGAATTATCCTTCATCATGGTTGCATTTACTGTATCTGCTGATCCCCTGCAAAACTCACCAGACGCTTAGATTCCAATTTGTTCTCTCAGCTTGACTAATGATGAAACATATCAAAAACTGGTGATTATGAGTTTATAAATCATCTCTCTTTTATCCTGAGGTGACTTTGGGATTTCCTGTGTTTTTGAATTTTTTTCTCAGTAGGATGTAAATGCTAAATAATAATGCAAATGTAAAGGAAGAATAAAAAAATGGTACATTCAGTTGAAAAAGTTTAGATCCAGTCATTTTCATTTATTCAGAGTGGGAATATTCAATAAATATGTTCTTTGCTTACTGAAGACAATTTTTTAAAAAAGAATCGTTCGTTGAAAATATTTTGGCTAGCGTGATTGTGAGCCTTTTCTTGATAAAAACTGGATTTTCCCCTTTTTTTTCTAGCTTAATTTCACCTTAAAACATACCTGCATGAACACACATGCACACATGCACATACAATTCCTGTGTGCCTGTATTTATAAAATAAAATACTTTAAAAAAATTACTGACATTTCTATTTTGATTTTTGTATTTAGATGTATAAAAGAATACTATTGCAGTTGTGGTAGCTATAGAAGAATAAAGATAAAATGTTTTAAATAGGGTCTTTTGTTGCAGAGAATATACAATAAGATGTCACAGCAATAAAAGCCCTGTACTACTTGAATGCTATTGAATTAATTATTTCATCTAAGGAATAAATGAAAAAAATCAAATATTCTAATTGTTCCATTTTTGTGGCCAAGATTTCAGATCTATTAATCCTAAAATTTTGTTCTTAAAACATAAATTGGTTTTATACTCCTTGTAAAATAATAAGTGTTCAGAGTCAGTAACTATACAAATTCTTGCCTTTATAACAAGAAATCTTTTCACTAGATGTGGATATATGTGTTTGGATATGTTTTATCCTGCAGTATAAAAACAAAACAAAAAAAATACAAACAGTAGGGAACTTGATAAAGAATCACCTCAAGGAAATTATTTATCTAATTAAAGAAACAAAAAGTACAAATCTGATCTAGAAAATCAGAGGTGTTATGACAGCAAGCTCTACATTAAAAAAGAAGAAATGTTTAAAATTCTAACAATATTTTTATTTAATAATTGCTAATGATTTCTAATAGAAATAATTTGACATCCTTTGCATATTTTGATACTCTCTCATTATCAGAAAAATAATTACATATTCTGATGGAATTATTGACTGTGTAATTTTTCAGCTCTTTTTAAAAATGAAGAACGTCATGTAAATAAACCAGAAAACTTCTGTGAAGATCGGTATTATTTCCACTGTTGCATATTTCTGAAATTTCTGTTCTATGTACATATGCTGAATTTGTATTGTAATACTCTTTTTGCTGTATTGAGTTAGGAGCAAATTAAATGTTTTACCAGTGTGTTCTTGCAAATTTGTTCTATATTTGTTCCATATTTCTAAAAGAGTGCTGTCAAACAGAGATGGAGGCAAAGCTTTTTAGCTAACATTAGGAAAATCTGCATTTCTAAAAAAATATATGAACTGGGTTGCAATTGCTTTTTGAAATGTATATTTTCCCAATTTTTGCACTGCAGAAATACACACATGCTTTAGTGCAGTATTTTTTTTTAAAAAAACAACAAATTTGTGTGTAAGAATTTGCAAATGGAATAAAGATGTTAATACAAGCCAAAACAGTTAGATTAAATCGTTCTTAAAATAGAGCAGTCTTGCAGGATCAGACTTTGTGCGGCAGCCTTCAATTCATTCATTGTTGTTTGGTTCTATCTAATGGCCCGAGTCACATATACATTTAGCATATACATTTAGTAAATTGATAATTAAGTAATTACCTGCTGCCCAGCATTTTAAACAGAATAATTCAGAATAATGAACTGAACACCTGCTAGAAGTCATCAAAACAGATACGTAGTCAAAGCAGTTTTTAATAGCTTTGATGTTTTTTTTTTTTTTAGCTATTACGCCTATTAGCACCAGTAGCATTTCTAAAAACTGTGGAATGAAATTGATTTCACTGGATAAAAACACAGTCCTTTAAGATTAATTGTTTATTAATCCAATTTACCTGCATACAGGATTCTGGGCAGCTCTCGAAACTAACAATTAAACAACTATATATTTACTCTATATACCATATAGTAGGAACAATAAAGTGATGTAAATATAGGTATACTAATTTACAGTGCTTTTTTGTAAAAAAAAAAAAAGGTGCCAAAACTCACACATTTCATACAATCCGCCTTGCCTACCCTACAAGATTCCATCTAAAAAAGGTTCTGGGCGTTCTATGGCAAAAAAAGCCCTGCTAATTTAAATAATTATACAGTCATAATTTATATGGATATGGAATAATAATTTTGGAGATGGGTATTCAAATGTCTGTTTCTCATTTTTCCCAGTAATAAGTCTGACTCTGAACAGGTAGCTGTCTCAATTTTCCACTCTTTCATCTGGCAGTTTTAATAACAGTTTACTAACTTGTTTTGTTACAGGCCAATGAGCCATAGTGGTGGTGAGCTTTTGCCTCAAGAGGTTGAAGTTCCTGGGATTAATTAACTCAGCCTTCCATTTCTATTTTTTTCTCTCTTCCCCTCCCCCCCTTTTTTGTAAGCAACTAAGTCAAAGATACTATTTAAATTTGGTAATAAACATAGCTAATGGGGTTTTAAATGGTATTTAAATTATATCTAAGCAGATCTCTAAACTCATTTAGCAAACAAATAACTACTAATGGTTTCAGTGCAAAGATTTCTGTACTGCAGAGATAATGATCTCTGAAAGGAAAGCAAAATAGGTCAATGTAAAACACTTATCATATCAGTTCTCAATTTATGTTTATTTTATCAGATTGAGGCCCGGATTGTTTCTTCAACTCCTTTTCCTATCAGATATATATATATATACAAACCATCTTCCCTCTGAGAGATAAAGATGTTACATTGGGTCATACCTCCATGCATGTGGTTTTACGTGACTCCGTCTTTCCTGGGTGGAACATCTTTATTTTTTTACCTAGTACATATCCTGTAGGGTTTTCAATTACATCAATCACCAGGAGGCAGCATTTGATCAGTTTCATCTTATTTGGAGTTTGCCAAGTGTAGGCAACCAGATGTTATTCTATGAGATTCAAACTCTGCCAGGAATTGATCTCGCAGGCCTTTACTCTTTAGATAGACTACATTAGCAGGGATCCAAGTCCTGGTGCTCAGCAAATGTAAAAAAAAATAAAGGACATATCACAAAAAAGTTTTCTTGGACATCTATGACACGGATCAACCAGTCAGAGAGCAGTTTGCCAGTGTCAGTCACAAGAGGCTGCTCAGCCCATTTCAGTATACCAAAAGCAGCTCACTCTGCCACTGAAGACATGTCTTAGGCACAGAAGAAAACTAGACCGTGAGCATTCAGCCCATAGCTCATCAGTCCTTTAATGCACCAATGTGTTCAATGTGTTCCTCCAATTGCTCCTGTTCAAGTTGGGTGAAATAAAAGGGAGGCTATGAGAATTTTGGGAAGGCTATGAGAATTATGAAATTCAGAGGAGGGAGAAAGAGCAGGGGGAAAGTAGGGGTCCCTTTACCTTGCAATGAAGCCTGTCTCTTTATTTTACATTAAAATAAAGTAAAAATGCCTTCATCATACACTGGTGGGTTTTTTTTCCCCCCCTTCATACCTGGAAAAAGAAAAACAATTAATTAAATAAAAGGATACAATGACTGTCTTCCTTCTTGTAGCTGATCTCAGAAATGAGAGATGAAGAAGGAAAGCAGAAGGAGAAACAGTCCTGCCAACCGACAGTGAGTGTTCAGGGCATTTTTATTTATTTATTTATTAAAATCTACCCACATCTCTCAGCCACTTTAAATTTTAAACCCCAAATTTAAAGGAATTCTTATCACCCTTGGAGAGAGGTAGAATTAAAAACAGCCGCTTTTCAAAGGAGGACAGGATTACTCAAATGCTGTGAGGATAAAATTAGAAGTGGGAATGCTACAGAGACCACCCTGAAATCATTCAAACCAATGTCTTTTTTTTTTTTAAATCATCTCAGCAAAAAGCAGAGACAAAGGGAAGAGTCTTTGCTTTTCCCTCTCCCACGCACACAGAGGAAACCCTGGAGCCAGTAGCTGAAATCCACACCAACTTTGCAATAAAGCCTCCCTGATAAAGGTTATTTGTCAACATTTGGAAGGAGAGCTGCCAGTAGAAAGAAAGATTATTTGTTTGGCTTATAGTTCCTTTTCCCAGTCTTCCCTCCATATTAAGCCTTTGTATTAAGCCTTTTAAAACCTGCTTATATTGTTATCCTAATTATTAAGTCTGAGCTTACTGCTAATGCTCTAGTATAAATAAAACCACCAGCATACCCATGGGCACAAAGAGTTAAACACACTTATATAGGCAAAAGAGCAAATTTCTCAGCTTGCAGGAGGTTGTTTGGTTGGTTAAGGATTAAAGTCAACCTGGAGATCATAGGCAATGTATCTGGGCCAATGAAGATCCAGTGAGACTTCACTGCAAAGCATCAAATGGGATGTATCAGTTTCAAGCCCCATGAAACTATATACAGTGCATGTTTTGATTCAATAACCCAGGCATAACAAAAATTTGTACTGTGCATGGAAGCTCACACTACGAAACCTGAAACAGTTACTCATAGGTTCTAGCAGCAAACAATGTTGGCAATAACATAAAGACAAAATCTGCTATGGTTGTAACCTAAGGCTGAATTTTTTTTAAAAATGGGAAAAAATGGAACTTGGTTTTATATCAAACACACAAAAGCCACAGTATTATATTCCACAATACTGTAATAGCTTTGCTTTTGAGGACTGGAACGTCTGCCCAGCTCAGTAAAGGATCCCCAAATCATTTGCATTTGAATTGTTACCAGGAAGCTGTCTACAGTGGGAGTATATGCTTTATGAAGCTGTCACAACAGCAGGGGTAGGAAATTAACTATGGGTGGATAAAAATGAGCTTATGAATGGAAGGGGGGGAAAAGTAACAGCTTATATCATGGAATGGAGAGAACTTCAAAGAAAACTTTTCTGAGTGTGCTTGAGAAATGAATATGGTCCCTGGATTAATAGTGTGTGCAGATCAGAGCTGGCTTGCTGGCATCACATCTCCTAATCCCAGAGTTCAAAATCCTTGGTTTGTTTTCTGCAGTGAACACAATGATGCTTTGTTAAAAGAACTCAGCCATTTAGCCATGCTGCTAAGGTTAGTTTCACACCAAAGGAATGAGGGCCTTGCAAATTACACGTTAAAATATCAAATCCTTTAGTGAAAGTGAAGCAGCCCCGTGGTTTATAATGATGAATGAAAGCTGTAGATTGAGCCATTTAAATCAGCAGTAAAATGCTGGTGCTCTCTGCATTGCTATAAAGAGAAACCTGACTTACTGGAAAAGCTAAGAATCAATACTGAGAAACGTACAAAGATATACAGCTGAGCATACCTGCAGTGATTAAAAAGGAAGTTAAATGTTTTCATGGGACTTTATTTCCAGGTCAAACTTTATATAATGAATATGTACATCCATCTCTCTATCTCTCTGTGGAAAATGAAAATATTGGCTATTGTTCTTTTATGCAAGGTTTAGCCCAGGTAAACTGAATCAGGGCTCATGGACAAAGTATTGAACCAAAGTTTGTGCTATGCTTAATTTTGCAGTTTGCAATTGTACTTTTCTTAATATGATTTTGCTAAGCTTGCTTGTTTCAAATATATTTAGAACATAAGGACTGGAATAGTAAGAAATAGGGAACTGAAAGTAGCTGATGGATGCAGGTTCCAATGTACACGGGTATATATGGAAAATTATGTTCAGCAGAAGGTCAACAGGAGGTGAGTAAGAAGTCAGTAAAAGTCAGCAGAAGTCAGCAAAAGTCAGCAGACCATCTGACTACAGTCTTAGAAGGAGAAAGGGTATAAAGAGTTGGGTCTGGACATGATTGATTTGCCATTGGCCTATAGCTGTCCTTTGGAATTTGCTATACCAGTGGACCTCATTGCAATGGGTTATTAATGTAAGTGATGTTGTGTTATTATGCTTGCTATTTTCCAAATTATTAGCAAAATAAACCTCTGCATCTTAAAGTAAGAATTATTGTTTTGTGCTGCTGCCTTTTGTCTTTTTCGTTGGGTTTTTCCATGACATCTCTATCTCTCTATCGCTCTATCGCTCTATCTTTATCTCTATCTCTATCTCTGTCTATCTCTTTATCTCTATATCTATCCTAATCCTCACTTGGAATTAGACTGGATGGATTAGATGATCTTTAAGATCTCATAACTTTATGGCATGCTTCATATATAATGCTAAGCCATACAATGGTTTATTTTGGCTTAGCCTGAAATCCAAACAAGTCATTATGGCTTAAAAGAACCAGGGCACTCAGACTTGTGCCAGGAACCATAATGAGGAAAAAAAATCCTCAAAACAATTATGAATAGAGGTATCAATTTTACACTCATTAAACTAGAAAAAAAAACATTTTGAGTTTAAAAGCAAATATTCTCTTAATATTTGCATATTATCAGCTCCTAATAATATGCAGGCATATTTTCTTAACATGGAGGTGTGTTGTCATTGTTTTCTTTTAGAATGATAATTTCCTTATTAATCTATTTTTCTAGAATTTCCTGGTGATTTCCAACGTAGGCATTAGCCAATTTCTTAGTTGTTGTTTTTTGAGATCAGCAAAGATTAACTACATGCTGCCACTTAGTTCCTCTGAGTAATTTCCCACTGATGTCATTCAATGGCATGGTCTCCCTTTTAGGCATTTCTGGGTTTCATACAAATGTCTACGGCAGATTTTCCCAACCTTTCTGGTTTTGCAGACTGGCTGGGGGGGGGAGGGATAGTTCCATGTGAATAGATGGCAAGTGCATGCATATACAGCTGCATTTGCATGAGCAGTGGCACCTGCACCCCAGTGGTCACCTAAATGGAGCGCATGTGCATGTGCTCATCCACTGCTCGTGCAAGTGTGGATACGGGCATGCTCACCATGGTTTTTGCGGTCCAGTTCCAAATGGTTCACAGCCCAGTGGTGGGCCGTGGGCCATGGGTTGGGGACCCGTGGGTTGGTCTACAAGAAGGAATCTGTGCTGACTTTTGCTTTCAGGGCAAAGGGAGTTAAATGGTTGCACACTTGGCAGCAACAGTATCATAACCTCTGAGTGGGGATATTGTTATATTATCTATCATGATTCATATAAATCACAACAGCCCTAGCATATGGGAGGGGGGAAAACCCTGAAATCTCTTTCTTTGTCAGGAGGTTCATAAGAGGGATGTTTTTCCACACAGGAAAGCTTTTGCCTTATACTTAGTTTTCAGAATTTGGGCTTTCTTGTGGATCGCAGGGAATGTAAAATTAATTTCCCCTTTATTTTTTCACATGAAGAGCTTTTTGGAATGTATTCTGTTTTCATTAATTAATTACAATAATCCTATTGTGCCATATAATATAGAAGTGGCCTGGCTGACATGTAAATAAAGAAATACAGGTTAAAATTATTTTGTAAAATTAAATAGTTTTAAAACATAATTAATTTCAAAGGCAAAGTCAAGCACATGATTTTAATTTTCTTCCAAGTACTCAATTTTGGCTATATCATATTTTAAATAAATAGACACAAATAATGGAAGGATACTCCTGAAATAAAACATTTAAAACCCCACCAGTTTTGGTGGGAGGTGAATCGAAACAGACATGTTTTCTGATATTTATATAAATGAAGACTGCAATCCTGTGCACAGTTTGAGGGATATGTGCCATAGATCTAACTGGGACTTAATATTTGAATACACATGCATATATTTACATGCATATATTAAATTTACTTCACATGGCTAGGTTATGTTCAATAATTTTGTCTTTCAATATCTTAAAACTGAAACTCATATTATGGTAACAAGTAAATACAGAGCTGGAAGAGATCCTGGAAGTCTTCTAGTTCAACTCTCTGCCCAAGGCAAGACTCCTTATACCATCCCAGATAAATGGTTGCCAATCTTTTCTTGAAAACCTCCTGCAATGGAGCACCATAACTTCTGATTAATTGTTCTGTAAGGAAATTTCTAGGTTGGTTCTCTCCTTGATTAGTTTCTAGCCATTGCTTCTTGTTTTATAAAATGAATGAGTCAAACTCACTCAAGATAAGGTTTAATAATAGTTCTTTTCTTCTTATGTTATTGGACAATAAACAAGGCAGGTGCTCAATCATAACTGACTAATACATGTTACTTGTTACTTGTTATCTTACACAGTTTTACAATAACTTAGTTACCCAACTAGGTTAAACAACATTACTTTTTGCCCAGTTAGGCTAAACAAAGAATCAATAAGCATCTGTCTAGGCTACTCAAGTTGCTCTCAAAGATTGTGCCCAACTAGGATAAACAAAGAATTGTGCCCAGCAAGGCTATTCAAGTTGCTGTAAGTATTGCTGCCCAACTAGGCTACTCATTCACACAATCAATACTTACAAACACTCAACAACAGTTGGCCAGGCTGTGTTAGAGTGGGTTGGGAATTAGACTTCAGGGCATCCCCTGCTCCTCATGGAGGTCTCACACTTCTGAAGTCCATTGCATTTTATCTCTCCTTTTATATCCAACTTGTTTATTCCAAGTCTAAATTCATGACACGTCAGAAATGTTACAGATGATTTGTGTACGTCTATTGCTTGTTTTGCTACTTCTTGAAAACTGCAGCATAAGTATATTATATTCTGTACACCCAGTTGAGGAGCCATGCCATGCATTCCTTGCCATGCCATGCATTCCTTGCCATGCCATGCATTCCAGCAATGTGAGTTTCCTAAAGGGTTCATGAATAGGATAAACATGGCTATTCTTTGGTTTTATTATAGGTATGATTTTAATATATTTAATAAATATGCTTCTGTATACTAGAGACTATATTCTATATAGATATATAGACAGACATAGATAGATAGATAGATAGATAGATAGATAGATAGATAGATAGATAGATAGATAGATAGATAGACAGACAGCTAATTCATTACACTTGTTCAATGCTTAGGTGCTTTGGAGAATAGGTTGACCCCCTCTTCTTTGTGGCAGCCCCTCAGATACTAGAAGACTGATATCATGTCACTCCTAGATCTTCTTTTCACTAGACTGGACATACCCAATCCCTGTAACTGTTCTTTATGTGTTTTAGCCTTCAGTCCCCTAATCATCTTCATTGCTCTGCTCTGTATTCTTTCTAGAGTCTCAACATCTTTTTTTATATATATATTGGGCAACCAATACAATATCCAAGTGTGGTCTTAACAAGGCATTATAAAATGGTATTAAGACTTCTCTTGATATTGATTCTATCCCTCTGTTAATACAGTCTAGGACTGAGTTGACTTTTTTGGCAACTGTAGCACACTGCGGGCTCATATTTAAGTGGTTGTCCACCAGGACTCTTAGATCCCTCTCACAGTTACTGCTATTGGGCTAGGTACCACCTATTCTATACCTATGCATTTAGTTGTGCTTCAGTAGAGTAACTCTCATACTTTGATATTATGACTTAACTTTAATTTCAGGCTTCATCTTCTAGTTTACTTTTATTTGTGAAAGGCGAGGTAGATTTAACTTCACTTTTGCTTCCACATTTCATTATAAATTTAACCCAGTTGTCTCCCATCCAAACCATTAGAACTGTTTCCCAACCAAATCAGAAGAATGTGCAAGGAAACCAATTACTTTTTTGTCACTATTCATAAGGCAAATGAAAAACACCCCCAGACAGGAATTGCCAGTCCCACTTTTACATACATCCTGAAAATTGAAATGAGTGCACGGGCCACACAGCTTCTAAGAGGCATGAACTGCACAATTGCAAATACCTTATAAGCTTTAATTTTATATGTCTCCTGTAATCACCAGGGTCTCTTTAAAAGTGTCCCATGAGAAATGTATAAAGACAAAATCAAATACCTATGCCCAATGCTAAATGCTACATTTTATTGGTGATACACATTTATTAGTCCATTCGACTGTATAGTAAACAATTCAAGTGTCATTGGCTAATTGTGACTGATGGTATCCATTGGCATTACTGTGCTAAAAAAAAAATCCTTAGCAGTAACATTTCCAACATAATCAATTTAAACAATAAAGTAGATTGGAGAATTCAACTTTAAAAAGAAAGAAAGGGGTGCACAGAAATGAAAAAAGAAAAAGTGCAATAAATTATCAACATTTCTCATTTGAGGTAGTTACAGTTTTAATAGTGTTCCCTAAACACTGAAAGCACTCAATTGAACATCTGCTTTCCAGCTGTGCTATTGATATATTGCCAGAATATTATTCCCTTCTATTTTAAATGTGTCTAAGATTGGTTTCTTTAAAACAAAAAAAGTGATGGGGAAGCCACATTACCTGACTTTCCAACAGTACCTTGATTGGGAAAGATATAAAAATGTCAAAAATTATATAGACTATTTTATACCCAGGATTGTATTTTTGAAATGAATCTAAAGACAGATGTCTATGAACAATTAAACTATTCTCCAATTGCACCTTGTGCCAGCTGGAACTATAGAATTAAAGAGAAATAAGTCATCCCGATTCACTTATTGGTGATGTTCCTAGTATTCTCTGCACAGATGATAGATTTTTTATTAATCTATTCTGTTGATGGAAAATGTGTCTTGTCTGCAGCTTAAACTTTTTTCTTATAATTCATATACTGTTTTTTATAAAGTTTATAAAAACCATTAAGCAGAGATTGTGTTATCTAAAGCTTGCTCAATACCATGTCAAGTCTCTATGAGTTTAGTTCTAAACTTCAATGCTAAAATAACATGTGCTAGAAAGAAGCTTATTGAGAATTGTGCTTATCAAAATTATTGCAACATAATATTTAATTTAACAGGGGCATTATAGGGAATAACACATGTTCATCTTCCTTATTGAATTAAGATGCTACAGTTTCAACTTGCCTTCTAACATTATTTCCCTTCTAACTTCTAAATAGCTCAATGTAATGATTTTCCAGAAGGACTAGATAATATAGATTTATGAAGTAAGATATTGTCAATATTGTAAACATTCTCAGTAGCTAATCTCATAATCATAAGAAAACAGTTTCATTTCCATCCTCTGCCCAAGGAGATGTTTTGTGAAATATTGTATGATAAGTCTATACTATGTATATCTCTATTTGCAATTTTAACAATGATAAACTCCTTGTTTTCCCCTTTTGTGGTTTAGAATAAAAGTGTTACATTCTGCAATGCTATTATAAAGCTGAAAAAGAAATCTTCTGATTGATTTGTTTAATTTCATTAAATGACACTAAAGGAGCATGGGTTTTATTTTTTTTATCAGTGTGTGCAATTAAGAGGATATATTAAAACCCATAATAGATTTGATTAGTTTTATCTAATGTAGGCACACATATTAGTTCTTTGAATAAGTAAATTAAAGTCTAGTAAGTAGTGATTTCCTTTTGAGAATGAAGATGCATAAAGTATAAAAGAACATGACTATCTGAAAATTATAATAACAGTAAAGAAATTCCAAACAATTTCATCATTCTGTGGTGTTGCCAGCTGATGAATACCATGTAATTCTAAGCTAATTCCAGGGGGATCATATGAAATTAAATTAATTCATTTGATCAAACTATTCATTCTTTTTTTTCACCTTGTGAGGGAATTCCACAACAGTATTGTTTTGGGCTTATGTGAAGATGCACTGTACAGAGTATTATTGGGATAACATAGTATATGAAATGTTCCATTATAGCTTTTCTTTTGAGTGATCCGGGCATTAAATTCGGACTTTTCAATAACTTAAGCATTATCGTTAAACCATCTTTCCCTTTCATACCTAAAACATGGCAAATTAAAAAGTTATACTATTAAAAATTGCTTACTAACAGTGGCAGCAACATTTTTTTAAAAAGAGCTTATATAGGTGAAATGTGCAGCTTAAATGCCCACATGATAGAAATTTACCCCTCAAATTAATCTTCTTTAAAAGAAAAATCCTTAGGCAATTTGCATTAAGTCAATTAAATACATCAAGGGAGGGTTTGAGCAAAGAATCTGTACATTAGGAGACACTGAATGATTAAGACCTTTTCTATAAAAATTTTCATAAAATCTTATATATCTATTTTCTTTTTTAAAAAATCCAGATTTATCTAATATGTGCAATAAAACAATTCATACTTCGATCTGCACAACTCTGTGTATCATGCAAAGTTAAAGGAATGCTATAAGGATCTTCAATTATCTTATACCATTGGCCTTTTATTTGGTGTTCTTTCATTCTTCCTTCTACAGTACTTATTTCAGTTTTCCTTGTTCACCAGTAACACACATTTTCTTTTCCCTAGCTGCAAATAGAGTATTACTGTTCCTCCACGTATGTTAATTCTCTCTCCAAAACTTTTAAAATCCTCCAAACATCTACAGATTAATATCTAACATGCATTTTTAGTCAATAGCAAACTTAATAACTAATAGTCCTTCATAAGAGATTTCTCTATAACTACGGTGAATTCTCCTTGCTTTTGAAACACAATCAGCTACTAAAGTAGAATTTTTAAAAATAATTTAATGTCATTAAATGTAGTAGAACTAACAGCTACTGTACACTGCTTGAGTAAATAAAATATTAAAATTGTGCATAACTTTGCATCAGAATGTTATTCTAAATCCATTCAACAAATCTGATTCAATTTTATATAAAAGAAGATGCTTGTTGGGTTTTTTTAAAGAAGAAAGTGTCAGTGAAATTCTCATGGATAGGCTGCGAACTTGCCCTTTATTGTTGCCCAAGCTCTTTGTATTTCAATTAAAGTCCAGAGAAAACTCCCTCCCCTTGGGAGTTCTAAGAAAGATTAGGAAGTGTAGACACACAAGAAACTTGCAGAGCAATAGAAAGTTGTGTAATTGGAAAAACAACAGCACAGCAAGTTTTCTTTCAATGGTAAAGTAAAATACCACCAGAATAAATTCTAAAGCATTCTCAGAATGGAACAGAAAAATGGAGGACTGTTTTTTGAAATGATAAACAAACAAACAAAAAAAACTTTTGGAGAATTAGAAAGACAATTTCAATAAAGAACTGTATAGCTAATACTGTAATTTTGGAGACAAAAGCTCATAGGGCCTGTATCATTTTAAATTAATTGATCTGATTCGTACTTTCCATGAAACAATTATACCGACTGGAAGACAAACTCATATTTTGCACTGTGAGCCTTTATAAATTACATAATACAAAAATACACACACAAACAAAAGCACTTATTCTAGAAAGGTATGTATGATGGTATGTATGTGAGTAAAATAATGTACTTTCACTTTTGAAGACTGCAGCTGGGAAAAGGGAAGAAAAAAAAAAACCTCTTGGGCTGCTTATCTGTGTGGCAGAGACAATAAACTATTTTGCAAACTGAACATTCACTTTGAAATGAAGAGTTAAATGTGTCCAGCTCTGTATTCTAAAAGAGCTTCCGCAGAGCCACAGTGTATGAACATTTGTGCTTCAAGCTTCAGGGAATTTCAAATATTGGTTATTCAGAATCCTACATTCTGGAAGCTGGAAAGGGGTCTAATCCTATGTGCAGATATGCCCAGCTGGGATCTTCCTCTGTGGTGAATGCCAGTTATGGGACATGACTGGCATTACATGGTTTTGTATGCCCATGTGATACCTCTTCTTTGCAAGCTTCACTGGTTGGTACTTTGCTTCTAGGTGTGATTCAAGGTGAATCACTGGCTATAAAGCCCTACAGGATATCAGGTCTGTGTCATGGTTCCGACAGATGAAACTCTTCAAAGAACTTCGAGGCATTGTTTACCTTAAAGAATCTTTATTTGAGAAGCATAACTTTGGCACTAACATAATCAAAGCCAAAAACTGATTTCCCCTCCCCTGAACACGTAGTATCAAGCACAATTCCCTCTTCCAATTAACAGTCATAAATCATATTCCCCAGTTAGTTTAAAGTGCAGACTTTCCCTCCGGCTCTCCAGCCCACCAATTCTTACCATCTCTTATTTCAGCAACCTTGATTCTCACACTAGGTTCAGTATTATTATGTCTAGATGAACTCTCATGCACATCCTCCTTCCCCAGCATCATCTAACTCTAAAAGTAAAAAGAAGAAAATGGTTACACCTCCATCTGTTGTCAAAGCAAAAACATCTGATGTTAGCAGCATTAACAGTCTGATTATATGAGGGACGACCTATCTTCTACCTGGTAGAAGATGGTATCTACCTGGGTGATCTGATCTGGCAGGGTTGGTGTGCTCCAGGTTGTTTTGACTAAACAATGGCATTTCTCAGGAGCCCAGAAGTGTGACTTCTTTGTGACAGTGCCTGCCCTCTGAAATGAGATTCCCCCTAACATCTGGATGCCCCCCTCTGTTGATGTTTCAAAGGACCATGAAACTGGGCTCATTCCCAAGTGAGGATGACTGAAGCCTCCTTTTAACCTGGGTTGTTTTTCTTTATCCCCATTTGGGAAAGAGAATTTTTATATGATGATGTATCATTGGTATTTAACACCTGATAGATTGTCAAAGATGTATAAGCATGTATAAAATTGATGTTGGAAATGCAATCAATCTGAAGATACTTTTATCATCTTTGGTGACATGTAAGAAAGCTAAGAAATATCGGGATCAGATATCTACAGTAATTTCATTCAGAGAATTCTTGGAATAAATGTATAATTAAATGTAATGTATATATGATAACAACAGCGAGACTTTAGTATGCACAGAAATGGGAGGGCTTACAGATTTCCACAATGTAAAGAATGGATGGTGAAATTAATGGAGTTGGCAATGATGGCAAAACTGACTATTAAAATTAAAGAAAAGACTTAACCTAGTTTTGTTTTCCACCTGGAAACCACTTTTGGATTTTTTGCTTGAAATAGAAAAAAATCAAAACTTTCATTTTGGGATTTGACGATTAGAACTATTTATGATTATAGAAATATTTTGTAGTATTATTAATCTTAGAGTAAAAGCTCACTACATTTTATGGAGTACTGTAATGTATCTCTCCTTTTTGCACTCCTAACCTGGCTTCTTGATAAAAATTTGTGTGTGTTTTTTTTTAAAGAAATTAATTAAATGAACTTCTCAGCCCAGCCTATTTCAAAGGCTTGTTGTGAAGAAGCAATTGGATAATGTGCTGTGCACTGTCATACCCTTCTCTGTCCCTATAGAAAAGACAAAATACATATGTTTAATAAACATCTAAAATTAGATAAAAATGCTGATGACTGGCAAATTGCAAGAAAATTAAGAATTCCTTATGTAGTTTAATTAATGAATAGTTTTATTTCTAGTTGCATCCTTAAAATGAGCATAAAAATAATTCCCAGATCCTATGCAGAAAGATATGAATGATCAAATAGAAGAATAGGCTTTCTTGGATTATTAGCAGTTATCGTGCTTGCTATGGCCTGAATCAGTTGTTCAATTGTCTCTCACAAGAACATGATTAATATTGATTGCAAGTATTGATAAAATGAACATATTAATAAAGGAATAAATGCAGATACAAGAAATAGATTACTGCAGGCTGCCTTAACATTTGAAATCCAGATAGCGAGGGCTAATTAGCATTCAGCAGGATCATCTGAAGAAGATCACTTCTTTAGCAGGAGAGGAAGTAATTATTAGCCGAGGATGAAAGAATTGCACTCACCAAGACATTAGCTTCATATTGCAGATCTATTCCAAGGAGGTGAGGATATCATTGCATGAGAAATTGTACATCGAGAGACTAGAGGAATTGCATTCAGGATTCTAATGGAACTAGGCATTCCATGTTGAGCCATTGTCTATTATAATGGACGAGGGATACAGCGTAATTCATCTCCCAAATAAATGTGCTTTCTCAAAGGCTGGGTTGGCAATTCGTAAGAATCAGTATGATAGTGGTTTAGATCAATTCATTATGAAATGACAATGTCAGAAACATCGGATAGGAAAACAAAAAAGACGCAAGAGTGATTATAGACAGCAAGGTGTTAAAATATGGCATAAAATAACCTGGGCTGGGAGAATAATGTACTCAGCAGACATCTTTCCATTTTCTAATTTCTCTTTTAGAACTGAAAGGATGATTAGTGTAAAAAAAATATCTTGTGGATGTTTAATGGCAGCTTCTGGACTCATTTTTCCTTCTTTATTTATTGAGAAAGTAATGGCTAGGTCCTGAGCATATGCTTTAAGAATGGTCACAAATGTTATGTTTATCTAGGAAAACATCAACACAGTACCATCAGCAGCAGCTTTACGATTTTCTTTCTGAACCAATTAAAACTTGTTTTTATTTGTTTTGGCCAAATTTTTATTTGAGATGGTAGTCACAACAGTACTGACCATATGATCTGTTCCCGCCTGAAAGTAATAGTGTGGTGCTACAATAGGTTACAGATTTTCCCAAAAGAGGAATGTCAATTGTTGTGTCCTGAGCCTCCAAAGGAGGCTCGGGACATTGCAATGGTCCCGGGCAGTTGCAAGCTGCCCGGGACCAGACTGGCTGGCACCGGCTTCACGCGCCTAATTGTTACCATTCTGCCCGGGAACGTTGTTAAAAGGAGTCTGAGAGGCCTGCAAGCCTCAGAGCTGTGATGGAGTGGAAAAGACTTCAATAAAGAGCTGTTGGAACCACAGAATGTGCTGTATTCATTTGCCATTGATTCGAGGACTCAACATCAATGACTGCCATCTAAGTCCCAAGGTTGAGAAATGCAAACTTGGGTGTCCATTAAATGATGGAAAAAGTGACAAGGAAAAACCTCTGGGTTTAAACTGTAGACAATATAAGAAAGGACTTCACCCTGAGGTTCACGCAGGTCAATTAATACTTTAAATGACTTTATTCCAATATGCATTAAAGATGCTTACTTACCTATGCTGTTTTGAGTGCTTGGTATCTTCTCCTGAATTCCAGCTGGCTAAAGGAAGGAAGCTGAGAAGAATGTTGGGTAGTAAATCATTCAAGGTTTGCTTGAATCAGCTGCAAATCATCTCAATAAGACATTTTGCCTAATGACGGTAAGTTACTCTGCTCCTGTTAGGGCTGCCTTGCTTTAATTAAATAATTGATTTCAATGGATGCTTTGCTTGAATCTCAAACAACATGAAGTTTGAAGGTCTGTATAACCCTATGAATCAATATGAGATCATGAATAAAAGCACCCATCCTCTATATCCATGATGCATCACCTGATGTTCAGGACACCAGATACAACGTCCCAAAAACCTGGCTCTCAGAGATCTCCAAACGTTGTTACCAAATTATGAATTTAATTCAAATTTAAATTAATTTTCTAATGCCCACCCACTCTATTAGACCCTTAATGTGACAGAAACAAAAACATATTGACTGAATACATTGAGAATCATAATATCTATATTTAATCCTTATTAAATGTAAACCTAGCTCCCTGCTCCAAAATCAACTGTGGGCAGGAAGAATAAAGCACTTTGTGGATATAGGCATTGACTGTAGTAATTTAAAGGGGTGGGGGAAACATTTTTTTTATATGCATCAGTTTCAAGCTGTGATGATATTTTGCTGCTATGGATCTGTCAGACAGTAGCATTTGCTGTGTATATATAAAGACTGGAATGTGTTGTCTACAAAGTTCATTTGTGCCTGACCTTTCCAAGCTGATGGGCAAGATGTCAAGACAGGTTGTCAAGTATTGCAACCAAATGAATTCTAGGACTTCCCTCCCCAAATTAAGCATCCTGTACTATCACCAGGAGATGAATGATTCTATAAATTTCATTTGTCAGTTTATCAATCATAAGCTCTGTTTGGCTCCATTGTTTGAAAATTCAGCAGAAAGTATCTGCATGCAGATTGATACTTGAAGTAATCAGTGCTCAGTCATTGCAGGGTGCAAATATGGCCACCCGTACGCAGCATTTATTGCCTTTTATACAGTATTACAAGCAGCAAAAGTTTTACATAGCAATAGCATTTCATTGGTTAAACTCCTTACCAATCCTTAAGAATATAGAAGCCAGAGGCCCAAAACAGGGAGCAGTTGTCAATAACATCTTGTTGGTGTAAGCTAGCTGATATCAGGCAGGCAAGGTCATTGTACCAGCCGGGGTATTTTCCCACATTGCCATGGTGATGTGAAGGGATGAGATAGATGTAGAGAGAAGAGGCATGCAGGCTTTGGAGGGGCAGTTTGCTGCTCATGACCTCTACCTGGCCCCCACCTCTACAGATACTTATTTTTGTATGCATATTACCTATCACAAGAAAGACATTTTTTTCTGCATGTTTTTCTGTAATACAAGATTCAGTATTTGACATGTACTATATGTGTGTGATCTCATAACTCCAAAAGGAGCATTATTTAATGGGTGAATCAGATTCTGCTGAATGGGAACCATATCCACATATCCTTTTCAAAATTGTGATAGGCAATATTTTTTATGTGTCCCTATACTCTGGACATGCCTATAGTCATATATGGTGAACATAAAGAAAGTGGGGCCACCATAAGTTTTCAACTCCCTCCAGTGGAGTGTGAATGTTCAAATCAGGTGTCGGCATTGGAACACTTTTGCTTTGATGGTGGAATGCAGATGTGCATAGAGAATTACTGAATTGTCTATTAAACACATAATGACTTTCATGGTCTTTCCTGCATATAGGTTTATAAAGAATACAGGCAACAATTAATTTTCCCTTCTTGTCATTTGGAAACTTTCATTATTTACCATGTTATGTTATACAGCTAGCAAAAACCAAGGCAGGTATTGACCAATGTCTTGTAGAAATTTGTTTTCCACTTAGTGCAAAATAGCAGTGCTTCTTGGAATTGCATTCTGGTATAATTTGGAAGTTGATTTTTTTTAAACTCTTCATATTGATTTCTTTCAAGGGTATGACCTACAGTAGAAAAGAAGCCCAGAGGGATACAAAAAAAATTGCATTCACTTGCACTGATTTCAGCAAGCTTAGCTTGCCTTTACTAAGAATTATGTCATATTTATTTTACATACAAATAAAGGTGACACATTTTCAAGGTGTGCTAAAAGATATCCATCAAATGATGCTCTATATTTAGCCCATCTTACCTGTGAATGAATAAGTCTTTCACAATGTTAATTTCTTAAAAAAAAAAACCAAAACCACCTGTGAGATAGAGGTGCCAAGGGTAATAAATGATGATAATAGAATTTTACAACACTGTAAGCTTTGCTGTTTTTCTTTTCTTTTTTTAATGTGGGTTTGGATGATGCTGACCTGAACTTGCATTGCAAAGGCCCGGTGGTGTTTTCATCATTTTGCCCAAAGCATCAGAGCAGCTTCATAATTATCTTTTGTTGTTGAGTTTCGTTTTCCTTTAAAAACAAAACAAAACACCTCAAAGCTGAATAAAAGATGCTTGACCCAACAAGGTTGCACTAAAAAACAGAGGCCTCCATCTGGGGTCAACAACACTAAAATGGTGGCCATGATGAGGCTTTCTACAAAACAACAAAAGCTTCTATTAGAGCTACCAGCTTTTAGAATGGTGTCTTTCTCTATGTCTCATGAAATCATTGAAGGAACTGTATTGGCATATATTTTCCATTATACATGGCTTTGGGGATCCAACTCTTCTCTTCTTAGATTGTCTAATTAGATTGTCTATCCAGCTTATGATGACTAATTGTCATTCTTAATAGTGTTAATGATATCATATTAATATTGTATTCATGTGGAAGATCTTTATGATCATGATTATTTGCCTCAAGCCTCATCAGTTGTTCACTAAAACATTAGTCAATAAGTCATTTGCTTTGCATCTCTAACAGTTTCACCAGGAGATTCTGCCTATGCATACAAGCTTGTTCCTGGTACTGAAGTCAGCAAGGGTAATTCTGAACACAAAAATTACAATCCAGCATTGGTTTCCATGTGTAATAAATACATTTGTATTGAACAGTGGTCTAAAATTTCTAAATGCCTGTCTGATATTTAATTATTTTAGATTCTGGTTTACACAAGAAAAAGGGGAAAATCCTCAGTAAAAGCATTATAATCTTCTGAGCATTTTCTTCTTGTTAGATGTCACATATCAAGACCATATAAAGTTTTAATCTAATATTAATTGTAAAGGGCATAAATTTATGTGTTTTACTTATCCAGGCAACTTAAATTTTAGCCTGTTTTGGCAAGCAGCTGGTTGCAAAGTCCATGGAAATAATTTTAGTTATAAATACAGCTATTAAATATATATTGTTTGGAGATAAGCCGATGTACTATGATTTGTAAACAATCCTTGAATGAAATTTATCAACTTGGAATTTTATCAGACTAGATTAGACTAGACTAGGCTAGACTATCTACACCCAAGTTAAAGATGAGCAGAGATTACCTCACAGACCACTTTCTAAAACATCTTGAACACTATTGTTATCATCAGCATTGTTCCAACTAATGCTTGAGAAAGTTTCAAATTAGGATGTTTTTTGAGAACAGTATTGTGGATAGAGTGAAAATTTCATGACTTTATTAAAAATGTATATGTGTGTATGTGAGGATCTGGTTTGTTATTTTAGTATCATTTTTCTGGCATTCTCCAATCTCCCCTGCTTCCCACAATTCAACTTCAGCTCATGGCTTAAGGAAACTCTTTCCTGGGGAACAGACATGGAAGTTGCAGAGTGAGAGAACTGGGTAATGAGGAGAAAACACATAGTGGAATTTAATCCTTAACCACAACCCAAGGATAGAAAAGCTAAAATGGTCAATCAAAATAAATTCTTGAGAATGAGAGAGAAAAAAGAAAGCCTTTTCATGAAGGAAAAAAATATTAATTACTCAAGACAGATTTTTGGGATCTCCTTGCATTCATATCCATTAGCAATCCACAGAGTGTTCTTCAGTTTTATTATCATCATGCCTGCTTAAAAGTTTTATTATTGAGCAAACCCTTTCCTTGGGCATATATTATACATGGATATAATGCATTTACAATGCCAAGAAGTTCTTTAGATAACATCTACATCAAAAGGCTAGCCATGCTGATATGAAACATAACTTGCATTGTAAGGGCTATCGTTTCCCGTTTTTTCCCCTCGAAGTGCCATGCTTTTCACTTTGAGAATGTAATTTTCTTATTTGACATGCACCATCTCACCTGCTACTTCAGGTAATTACATAGTAGAACTTCAGAAAACCTATGGCCTTTTATTAAAATCTGCATTATCTTCCATCCGTCACTTGCTAAGTGTTCTCTACCGGTGGGAGTCTAGATGACACAGCTCAGTTCTGCATGTCAAATAGTCACTTCAATCCAATTAAGGCCTCATTGTGTGACATCTGGGACTAAGTAGAGGCTATGAAAAAATAGCATTTTTAAAAACTCTACTTGTGGTAAGAGCTTTTTGACATACAAAAAGATACAGAAACTGCAAGTAAAAATGGTGTAGCCATTTGCTTTTAAGAAATGGTGACATGACAATGAAGGGATTTACTCAGTTGTTGTGACAAGAGAAGAATTTCTTTAGACTGTTTAATACTGAAGAGATAAGAGTAGTCTATTTTTTTTAATCTTGGTTTTTTGGAGGGTGAAGGAGATTATGAAGTCTCTGTAAAGACAAATTTCTTTTTCCCAATAGGCCTTAGTTTAGGAGACTTCAGATGCAGCAGACAAAATCAGTGCCATTTTGTGTATCTCATTTACCATTTTACAAGCATATTTCTATGTATCACTATGATCCATTGAAGTCCATTCAGTATAAAAGATTTTCCTTCATTTAGCAACAGCTTAAATTACCCTGAAATATGGATCTAAGATTAAGTGTTCGTGCGTTTATGATAATGATACATGAAGTACTGCTCTTATATCTTTGCATCACATATATATCATTGATATGCTGGTTATGAATTTGTTTCTGTTTTTAATCACACACGTTGGGTGGTTAAATAAATCTTTTTACTATTTCAAATTTCATCCTTTCCTATTTCTTGGCCCGAGTGATCAGTCAGGATAATTCCACCCCACTTGTTGTTCTGAATATGTTTAGTGTAGAATATTTGGATCACTTCCTATAAAAATTATTTGAAGACCTGAATATACAGAATTCAAACATTATGATTGCCTATTTTATTAGGCTTATTTAGTAACCATATTATTTTATTCTAATTTTTACTATAGAACTTTTTAAGTCATTTCTTTCAAATACTCCTGAATGAAAACAAGCCTATATCCATATATAAGCATTAGGGGATGTTTGAGAATGAATTGTTGCAGTAAACCAGCTTTTTGAACCTTGGTAACTGGAGGTATTCAACAAACTGAACAGTTATTAAAATGCTTAGGAAATTGCCATATATAAAAAGAGCTCAAGTGGTTAATACAGCTTAACATTTTTAACATCACTTTCCCAATCTTACTGGAGATGGTAGCATATTATCACTAAATTACACTTTCCTCTTCTTAGTATATTCTCTTTTATAAGTTGCCTTATAGGGGAGATGAGTGGTTAAAATTAATAAATAAAATAAACAAATAAAACCTCTTTAATCCCTATTGCATGTAATAGATTCAAAGAATTTGATTGCATTTTAATTTAACTTATTTTGCTTAAAATTATAGTAAGTTATTATTGAAATAAGCTTGTTGCTTATTATTTTACAAAAATGATTTTTTTACTTTTCAGACTAGTCCACATCCCAACGATTTTCACTAACTAAATACTAACTAAATCCAGCACAGGTTAACTTTCATAATATTTCCTTCACTTTCCTAACCTAACCTATGGTCCTGCTATTTCCTGAAGTTCCCCAAGTTGGCTTCACTTTATTTAACATATGAGCCCAGATACTATACATACATACATACAAATATATAAACACATAAACAAAGAATTTAACTTTTTAAAATGTCTTCTACCTGATTGCATTCCTGAAGATGCAGAAGAAGACACTGTCTTGCATGGAGATGGCAAGTATTTATTTATTTATGTATTTATTTATTTACTTACTTACTTACTTACTTACTTACTTACTTACTTACTTACTTACTTACTTACTTACTTACTTACTTACTTACTTACTTTCTTACTTTCTTACTTACTTATTTGATTCCTTTGAATATAAAATAGAATAATCTGAAATAGATACTCAGCTGAAGTAGCATGCACGATGAGAGATAACAGAAAGTTAAAGGTCATTCTCAACTCTTAGAGACTGAAGAGATGCCTTTACAGTTTTTTCTTAGAGCATGAGCTATAAGGTGATACAAGCTTAGACCAAGAATCTCTTTAGCATTTCCTGTTTTATGCAAATCATTATGAAAATTTACTAATCAGTAAAACAAACTGCTCTTTTCTAGTAGTTCTCCACATTTCTTATTCACAGATCAAACAGGAATGCATCATTATCCCTACATACAGTCAATCTGGTATGTATCAACCACAGATTAGTCGAAAGAGGAAATCCTTGAATGTAATTTGCAATTTATAGCAATAAAAGCCCCAGAGGACTTAAGCATCTTTTCATTTATCTTTGATCAATGTTTTAGTTTCTTTCTCTAGAAAATACAACTTTCTGTAGAGTTCCCTTAGATAAATAAATGACCTTGGCAAGGGGAAGAGTTTAGCACTAAGAAATAACTTCAGGTCACTCTCACAGAATTTAAGGAATGAAAATGTGTTTCTTTATCATCGGGCAAAAAATCCCCACTGGTCATTATGTTATTATTTCAGATTAATTCTCTGTCAAGTGCTGGACAGCGAAGAAGTCCAGTTTCTAGAATTAAAAGCACGATAGAAGAAAAAATGATAAAGTCATTTTTAGACAATAGACAGCAAAAGAAAAAGAAAAAAGAAAGAAAGGAAAGGGTGACTCTCTCTTAATATTGCTATGTTGAACAGTGGACAGGAAGAAAGAAAAGAAAGAAAGAAAGAAAAGAACAATAGACAGCAAAAAAAGAAAGGAAAGGGTGACTCTTAATATTGCAATGTTGAACAGTGGACAGGAAGAAAGAAAAGAAAGAAAGAAAGAAAGAAAAGAAAGAAAGAAAGAAAGAAAAGAAAGAAAAGAAAGAAAAGAAAAGAAAAGAAAAGAAAAGAAAAGAAAGAAAGAAAAGAAAGAAAAGAAAGAGGCATGCTCCTGACCTTCCTGCTGCTTGATTACATGTGGATTTTATTCTTTTATTCTCAATGGAGCAATTCCTTAGACATCCCATCCCATTGCATGGTTCCTTTTTTCAGCTGCCACCTAGCCATTAGAGTACCAAGGAAGAAAGTATAGCAACAGTCATAACCAGCAAAATGGTACTTTCACTAAATTTAAACTTTCTGTCAAATGGCAGAATAGCTTCATGGACGTGTTCATCTTACTTTCTTGGCAAAAAATCTGGAAATAGATGGCGCTGCCTATATAACAGAATAGAATGGCAGAATAATGGCGCCTGAAGGCAGGACAAGAAGCAATGGATGGAAACTAATCAAGGAGAGAAGCAACCTAGAACTAAGGAGAAACTTCCTGACAGTGAGAACAATTAATCAGTGGAACAGCCTGCCTCCAGAAGCAGTGAATGCTCCAACACTGGAAGTTTTCAAGAAGAGACTGGACAGCCATTTACCCGAAATGGTATAGGGTTTCCTGCCTGAGCAGGGGGTTGGACTAGATGACCTCCAAGGTCCCTTCCAACTTTACTATTATTATTATTATTATATTACTATTATTATTATTATTATTATTATTATTATTATTATTATTATTATTATTATTATTATTATTATTATTGGAAAGTCTTCCAGGCTAAGCCCCCTGCTCAAGCAGGAATCTCTACACCATTCCAGACAAATGGCTGCACGATTGCTTCTTAAAAACCTCCAGTTATTTTTGAAGGCAAGCCATTCCACTGATTAATAGTTCTCACTGTCAGGAAATTTCTCCTTAGTTCTGGATTGGATCTCTCTTTGATAAGTTTCCATCCATTCCTTCAGGTTCTTCCGAATTCTGCTCTACCCTTCAGCCCTGGGCTTCCATCCAAGTATTAATTAAGTTGGACTCTGATTAGTTTTTCCCAGAGTTTTCAAGGTTAACTAAGTGTTTTTGTCTTTCTCTCTCTGTCCCTCTCCTTCTGTTTCTTCGTCTGGTTGTTGGAGATCCTAGGGACAGGGTTAGAAGTGTTAACCACTTACATCCCATATCTTGATGTTTGAATGGATAAATGTTAGCAAAATGTTGTAGAGACTCTTCCGGCTCTCCCCTCAGAAGACACAGCGATCATTATGAGGAGATGGGAAAGAAGAAAATTATTTTCCCGTGAAAATCTTATCTATGTGAAAAAGACTGAATTTTCTCATATTTGAGCAAATATTCCCAATCTTTTGCTGTTTTTATACCATTGTTCTTTCACTCTTTTTCTAAAGATTTTGTCACTTTTCTTTTTAATCTATTTGTCTGGGCTGGTGAAAATGTTAATTAGAACCTGGTTTACTGCTAAAATTTGTATTTTAAATGAATTTTAAATTTATTAAAAAAATTATTGTATTTAAACCAAGGGTTATTTTACCTTTACTGCATAATGAGTTCCTGGTAGAAAAGAAAAAATAAAGTTAGTCCAAAGGAATCATTTTTCTATATTGTGTAGTACTTCTTTCCCCTTGCTTGTTACACAATTCTTAGACCAGCTGCCTAGAGAATTCTGGCAGTTGAAGTCCACACATCTTAATGATGCCAAGTTTAAGAAACACTTGTCTAGAGACTAGTACGCTTTGTGTGTGTGTGTGTGTGTGAGAGAGAGAGAGAGAGAGATTGCTTCTGAAACAGAGGAAATATGCATATTTCTGTTTTGCTCTGCAAAGTATAATTTTTATGTTAGCTTTTAATTGCATTTGTAATTTACTCCAACTCCAGTTTCAACTGAATTTGATCTTTGGTTTTGCAACATTCAGCCAGGACCAATAGCTTCCATCTGTCATTGTGGAACACAACAAGCCAAATATGTGGTGAAGTTTATCAGTAAGAGCTTTGTTTACTTGGTATAGCATCCATAGGATTTTCTAGGTAAAGTAGTTGGATCAACTGGGTAAATATCAGATGAAATGTCTATGTGGGGACTTTATTTTTAAATCTAGGACATTCTGGATCTATCTGTCTATCTATCTATCTATCATCTATCTATCTATCTATCTATCTATCTATCTATCTCTAATACTAGAATATGAATGAATTTTCTAATTGTATAAATAGTGTGTACACTGCTTTTCATGTCCAAATTAAAAAAAAAACAAAGTGCTTTATAGAGTTCCAGTTGGTAATAAAATATATATATAAAGCAACCAATTTTATATAATTAAAATTGTATCAGATTTGTATCTGATAAAAATAAGTAAAACTCTCTATAAGCCAAATGGATGGTTCTAGAAATGAATGGGGAAGAAGTCACAGTAATATGTATGTAAACTCTGTGTGTGTGTGTGTGGTGTGTTTTTGTGTATAAATGCTACCATCTTGATGACATTTTCAAACCCCTGCTACTTTTAAGACATTGTTTGTAAACAAACTAGTCTGAAAAGAATACAGCTCAATTCAATTCAGTGTTAATAGGAGCTTTAATATTGATCTCAGTAATATTGTCTCAAAGTTGTGAACTTTTCCTATAGATGTTCATCTGAATTATTTGATTCATGAATATATTGAAGTTTACTTATGAATGAATTGGGGTTTCCATTTTGATTGGTATCCTTTTAATTTTTAATGTTGATTTTATTAACTTTTATTCTTTTTAGCACATGTAAACTGCCCAATGGACATGGCCACACCCTACTAAAGAATTTGGAAGCACTTATATATTCCTACATCTGTCTTTAAAAAAAAACAGATTATTTTATTTTAAAAAGACACATATTTTATTTTATTTTACAATATGTGGAATAAGTTTATAAAGCAGTCTCTCAAATTATTTTTATGCATTGTGTTGAGGCTGTAAGATAACATATAGAGACATTACAAAACTAACCTGGAAACCAGGGTGACTATGAACATTATTCTGACAGTTTATAATATATACTTCTCACCCAAGATGCACAAATGTATCTGCTTTAGCAATATTAATAGTACACATGAGACCAGAAAGTTATTTGAACAGGTTAATATCCGGAAGATTAATATGAATAAAAAATCCAAAATGCTTGCCGTGAAAAAAAGTTATTAGAGTAGATTGGCCATGAATAAATTTGTTGAAAAATGATTTGGAAATGGAGCAATGCAGTGATATTAAAATCTATTTCAACAATATGCCTTCAAGATAAAGAGTCAAATTGAAACATTGGCTGCTCTTTCTAAAAATGTGCTGCAACCTTCTCCAGCCTGGGCAGTCCAGCCTACATCAGTCAGTGATGTAAATGTAAATTCTCAGAATTCCTAGGAGCCATGGCCATTATGGATCACTCTGAAACCTGAAGCTCACCCATTTTGGAGAAATTCCAGGTTGAGGAAGACATAAAATGTCTATATTCACAAGCATCATTCATTTCTGTTTCAGGGTGAGATCACGCTCACTGTCACAGGCTCAGCAACCCTTTACTGCTCAATCTGTTTAGATTGTTGTAATGTATTCTTCGTAGGGTGACTGTTGAGTTTCTGAAAGATGTCACACAATACCATCCATCAGGTTACCCTAATCTTGAAAAGATTATACACAGTGCATTTTGTTCTCAAGACTGAATCCACAGCAAGACTTTCAAATTTGGGAGGTTAAGGTCACTTGCTAAGGTTGAGAGTTTGAATATAATTTTAAACTGTGTTGCCTCTAAACAGAGGGATGGACTTCCTTTGGAACAATTATTATTATTCCTGGTTCCATCGGCTTTTAGGAAGCTTTTAAGAAAAAAAATGTTTTGTTTTTGTTCTTAACATAAGATTACATTTTTTAACTTTTTAAGAGCACTTAACTCATTGTTTGGTATCTATGCATAGAACTTTTTTTTTTTTGCTTGTGGTCTCATATTCAGTACCATTGAGTTAATATTTTACACTCTTATTTATTGTTTGAAGATATATACAGAAAATATAAAAATGTAAATCTATAGTACATTACTTTGTGAGGAGATATTGAACTTTTATTTAAATTACAAGTGTTAGGAAGCTAATAGTTTGACTGAAATTCTACTGAGAGGGTCACAGTGGCATTTAAAATGCTTGCACAAGCATTCTGAATTCTAAACTGATCCACTGATAAAAAGTGTTCAGTGATGGATTGGTTCTTTCAATTATTAAATTAGAAAAAGCCTGGAATTTTTAAAATTAATTTGTCCCATTATTTCAATGAACCTAAACTAAGCACAACTAAATCTTGATTCAACTAATGTGAAACATGAATCAGAATGTATGAATGTTGACAAATGACGAACATTAATTAATGTGATTTAGATTTAGACATGCAGAACAGGATTGGAAAAATATATTTACTCAGCCTCCTTCCCCTTTATAGATCCACCAAACATCAAATATGACACAATGAGTTGGGGAAATCTGTTGGATGGGATATTCTGAGGAGTGAGAAGTTAGAGATAAATAATGGATATCTGAAAACTTTATAGACACTAAGTCAAGAATGGAAGGTAGTTCACAGAAGCTCAAATGTAGTGAATCTTCTCCTTCTCACTATACTACAGCTGTCTCTGATTCTTTATGTATCATGGGATGAGAGGGGAAATCTTCTACCTTAATCGTCTAAGCCATGTACCTGAGATAATGGTCAATTATTTTTAAATTTCATTAATTCATACATCAGTGTCTTCAGAAAGTGCCACAGCCATTAGATGACTGATTTATAGATATTAAAATGGAATTATCATAACCGTCACAATCACCACTACTATCGATACCTTCATCATGGACACAGGGATAAATATAAGAAAGTATTCTATAAAGTGCCATTTTACCAATGTTGCATTAGACTAGGGATAGGCAACCTTGGCTCTTTTATGACTCGTGGACTTCAACTCTCAGAATTCATGAGCCGGCTCATGAATTCTGGGAGTTGAAGTCCATGAGTCATAAAAGAGCCAAGGTTGCCTACCCCTGCATTAGACTATTATTTTTCCATAAACAAAGTATGCCACTAAGGAGAATAGAACACTTTTGTTAATAAATTTTACTTCATATTACTTCAAATAATGCATTTACCTTTCTGTGTTTGTTTCTATGTCTCTCTGGATTTGTAATGCTATATAAAGTATCAGTAAGATTGCACCTCTGAATAATTTTCTTTTTGAAAACTTTGAGAATTGGAAAAAGAAAAGCTGTTTCTATATTTTAACTCTTTCCTGACAATGATGCACATCCCAAGGGCTAATGTTTCTAAATGTACAATATTCATTACACAAAAGCATTTGAAACTTTGTACTTGAATCCAGAAGTTTGAAAACACATTTTGAAAACTGCTTTCAATGACACGATAGTACTTTGTGAAACTTTTCCTTTGTTGTGCCTCCCTTATGTTCTGGAAGAAGTGATTTAAAAGTGACATTTAGAAGTGGCAATGCTTCTACTGTAAATTGCTTGTCACTTAAAATTGTTGATACTATGTCATCAAATGCTAACATAGGATGTAATTAGACCTTTCCCAAATTTTCCACTTTTAAATATAGAAATTATTAACATTAGATAAAAGTAAGTAAGTAGTAAGTAGGGAGGGAGGGAAGGAAGGAGGGAGGGAAAGAAGGAAGGAAGGAAGGAAGGAAGGAAAAAAGAAAGAAAGAAAGAAAGAAAGAAAGAAAGAAAGAAAGAAAGAAAGAAAGAAAGAAAGAAAGAAAGAAAGAAAGAAAGAAAGAAAGAAAGCTCTGATGTTACCCTGCAAATATTTCTGGCTACTTTCAGGGTGGCAGGATATTATAAGATGGTAAAGGAAAGTTACATTCACTGTAACTTTGTTTGGTTCTTTTTCATTGCCACATGTCATTCTGAAATCACTTTAACTCACAGACGGTATCAAATCACGCTGACGTAGTATCATTTTCTTAGGATGCAGAACATTCAGCTAAGAGAGAACCAATCAGAAACCAGCTATATTAATATGAAGAGGGTGATACTTTAGCTGTGTTTAGCCATATGAAATGTCAGATATGTTGAGAGATTTAAAATAACCAAAACGTTCTGTTGAGTGAACACTGGCTAACCGCTTACTGAACTTGCTCTTTTGAAAGATTTCCCTCTCCCCTACAGCATAGATTTTAAATGTTGCAAATGAGACAGCAGTGAAATACACAAACCCCCCCAACACATTTTTTTAAACTTTATTCACATCCTTACGTTCTTTCAGCTTTCAGTGAAGATTGCATAGACTCGATTCAGTAGGTTGCAAAATCCAGAGGAAGTAAGGTTTTTGCTGGATACACCTGAGTGACCAAAGAGGGTGCTCTGGGACTGTAAATCCCAACAATCTATATTACCAGTAATGATTGCTCAGACAAAAGAGATAATTAGGGGAGGCTTGTATGCATTTACTTTTGTTCCCCAAAATGAAAATAAGTAAATAAAAATAACAGACTGGCAGCTAGATTTCTCCTTTCGATTTACGGTGAATGAAAAGTACAGTTTTGAAAGGCTGAACATTATATATTATTTAGTGTTCTCTGTTACTATGGTTTCATTATTGTACCTGACATTTTTGCCTTATTAGGGATGTTCATTTATTATTACAACATGCAGAACTAGCCTGAAGTGAGATGTGCTTAGAATCCACTCCATTGCTTAATTGTTTCCTGCCTCACTGTTCTTGCCAAGAACTTGCATCATTTTAATTCTGAATCATGTCTTTTGATGCTCCAGATCAGGGGTGGGGAACTATAGCCGTTTTACGAGCTTCATCTCCCAGAATTCCATGTATGGCTGGCTCAGGAATTCTGGGAATTGAAGTTCACAGATTGTAAAAGGGCCATAGTTCCCCACCACTGATCTAGATTATTACTACAATCCTAAAATGTTCACCAAGAGGTTTTTTTCTTACACACATTTCAAGTACACAATGAGGGTGCTTCCCTGTCCTCCATTAAAGACAAAAATATTTAAACCTGAATAAGTGATAAAAATCAATATATAATTTGGGCAGTTATGTGTCTTTAATTAAGTTGGGGAGAAAAAAATCAGAGATTATTTTTTTTAATTTAGCCATGGAAAAAATTCCCTACAGACTAATAACGATAAATTGGCATGTATACATGTCAATCTCTACTTCAAATTTAGTTAGTTCTTACTTACCCATTTCTCTGGAGTTTGGGGCAATTTCTGTTATTTTGTGGCTCAGATTTTATATTATTGGACTTTTTAAGTTCTTTTTGACTTTTTGTTTTGTATAATTTTACATTGTTCAGTTTTAGTGCTTGCGCTTTCAGTGCACTGGGCACTGATCACGCCCTGGGGCAGTTTTAATTTAAAATAAAATAACAGAATAACAGAGCTGGAAGGGACTTTGGAGGTCTTCTAATCCAATTCCCTGCTCAAGCAAGAGGCCCTATACCATTCCAGACAAGTGGCTGTACAATCTCTTCTTAAAAGCCTCCACAACCTCTGAAGGCAAAGCTGTTCCACTGGTTAATTGTCCTCCCTGTTAGGATGTTTCTCCTTAGTTCTAGGTTGCTTCCCTCCTTGATTAGTTTCCATCCATTGTTTCTTGTCTTGCCATCTGGTGCTTTAGAAAATATGTCAAACCCATCTTCTTTGTGGCAGCTCCTCAAATATTGGAACACTGCTATCATGTCACCCCAGTCCTTCTTTTCACTTGAAAAACCCAATTTCTGCAACCATTCTTCACAAGTTTTAGTCTCCATCCCCTTAGTCATCTTTTTGGTCTTCTCTGCACTCTGTCCATGGTTTTACTGCAATCATAAATATTAGATTTGATGTCCATACTCTGTAAATATAAAACTAGTTAAAAACCCCATGAAGTAGTTAAAAGTGAAGACTTGACGTATTTTCTAAAAAACCAGAAAATTAGGGAGCCAAGTGGATGTTCTAATCTTTTTACCAAGATTAACCTATCTCACAAGGCATGGCTTTTTTTTCTCCACTCTTTTGAGATAGAGTAATTTTAAAAAATATTCAGAAAATAAAAAAGTGTGATGGTGCTTGTGCTTTCTCCATCACTTGACTTGTACTTGATGAATTGTAGTTCTGAAATACTCTATTTTGATGAATTTTCCCATTATGATAGTGAAACCAAGATTTTATACCTGTGGATCTGGCAGATATATCTAGTTGAAAAGAAATAAAAAAGCTTTCAGAAAGTGCCCATTGATCTACTTTATACATTGTGCATGTGGAATACGTAATAGATTTGAGTGAGATACTGAAAATAAATCAACCCTCGAGGCAATAGTATACACAATTCTCTCAGTTCTCAGTTTATCAGAGCCCATCATGTGTTATATGTCTCTTACACTTGTAAAAATCTGTCATGCTTCATTCAAACTATTAACTACATTGTTGGATTGTAAATCCATCATATAAAACTATTTTTGCAACCTCTGTGAAATTGTTACTTTTTACATTGTTCTTAGAATCTGCTGATATATGTGATATAGCTCATATAGTTAATGCTCCAGAGCGCACAAACACTGGTATTTGTTTAAAGTCACCTTTTTTGAAGTTGTCATATTTTCACAAAAAGGGACATCCAGCCTCAGATTAATTGGCTGGAAGATGCTATCTTAAAAAAAAAACAGCAGTACATAGTATGTTTGGATTGATGTACATTTCAAGAAAGCAAGGCAGAAGTTTTTTCCTTTTATCATTCTTTCTTGATTTCACTTGAGGACAATCAATGTAGGATAGTCTGGCAGACCTCTGTGAAATTCATGTGATGTGATGACTGTACTATATGCTTATTTTTCAGGACTGCCTTCTCTTCCACCCTTCCAGAATATTAGACTGGGCCACTCTTTCTGAGTTAGTGGGACCCACGTTTGGTCCAGAGAAAGTTGTCAGAGGTTTCAGGTTGATGGAGAAGGAAACAGATTGAAAAGTGGAGATACGAACAAGTTTTCTAAACTTGGTTGCTAGTTACATAAGGAAATACTGAACACTGAACTTACTTTGATATAATGTTATAGGAAGAGAATCTCTCTAAATGGTGTTACCTGGCTCTTTCTGATTCTTGATGAAATGTGCATGCTTGATTTTCCTTGAGTGTTTTAATGCCTGGATTTAAAGATGTTGGTCTTGCAACTGGTTTTCCAATTTCTAAGGTGCTCATTCTTTAAAACTATGAAATATATTTCCAAAGAATGATACCACTGTTCTTCAGCTGTTCTCAAGTATGAAATGTCTGAAACATTCAGTTCTCTAAGATTTTAGTTCTTCAGGATTCCTCCATAAATGTTGTAATTCTTGAGTGTATTCTGCTATTAACGCAGAATGCTTCAAGTTACTGTTATCCAGCCTCTTTTTCTCGTAGGTGAGCCAAAGAACTAAATACTGAATTTCTGTGATTGTGAAGTTGGTTCTGGTTAGTAGTGAGGAATTCCAGATCACAAAGCTATTTATGGCTATATTTTGCATATTTTGTTGACTCGACATATATGTTTCATAATAGTGTATGTATGTGTGTATGTATGTACATTTATGAAAATAACTTTAAAGCAAATTTACAAATTTCTACTCTTGATAAAGTTAAGAGTTAAAAACAGTGTAGTTTTCATACATGAAGCCCGTGTTATAAACTCCCTTGATGTATGCTGAAATGGTATAGTGTCAACAGACTGAGATCAAGAATTAGGGCAAGGAATCCCTTCTATGAGCCATCTTTGACTGAAAACCATCTGTTCAAAAGGCCATTCAAATTAGAAAATAATAATTGGTGCTCTTGCATTGGAAAAATGTTGCTTGCAGGAAATTGTCTCCTTTAGTAATGTATTCCTTAAAAGCCATCATATGTTCCCATATCTCAAAATTCCATATGGATTTCATTCAAAGAATTAGCTGACCAAGCTTTGTCAATTATCAATTGTTCAGAGAATAGAGTCCTACCTGCTACATAGCTATATGCAGTGGTGGGATTCAAATATGTGAGCAATCGGTTGTCTGTGTGGATGCCGCTTCCGGAAGTCCTTTCTGGGCCTGGGCAACAAAAAATTAGCTACTGGTTCTGCTGAACGGGTGCGAACTGGCTGAATCCCACCACTGGTTATATGGCCTAAGAGACCCTGTAGTATTCTCTGCCATAATAATGTCCTGATGCCTCACTGTCTTGCATGACAAGCTAACATTCAAATCATTTAAATTCACTTGGAAATACTAATGCATGCTGCAACAAAACTGTCCTTTGCCATTTTATTCATGGAATTGGGTGTTCTATGTGAAAAGTTCACTAACTATCAAATGAGCTTAAACAGTTGGGTCTTTTTCTTTTCTTAGTTTTCTGGAAAACAGCTTGTAACAGAGGAATACTTAATAGAGGAATTGTGACTTTCTATTTAATGTTGTAATTATAGAATTATTGGTTGTTCTAAGATAATGAGTTGTTACATATTGAATAATACTGCACCATTGGCTGAAATGTATTTCAGGACTGTGTTACTGATTTATTGATGAACTGAATTCTCAGGATATATGAAGTTTGGAACTCATTCTGAATGTACAATTATGAAAGAAGACCATATAAATAAATGAGACTTGATAAAATTTAATTCAGCCTCTTACATATGAGTAGTCCATTGGTTCTCCTAAAGTGATTTAGCATGTAGCTGGATACAGCTCACATATATTTCTGCTGCTTTTCCTTCCTATCTTTCTGTTCAGCAGTTGTTAATTGCTTGCCTTCCTGTGGCAGGACATATATACATGGATATACATATGTACACATGCACATACAAAGTTAATTTATCAAAATACAAATACAAGAACTAGCTGACACCTTGGGAGGTAGTCCAGACAAGAAAACCACCCAGGAATACCATTTCTATCTTGTCTGGCCTACCTGGTCTGCAGATTTTTCTTCTGTTTCCCAAGGTCATTTCCATATATTCTTACACCAGGTCTAAAATAAAATTTCCTTTCTTACCATCCCATTGGCCAAGAATCCTGTAATAAAACAATGGTTATGATACTTAATCCATAAACAGCACTTTGCAGGTTTGAAACACACATTTTTATTTTTATTTTTTTAAAAAAAAAAACCTTTTTTCTTCCATTTAAGTTTCCTGTTTATCCCTTTGCTCTTTTTTAAAGAAGTGTGGTGTGGACAAACCATTAGATTTCTTCCAAAGATGATGATGATGATGATGATATCCATTCAGCCATGTCCAACTCTTGGCAATTCTGTGGTCAGGACTCTCCACATCTTCTGATCTTGCACTGCTTTTCTGAGTTTTTCTATACTTTGACTGATGGTTTCCAGACATTGTGTTCTTTGGTAGCTTGATTTTCTTTTACCACTGACTCTTCCAAACATAATTGCTTTCTCCAGGGAATTGACATGGCCAAAATAAGTGAGATGCAGTTTTGTGATTTTTTTTCCTTCCACTGTTATGAGCTCCATTACTTGCTTGTTGGTCACCTTTGCTGTCCAAGGAATATGCAGGAGACTTCTCCAGCACCACAGCTCAAATGAGTTGATCTTCTTTCTGTCTTGTTTTTTTAAGGTCTAACATTCTTGCAAAGAATGGTCCCTCATTAGTCATATAGTCTCTCTGGAAAACTGTATCTCTTCATGTAGCCTCATAAACTTTCTTGAAATCTAAACAATCTAAAATAGCTGGGTAAAGATCCTTTTTAATTAGAGTGGTGTAGACTCCTGGAACAGATTTTATGATACAGAAAGAGATTTTAAATGAGTTGTACTGTTTTGAAACTTTAATGTTTAATGTTTATTGCATTTGCTACTCTGTAGTATTTACTATAATGTTTTATGCAAACAGCTGGGCTAAAAAGTGGATAGTATTATTGTTAATAAGTAACTGAGTAAATAAACAAAGCAATAAAAGTGACATTGTCTTCTTTTCTCTTTGGCCTCACAGTTGCACATCTCCCATTTGTCTAAGTAACAAGACACAGTATTGGGGCCAAGTGGATATTACATGCTTGTTTATTTACATTCTAAACTGTCCAACGATCACAATTCCTTTGACAATTCCATGACAAATATATGCTATAAAAAGAACAATATAATATGAAGAAAATGGAAAATATACATTTAAACCAACAAAACAGTCCATGGAAATTGCAAGGAAGGCTTGCCAGTGACAAGCCTATATTAAGTATCTCTAAAATTGCTTTCTAAACTGTTGAGAAGGAGATGGCAAAAAGCCATAATGCAGACACTGGGTAGCTTCCCTGAGGACGTCATTCTCCAACAGGGCCTTTTCTCTTGTGGCCATCTATAGTTCCTCTTTTGATAAGATCACACAGAGAAGGGCTGAGATGAAAATGAAGGGCCAGGTAGCTAAATGTTGGTGTTTGTGGGTCAGGAGAAAATTCTTCACTAATTTGTTTTGCTGTCTATTGCAATAAGTAATTTGCTTCCTTTCTTCTTTATTTAACTTGCATGTCACATGTGCTACACTATCTTTGCACTAGACTTTGTAGGTGTCTGGACCAAAACTCAGAATGACACAGGGTGATCCTCCAAAGTTGAGTTCTTTATTGTTTCACATCTATAGAGAAAATCTTTCCAGATTGAAGACCCTATTATACACAAATACAATATACTCTGGGAACTCTTAGGGATGAGGGTAAAGGTTCAGTCTCCAAGCTTGTGGGTTGGTTTCCAAACATTTCATCACCACGCTAAGTAACATCTTCAGTGGCATTTAGGGGATGTCTGTATCAGTGTGCTTCTGTTTATAAGGGGTTCAGGTGTGGATGTGTCAAGTAAGGGTCTTGTGATGGGTCAAGTGTGATTAATCAGAGAGACGCTTGTGATGGATCTTCTGATGGGGAGATTACATCAGGTCAGGGTATACTCTGACTGAAGAAGAAGCTGTCTTCACCTTCTTTCTCTCACACATAATTTCTGACCTGACTTGCCTCTTAGTCCTCTGGACTGTATCCCATCCCTCCTGGTGATCCATCTTCTCATCAACATTCCATCATAGTAAGTTTTCTTTTTCTTTTTCAATGTGAACTGTCATGCCTCCATCCGAGCCTGACTCTGAGGACGACATGGAGTTCCCTGTTGAGGCCCAGGAGGGGATGTCTGTGGCTTCGGAGGACTGTGGGGAGGAACAGGCTGAAGCAGGCCAGGACCCTTCAAGTTTGGAACAGGGAAGGCAGAGCTCAGGCGAGGAGCAAGGCCCCTCCCCACCAGATCCCAGAGCAAGGGGAGCAGAGAGGAAGAGGGAACAACGGAGGCAGGCTCACTTGCTCTGGAGGAGAGCATCATGCCCCACTTCACAAGGCACACCTGGGGAGTAGGTATTTAAGGAGATGCTGTGGGGTGGGGCATTTGCTGGGAACAAATGTGAATTCTTGTGATGTGAGCTCTTGTACCTGGACTCTTTGTATTTTGGATCAAGTTTGTTTCCTGCTGAGTTCTCCTTGCTGTCTTCAGTTTTGCAGTTTGCAGGTTACAGACAAGCTGGGCGTTGAAAAGATCATACTTTGTTTGTTATCTGTTTTACTTTAAAGAACTGTTGACTGTTTTATTGAACTTGTGCCAGCATATGTGGAGGCTGTTGGGTGAACGTTGGCAGTGCTTACAAAGACAATTATTCTGACCAGCTAATTGCTTTGCCTCCATTCAGGGCCCTGGGGCATCACAGTGAACAATGAGCAGAGGCAAGGATAAAGTGGGACACTGGCTAGAGGCTAGTTTGTTTTTATCCCCATATTGCTCAGTTAAGGGAAGTGGAGGTCAACTCTGTTCCTTCTTGCCATCGCTGAGGTGAAGAACTGTCTTGATTCCCTGTCCCCACTAATGAGGAAATAATTGACTGCCAAATATTTGGCCATTGGCTTTCATTTGGAAAGTTGAAGATTAAGGGAAAAAATAGTTCTTGCTGTTGTTGATGGTGAAAGCTAAAGGTGTGAGGTTTAGAAATGCTGGTTAATTTCCTAGAATTTATTACAGGAATGTATGGGCTCTTGGTAGTTTCTGAAATCCTTTGTTCAAAACACTTATTTGTGAGTTAAGTGTGAGAGCCAGTTTGATCTAGTTATTAAAGCACCAGGCTAGAAACCAGAAGATTGTGAGTTCTAGTCCCACTTTAGGCATGAAAGCCAGCTGTGTGACTTTGGGCCAGTCCATCTCTCTCAGCACAACTCACCTCATAGGATTGTTGTTGTGGAGAAAATAGGAGAAGGAAGGAGTATTAGGTATGTTTGCCACCTTGAGTTATTTATAAAAATTATAAAGATGTGATATTTTTTTTTAAAAAGTTAAGTACGCTGGAAAGAAGGGATGGTTGGTTGATAGCAATGCACTTTGCATGAATTACAAGCATGGCTTTGTTCTCCATGAAAATTTTTATTTTTCCTTTTGCTGATGGCTATGCCTTCTGTCCAAACTTAATAGAGATTGAGCAAAGCATTTTTCCCACAACACCTCTGCCTCTTAGTGAATATCACCATTTATGCTTATTAAGAAATCTAGAGGAAGCAGCTTCTCCTGCCCTTGAAAGGTAGATATCCAATTAAGTAACATACAGTGAAAGTATATGTTAATGATGGCATAAAACAGGGGAACTGAATTTCCACTAATACTTTTAATCATATAGTTAACATAAATAAAAAATAATTTAGGAGAATTCTTATAGAATTTAATGGAAAAATGTTGAGACTACCTTTGAAACTTCTGCTCTCTCTTAAATTTTCTGGAATATTCATTCCTTTTATGGTCTTAAAACAATTTATTGTGGTTTATAAAAATAAAAGCAGGAATAAAAGTACCATCTATGGCAGTGAAATAAACACTGAATAAATCAGACTTTTCATATTTTTGCAGCCCTTTAAGAATAATGGGAAAAAAGGAAATAGCCAAAGAGAAAATTTTCAAATGATTTGAAATAAATTTCAAAGATAATTTATAATGTAATTTATAACCTGTAGGTTGCCCATTTACTGTCTGAAACACCTTTTGTAAAGATCCCAGTTCATACATTAATTCCTGGCAGAGATATGTCAGTTCACATATCTGGAAATTTTATCTCTTTATTTCAAAGATAAAAGCTTACATCTTTGTATCATTCTTCCAATAATAAAAGGAGAAAATCCATGAATGCAGAAACACACTATGTATGTTGGGTGCACCTATATTTGTGGGTCAGGTGTTCATAAAAGAATATCAAATGTTGCAGTGCCAAATTCTGGAGGCATTCCAGATAAAATAAACAACTAGAAAGAGAGCAAAATTTTGAAATCACATATGGACTATTTCCAAGGATCTTTTGCTACAGAGCTAGTATGCTGTCATAGTTAGAATGTTGTGCTGGGTTGGTTTCTACTCAACCATGGAGCAGGTTGGGTTGAGAGAAAACAATTTGCCCAAAACTGCTCAATCAAAATACAATTAGTGTATCTTCTCTTCAGATCCTTGGAGGAAAATACAAAGTAGAAATATAAAAAAATAAGAACAAATATTTTTAAGGCAGTGAATGCTTATGGTACCGGTATACACATTTATGCCTTCCTTCTGTGAGGCTGCTTAATTTTCCAACCAGATTTAGAAAGAGAGAGAATGGGGGAACTCAAGGTTTTTTTTAATGTATAAAAATAAAACACGAGAAAAATGAATATTTTTATAAGTGGACAGAGCAGTTCTTGCTTGTCAGAACAGATGATAGAAATCAAAGCCAGATGGGTACTTGCTTTCTACACGCTTTGATAATCTGCTGCATTTTCAAGCTTGGCAGTGGTTCCCCTTAATAGCCTGTTTACATTCATGGGAACCAAAGAAGGAAGAAGAAGCCAGCAGTAAGAAAAGAAGCAGAAAGAAATCATCTGTGCTCTCTGAAACCAAGGGCAATTTTACAGTGAATAGAAGTAACATTCGATGTTATAATATTTCCCAGTGCTCTGCTTCAAACTTATTGAAACTTCTACCCAAGTGCACCTACCATGACCCAAGATTGCAGCTCCTCTAGATTCTTCCATGAAGTCTGCTGATTGAGTTGGGTTTTCTTGCCAGCTTTTTGCCCTGTGCAAAACCATGCAAAAGCCACTAGATCTTCCGTCAGCACTCCACGTCTCCACAAAATTAATCTCTTTAATCTTATTAAAGCTGCTGCCACTAACCACCATCACATAAAACCTACTGGGTACAGATGAAAGCCATGCCCTGATTCGATTTCTGTTCAGAGTATTGGCCATAAAATAGGTCAGATAAAATGCCTTCCTAATGTTCTGCCAGGACGTACTTGGACACGTTGCTTCCGCTGCATTAACCTTCATGCTATGCCTCAGATAATATTAAGGAAATAATTTATTTGGCATTAATAAACATCAAGAGGAATGGGATGCAAGCAAAATAGGTCTTTGCTTCTGAGAACTGCACAGACAGAAGTACAAACAAAGGCATATATTATGGAAGTAAAACATGCATGACCAGAAACAGGATGTTCAGTAAATGTTTCAACCCAGAGAAGGAAATAAGAAAAGTATGTGTGATTCTCTCTTAATTGTTTAACATATTTTATGGACATAATTGTTTAACATACTTATGGACAAAAGTATAAGGAATGCTTGCGGCAATGTTACAGATGTTGAGGTTATGAATATGTGCATATTTTTTATGCATTGAATACCACATTGTTGTATAATGCAAGAAAGAATGCATCAAATACTACCCACGTTGCAGAAAAAAGAATGCAGGGTGATAGAAACACCTGGGCCCCACCCACCCTTCTGTAATTTTTAAGGCCCCATCCTTCCGGATTAGATCTTCTGGCCCTTTTAAACAGGACTGGCCTACAGGAGGCCACATGGTACTATTGGGAGAAGAGAAAACCAAGAATATAGAAGACTGAAGGTTGAAGACATGACTTACACAAAGAGCATCAGAAGACAGCCAAGGATATTGCAACCGGCATCAGGGAAAAGACAAAAAAAAAAAAAAAAGCAGGAGGGAAAATGTTGAGAAATAATGGTGGCAAAGTAGTGGTGGTGAGGATTCACTGCTCTAATCAATGAACAGTACCAACAAGGATGATACAGAAGGCATTGACAGAGTCATCATAAAATTGCTTAGAGCATGGCAACGCTAAACAGCTCAGGGCACTAGATCTAGAGCAGTGGTGCTGAACCTATGGCACGGGTGCCAGAGGCGGCACTCAGAGCCCTCTCTGTGGGCACACATGCTGTTGCCCCAGCCTTGCCTCCCTCCACACCCCCCTCCTCACCAGAAGCCCCCCTGGAGGAGAGTCACCCCCAAGTGTGCCCACAGGGAGCAGCACAGCCAAGGACATGGCAGCCAGGCAGCATAGACAAGACTCTGCCCTCACACCCCATCACGCACAGTTGATGCTGCAGGGCACGGGCAGAAGGCGTGGCTGCCATGGCACTGCTGAGCTGCTTGGGCAATCTACGGCAGGCCCTGGAGGCGGTGAGTGGCCCTGTGAGCAAGCGGGGTGGGGCCAGGGCAGGGGTGGAGCAGGGGTGGGCCAGGATTTGGGCACTCAGTCTCTAAAAGGTTCGCCATCACTGATCTAGAGAATGGCCCAGTTGCCAGCACTTTGAATCATATTCAGATTTCTGGCTTTTAGTCGGAACCCCAAGTGTCTAGCCATCCCAACCTCAGAAGACTCAGGATTGTGGCAGCTTCAAGAAGATAATCTCAAGACACCTAGATTGGCTCAGTATGATAGCAGCGGCAGAAACCCCAACATCTTCACTGATAGATGACCCAACTATTAATTGCCCTTCAATCTCCTGGGCACAAAATTGACTTTGGGGGTCCAGAAGGGTACGGAAAGGCAGAGGAAAATTCCTAACAGAAGAAATTGTAGATCTGGCATTGTTTCATCTTATTGATCTTGCTGGCAATTCTACTTTTAAGCTTTTGAGCACTGCACAGCATAAGTACAGTATGTAAAACTCATTTCTTTTCTTTTATATTACAAGGTAGTCCTCGACGTACGTCCACAATTGAGCCCAAAATTTCTGTTGCTAAGCAAGATAATTGTTAAGTGAGTATTGCCCCATTTTACGACCTTTCTTGCCACAGTTGTTAAGTGAATCACTGCATTTATTAAGTTAGTTACAGGGTTGTTAAGTGAATCCGGCTTCCGCATTGACTTTGCTTGTCAGAAAGTCACAAAAGGTGATCACATGACCCCAGGTCCAGGGCAATCGTCACAAATAGGAGTCAATTGCCAAGCATCCGAATTTTGATGACTTGATCTTGGGGAAGCTGCAAAAGTCCTAAGTGTGAAAAAAATGGGCGTAAGTCACTTTTTCAGTGCTGTTGTAATTTTGAATGTCACTAAACAAATGGTTGTAAATTAAGATCTACCGGTATATGAAGTATATTGATATAACACTTGAAGAGGTAGGTGTCTGCAATCTCATTTGGCTAATTGATTGATTACTTTTAAATAGGCAGGGGTTCCATTGCCCACATACAACAGATGGGACGCATAAAATAGATTTAATGTGTTGGTGAAAGCTTTTCCAAAACAAATAAACTAATTATATTTAAACAAAAATTGGATTGGGATAGCTTTGTTATAACTGCACAAAATAATAATAAAAAACTATTCATATAATCCTTCAGTATCACAGATTCCATAGCACAAAAGATGTGTAGAAGTGTATGAACTTTATTACAGTCATTGACCAATTCTAAAATAAATTCTGAAAGAACAAATGAAAACTATAGAACCAATCAACATAAAACCAATTTTGATCAAAATAGGATATATTTTACAAATAGCAAAACAAAGCCTAGCAATGTTCATAGAGATAAAAATCACATTGATCAAACAGTAATAACTATAAAAAGAATGGATCTGGCTGGCCTCAAAAGCTGATAAGATAGAAAGTTATTAGTTAGCTGCAAAAAGGCCCCTCTGTAATAAGGGGACTATGGCAAAATGTTAGTTGATGTGTTAGGAAATCTTTTACTACAGGAGCAAAGGATCTGTATGTCTGAACAAAGTCATTCTGAGTGCAGTCAGTTTTGCATTTTGGATAGCTGGGATATTCAGCAACTATGGCTAGAAAATTCTAAAACCATCTGGAAAAGGCTAGATGGAAGCATCTATCAATGTTTACTAAAACAAAGTAAGTTCTTTTGAAATAAATGAGAATTACCTACTGATCAGGTGGAAATCATTTAACTGCCCACCCATACAGCCATCTTTTGACAGAAAAAAAAAGACCTGGGATTTGATGGTGTAAAGGCTGGGGACAAAACGAGTTTGGGCAGATGGCTAAAGTGGCAGTGCCAATCGTATATCCAACTTAACAGTTTTGCAGAAGTGTTTTGTGTGAATACATTCAAAGGAGCAGATATCAGCTGGAGTTGAGCCCCTTTTGGGTATGGAAGTAGCATTGTTTCAGAATAGCACCATTCCAGAACAGCTATCCCAGAGCAGCTCTATCAATCAAGAACAGCATTTCAGAGATGCTAAACATGTGCTTAAAAATAGCCCCCTCCTCCCATAGGCTGGCAGGCAAGGGATGACGGTTACAAAACAAAGTTGAAAAGATGATCGGGTAGAATAGGAAAGGGCTGCCACCTAAAATTCAGTGGTAGAAAACTGCAGCTTAATTTAAAAAAAAAAATGAGAGAAAGTGAACAGAATATTGATAATTTTTAAAAAGAGGAATGCATGCAAATCTAAATTTGTATACAATAATCTTCACCATCATTTTAGCAAATGTCTATCCACTGCAGGATGAAAGCCTCTTCCTTATGTTTCCAATCAATTGGTTTTCTTTTGCCAATTGGGCCCACAATAATTGCTGATGTCGTCAATCCATTTAGTTTTAGGTCTCTTTTGTGGATGCTTTTTATCAAGCGAGATCCATTCTATGACTGCTTTGGTCCATCTGCCCTCAGTTCTTCTTGCTATGTGACCAGCCCATTTCCATTTTCATTCTTTTATTCTGATGGCATCGTACACTTTTGTTTTTTCTCTAATCCATGTTTCTATCTCAGTATACTTGTTTTTCTTTTCTTCTTTGGAACCAATGCTAATGGAGGCAGAGAAAGATCATAATGAAATTTAGCTGGGGAGATGAAGAACCTTAGATCCTTCTTGTCTAATTTATTAGCTAAGCTTTGAAAAGGAGATTTACAGAACAGATCTTCCAACAGCTGAGAAACTGGAGATACCAACATATCATCTTTCCAGAGAGGTTTTTTTTAACCTCCCTTTGGGGATTAGCTGAAACTGTGGGTCGTATGTTGTACCGTTGATTTTATGATGAAATTTGCCACCTCTGTTTAATCCCACTTTTGAATGAGTTTCCTGGTAGACCAGGGAAATTCTATACCACATTTCTTCCCACCAACTGTAACAATGAAGTCATTCTTATAGTTGCAAGTTCCATTTTAGAGTTGGTATAAATTTGAAACAGATAGTGAAAGAGGAATTATTGTTCAACCTGATTAGGAAAAAGGATGTAATTTGGCAACTCTGTCTTTCATGGACATTTTATATTACTCTATTTTATAACTTAATATGTTCTCCTGTTAGACTGTTGCAGAGCAGTTTTATAATGCAGTGATTAAAGTATTTAATCTTTGACACTTTAAAAAGTGTACCTTATGGTGCCTTTTTAATTTTTACTTGTACTTTATCTTGTTTCATTTTATTCCTAATTTAATTAGACATTCCATTTGAGCTCTGTAAATTTTACTGCATTATTGCATAATTATTACAATAAAGGCATTGTGTTCTCTTCTGCAGCCCATAGAAAATGATGAGCCTATGGCTCTGACACTGCAGATACCTTCTTGAAAATTTGCTCCCCATTCCACCACCCCCCATGAATATCCATGTTTGTGAGACTAAAAACAGGAAATAGAAACTGGAGCTACCTTTGGTCTGTTGAGTGAAACCAAGAAATAAGCATGAACAGAACCTGAGCAGCACCAAGAACAATATAACAATTTTAAAAAACAATGCAAGGGCTTTTACAGAATTGGAAGAGATAAGAGAAAATCTTTTTTGCGGGGGGGAAACTGAATGTTTACAATGATGTCTTATTTTTACTTTGCTGTAGCTGGCAATGTGGTCAGGTGGGAGAATGTTTAGAGCAATGGTTGATTGAAGGAGGCCTTGGCAAATAACTGTAGGACCAAATCTTATAAGGATTGATCTGTGCTACATCCAGAGGGAAGAGAGAAAATGCAGGAGAAGTTGGGGCAATGAGGAGGCTGCTGCTGAAAGAGAGGAAAAAACAACAGAGGGATAGAAGAAGCCAGATAAGAATGGAGATGGAAAGTGGGGTTATGAGGAAAGATTGTGAAGATTGTGAAGATCGAAGATCATTGTACTCCTGAATATTTCATTCCCTTCTATTCAGTCTTCTCTTCATCTGTAGGTGAAGAAGACCACCACCTGCTTCTTTTTTTTATTGAAATTTTTTTAAAATTTTACAAAAACAAAACAACCCTTCCCCAAACCTCCCCAACCCTCCCATTCCCTCCCCCGACCTTCCCAGAGCTGAATATAGGCTTAATTAAAATTTCTTCAAAAAATCTTTAAAAAGATATAAACCATGAATAAATCTAAATACATTAATTGAACAAATTATAAAATACTTAACAATAATATATATATAAAAAAACATAAATACCAAAAGAAAAATACTTAAAAAGAAAAAGAATAAAGAAAGAAAAAAAGAAAAAGATAAAAGAAAATATAATAAAAATAAAAAATAAAAAAAGAATAAAGTCTATAAAATATTTTAAATTTTAAATATAAGTTATTGAAAAACTAAATAATATTTTTTATATCCAACTTATATTGTATAAAATCTATCCATTTTTTCCATACCGCAACATACTTCTCTTGCGATTGATCCTTCAAAAAAGCCGAAATCTTTGCCATTTCCGCCAAATAAGAAACTTTAAAAAACCACTCTTGCAAAGTAGGCAAAGATTCCTTCTTCCAACATTGCCCTACTAACAACCTTGCGGCTGTAATTAAATTTAACATCAATGTGGTCTCTTTAGTATCACAATCAGTAACAATACCTAACAAAAACAATTGTGGGGTAAATTTTACCCTCCTTCTAAAAATTCTTTGAATATTTCACCATATCTTAATCCAAAAAGCTTTTATATTTTTACACGACCACCAGATATGATAATAAGTAGCATCCAAACATCCGCATCTCCAACATTTAGGCTGTAAGTCAGGATACATGCGAGACATTTTTTTGTGGATCAAGGTGCCATCTATAAAACATTTTGTAAAAATTCTCCCTTAAGTTTTGGGCTTGTGTAAATTTGACATTCCTCACCCAAATAACCACCACCTGCTTCTTGTAAGACAGAAAAATGTAGGATAGACAGCATTACCACCAGATGGATTCAAAACTGGCTGACCAATGTCATTCAATGTATAGTCCTCAATGGAACTACATCTACACGAAGGGAAACATGCAGTGGGATACCCCAAAGTTCTATTTTAGGCCCAGTAATCTTCAACCTCTTCATAAATGATCTAGATGGAGTGATAGAAGGAGAACTCATCGAATTTGCAAATAACACAAAGCTGGTGGAGACAGCCAACACTTAAGAAGAAAGGGTCAAGATTCAGAAGGAACTGAACACTGGGCCCTATCCAACAATATGCAATTCAATGGTGAGAAAAGTAAAGGTTTACATGTAGCTAAGATAAACCAAATGCACAAATATACTATAGAATAGGTGATGCCTGGCTCAAAAGCAGTAACTGTGAGAGGGATCTAGTAGTCCCACTGGACAACCACTTTAATCTGAGCCAGCAGTGTGCTGCAGCTGACAAAAAAGCCAATGCAGCCCTAGGCTAGTATCACAGTCATGTGAAATATTAGTACCACTTTATATGCTTTGTAAGACCACATTTGGAATACAGCATTCAGTGTTGGTCACTACGAGACAAAAAAAAATTGTTAATACTCTAGAAAGAGTGCAGAGGAGATCAACAAAGATAATTGGAAGGCTGGAGTCTAAAACATAGGATAATCAATTGTAGGAACTGGATTTGTCTGGTCTAATGAAGAGAAGAACTTGGGGTGACATGACAACAATCTTCCAATAACTGAGGGACCGTCACAGCACCTGAAGGCAGGACAAGAATTTATCAAGGAGAGATCCAACCTAAAACTAAGGAGAAATTTCCTGACAATGAGAAAAATCAGTGGAGCAGCTTGTCTCCAGAACTTGTGGGTGCTCCATCACTGGAGGTTTTTAAGAAGAGATTGGACAGCCATTTGTATGGAATGGCATAGGATCTCCTACTTGACTAGTGGGTTGGAATAGAAGATCTCCAAGGTCCCTTCTAGCTCTATTATTCTGTATTTGGCAGAGAGGGAGCTGCAGATAAAGGTCCAACTTATTTCCAAACAGTATTGGCATCTTCTTCATCTGCTTTCTTTTCCTCCAGCTTTGCTTTTTCTGAATGAGTTAGCTAGTAGCTGCCTTATTCTCAGCAACAAAACCATATAGTACATAGTAGTGACATCTAACCATCTAGTAGTGTCAATAAAATTCAGCAGTATTATTTTCTGAGTGGATTCGTTATATAGTCCCATTCACTGTTCCCCAATTTCCATTAACTTCAGTTAAAAACATCTTCTGCCTTCATAGCCTCTTAAGTAAATGTACCATAACAGTAATTTGATCAAGGTGGAAATGCTACATTATCTCTCTAATTTACATATAGAGAATCAAGTACAAGGCCACACTTGTAACCAGAGGGGAAGTGTTTTTTAGGTTAAAAGTTCCATTCCAATAGAAGAGAATATATGTAGTTCAGGATACTGATAATGTTGCATAGTTTGGTAATGAAATGTCCTCAGACAAATAACCAAGCTAAAACATAAAAGTTCTATCTTAGACAACCTTGAGCAAGGCATAGAAGAGTCAGACCTACTGTTCCACATGTTCATTCTTCCAACAGATGTTCTGGACATGCTGTTCCAGATCAAATGGGCTTGGATACATTCCAGATCAGTTCTAAATTATTACGACATTATTTGACATGGTACAACAAAGACATTTTTTTAGAAAAATTGTAATAAATCATAAAAGGAAATGAAACAGTCCTAGAAAGTGGAGAAACTTAATTTTTTCTTGGCTAGAACTCACTGCAGTTGTAAAAAATCAATATATTACTCAATAGGAACATTATTTTAAATGGTACTTATTACAATTTCAAACAAAACCATGAAAGATTAACAAAGAACAATTAACAGCTAACAGCTAACAGAGTGTTGGGGGGGGGGAGAGAATTATAGTAGGACTCAAAACTTTGCAAGATTCAAAAGAAAGAGGTGAATTTTTATTTCCAAATATTGAACTATATTGTTGTGTTACTTACCATTACATTATAACATTATATATATATAGACTTCTGAATGCGATTCAAGGTGCTCCTTCTCACCTTTAAAGACCTACATGGCATAGGAGCAGATTATTTCAGGAACCACCTTCCCACAAGAACATCTGTCCATTCCACATGCACCCATGTTTAGGGCATTCTTCAAATTCCTTCTTTACATCTCATCATCTCATGGGGCATAGGAATGTGCCTTTTCTGTGGTTACTCCATACTCTGAAACTACTCCTGTCCCCATATAAAACAGGCCACAAGTTTTCTTGCCTTTAGGAAACATATCTTCCACCAGACATTAAGGCCCAATTTAATGAAAATTCCCTTTACATTGTTCTGTTATGTGTTGGTCACTATTTTGTGTTTTGCATTTATATTGTATTTGTTTATTGTTAAACAGTTTTTAATTTACTGTTTCTTTTAATCCTGCATACCATGGAAAGTCATTGTCTGAGTTAGACAGCTCTATAAATCTTAAAAATAATTCATAAAATAAAATAGCATGGTTTATACAATGGGTAAAATCCACAAATAGTAGAAGGTCAATAAGGAATGGCTTAGTAAACACCTAGAATTTGGATGGTGCAATGTTACTTGGTCCTTAGCTCATGCCAAAATGTCCAAAGATATCTTTCTTTCTGCTTACAGAGTTGTATCCCTGAATTTCTTTTAATTAAAATTAAAATGATAGAGAAACATCTTTGAGAGCTGGGCAGTATATCCATTCATGACAGCAAACAAACAAACACAGAGATATATAAAGCTCTCTAAGAAAAGAATGGTGGATGGTAAAAGCCTAGTTCTTTGCTCAGGAGTCCAGATGAAAGAAATAAGCTGAAATGGCAGGAAGCATCTTGGAAGACTTAGCTAAATATCAAAATTCAAAATTAGGTCTTTGGCTTAAAAAAAAAAAAAAGGAGGGGAAAACCTTTGTCCTACACTGGCATTCCTAATCACCCTGCAAATTACATTGTAATAGTATTTTTTATTATAATTTCATTCACTAATTCAAAGATCATCAAAATAAAATTGCAACATTTCATGATTTAATATTTTACATCAAGATTACAAAAGGAAGATTAAGGAGATAGGAGGGTCAAGAAACTGACTTGATTTAATGTTCAAACATTAAAACGTGTTACCAGTAAGCATGTCTCATTTCATCCTCTAGGATCATTTGTACATATAATTATTTTCTTCTTTTTTTTTCCTGGTCTTTTTAAATGCACTAATGGAGATTAAAATAAATGTGCTATTATTTATTTATATATTTATGCTTTTTATGGGAGTATTTATCATTATGTAGTAAAGTTACAATTTATTATTTCTTTAATGATTTTCAATATGATTACAGACTAGCACAGTCAACTATTTGTTTCTAATTGCTTTCCTCATATATATGTATGGTCTGCAGTTATCTGTAATCATTCATAGTTATTAGTAATACTTTCTAAAAAGATTATTGTTTACATTTACCAAAACCCAGAGTGGACAATAAAAAATGATTTTCTTCTGTCTTCTAATGTAAAAATTGGGTTTGCTTATTTATTATTGTAATTAATTGTGTCCAAATATCATGAAAAAGCACCATAATGTACATTTATTTGTTTGTTCCTTTTTGTAAACACAGTATCAAACATTCAGCCAAGAAAGCAAAATACAGGTTGGCACCGAAATGTATTATATTTATTGAAATTACAGTGATTTCAGCTGTAAACATAAATGAGTCTGGATACCTTCAGCTGGGTTCACACAACATGCTAATTTCTGAATTTAGATTAAGAAAACCCATTAAGATGTTAACATCTCAGGAACAGAGTTGGCTCTTATGAGAAGTTGCTAGAGTCATCAAAAACAAAGACAGAAGGATTGTTTTCAAATTGTTCTTCTTGGACTATTCTTCCAAGCCTGTATGTATAGAATTCTTATGGTACATATATAAGAAAGTTGACAAATATTGAAATTAAGCAAGGGATAGTAATCTTATAGACTCTGCCCTTGAGATACCCTACAAAAGCACAGAATGGGAAAACATACTTATATTATGGAATGGAAAATATATCAACTTCTAATTTGCAGTACCCAGCTGCCCTGTTCCAAAAATTTGGTAGAGATAGACTGAGCCTGCAGAGAAGATGTCGAGGCAGTGAGAATATGATGTAGGTTCTGGTGTGACATTGAATTCCAGTCAGTGAAAAGCGAGAGATAATTTATAAAATCAATAAAATCAATGGGATTCATCTAGAAACAACCTAATCTGTGTAACTATTCAGTAACTTGTAAGTTCAAATTTTCTCTACTTCTGTGTATTTAGGCAGTCCTCAGATGTAAACTGGAATTTTAGTTATACGTTTTTGTGGTCATAAGTGGAACTACCATGTCACCAGACTCAATTTTATGACTGTTTTACAATGGTACTTAAGTGAATCATTCTGGTCATTAAGTGAACCAAATGGTTGTTAAGTGAACCACATGGTTGTATGTGATATATGCAAACCCATTTTATCCAAGTCATCTGACCACAGGATGGGACAACCAGTTTTAAATGCAGCCTGGTTGCCAAGCATCCAAAATGCGATCACATGACATCAGGACTGCTGCAGCTGTCATAACTTTTTTTTTGAGTCCTTAATTACTTTGAACAGTCATTAAGTGACCAGTTGTAAATTTGGAATATACATGTATATGTATACGCATGTGTGTGTGTATGTATCAATTGCATACAATTGCTATCAGTACCGATATGCATTTCATGTGTTTCAACTTATTACGTTGTTACAAAACAGTGTTTTGATTTACACACGCTGATTATGCACCAAAGAACTTCCTCTCAGAACATTCCAAAACTAAAATTTTCTTGAAGTCTTTTGCCTCTGCAAGAGGCAGCTGCTGATTTAACTGAATGCTCAGGAACATTTTTTCAGGCTCTGTCCAGGACCTCTTAATTGGAAATGCAAATGATTAATAGAGTAATTTGAAAGAGCATTCGGGTGTTCTTCTTTCTATAACCTACAAGGCATGTTTTATCTATTTTCTGCCCTTCTTTTACCCAAAGGCCACAGTGACATTTTTGCAAGGTTCTTTGCAGTTAAGTTGCTCACGTTTGCTTATATTAGACACTACCTGGGCAGAATCTGGCAAGATGACTTGAGCAATGTGCAAGATCAGTTAAGGTTCTTTTGTGTTTGCAGAGATTGAAAGTAGATAGGTGCTGTTTGTCATGAGCATTGCCTTTGGCTTCTTTGATTGGACCTATATCCTTTGGGACCATGTCCAACTACTTTGGGAACATCAGACTCCAAAAACCAAAAAAGACACAGTGAGATTCTTCTAAGAAGTTTCCTTTGTGATAGCCAGAAATCTTGCCAAACTAAAGCAGACCATTTGCACCACAAAACATATATTCTGGGAACAAATTAAACTACGGTGCCTCTTGCTACTCTGGAACACACTTTCTCCCTCCTGGGAACCTAGACAACATTCGATCACAGGGCATCTGGACAAGGTGTGATGTTGGATTTAGGTAATATGCCCCTTTGAGAGGGAAAATCAGGCAAAGTACCAACCATCTTGAAGGAGACAGTGATATTCTCCCTCCTGAAAAGACTAATTCATGATCAATTGGATTCAATTTGAGAAAGATTTGGAGCCTTCAGGTAGAGAGGTTCCTTAAGGAGTCAGTCAGGATGCAGATGTGAGCATGGAATGGAAATAGCATTGGACGCCCTGCAGTTTTCTGTGTTCAGACCCAGATGGGGAAACTGAACCAACTGCTGAGAAGTGGCCATGATATCCTTCTGCAGCATCTGAGCCCAGAGTGGGAAAACAGTGTTTTACAGTGGTATATTTCCCACCTGAATAGGCAACCCCAGCTGGTGTGCATGGTGAAAAATGGTCAATGTTTTGATTGTTCCAGTGTGGAACTCTGCAGGGCTTAATTCTCTCTCTCATGATTTTAATATTGGCTTGAAATTGCAGGGAGAGGTGATACATCAGTATGGGTAAAAGAATAATTTGTAAACTGATGATACTAAATTATATATTGCTATCTTAGTACTCAAGTGACAGATGGAAACCAAGGGGCAAGAGGATTGTTATAGCTCTGATTGGTACACTACTCACAGTTGTTCCTGGATTGAGGTGTCCTTGCAATAATTACTCATGTCTAGTTAGACTACTGAAATACATGGGACTGTCCTTGAAGATGAGCCAGTTGACTCAAGAGTTAGCAACCTAACTGCTAACAGGAGGAGGAAGGTTCAGTAGTGTGAGGTTGCCTCAATGTTTACCAATAGGTTTCCAGATAATCAAAATGCTGATTATCATTAGGATGCTTTACATAATCCTAGTGTATTCTAGGACACCGGGTCACGGTATGCAGCAGGAAGTTGGACTTTGTTTCATCAGTTTAAACAAACTTCCCTTCCTTCCTCATTTTCTTTCTTTTTTTTCCCCTCCTTCACTTCAGCATATAGGACATGTTAATTTTTGTTTTATTTATGTTGTGCATTTCTCTCCCTCCCTCCCTTTTCCCACAGGAATGCCTAGACTAGGGAATGTACAAAAGCACTGTTTGGACTTGTACATTCTTTGGGAGATATATGGGAATGAACAAGGAAGCAAATGCCATTGTGATCTGCAAGGAATGTGCCTAGTCTGTTTTCCTGCCTGAGAAGGATTCACTGCATTGCTGAAGGAGAAAGTGGAGGGTCTGAAAGCATATCTCACCATACTGAAACTCTTTGGGGAAGATGTGGTATTTCTGAAGAAGGCAGAAGGATGTTTGCAAAACAAACATAGGGAGGAAGAAACTACTAAAAAGTAAGCATGAGCCCTAAAGGAGGAGATGGGATCAAAGGATCAAGAGCTTAGCAATTAATTTCAGGTCTTCCCTCTGATGGTGACTCACAAATTTCTGAAAAAGAGTTTGTGTTGGGCCTTCATAGGTGAGGAAACCAATGGCTGTCTAAAAGAGGAATAATGATGATGCTGATGGATGACTTGTTACAGAGTCAACAAGATGTTCAGAACAAGATGTTGTTTCCCAAAAGTGAAGGTCTGGGACAATCCAAAGAAGTTGACCTGGCTGATTAAACCTACTGGTCACTCTCCCTTTTTCCTATTTGATGTTGAAACAAATAAAATGCCTGAAAGAGCCTACATGGGACAAGGGAGAAAAGACTTTGAACAAGAGATAGTGTTTTCATAACTATTTCCATAGACTGAGGAAGGAATGAAGAACTCTGGAGATTAACTGATGATTTAAAAGATGGTAGTGCTGAGAAAGTATCAGATTGCTTGTCTTCCTGAACCTTTATGTAGAGAGAACATTTAGTGAATAATGTGATGCACCTCACAGGGACTGGAAACAAGGTGCTTGTTTGGAAGACATCTTACTCAGCTCACTCAACTTACAGTATTCAGTGATGAGGTGTGGAGAGAGGGGGAGACCAATACCCAGAACCACTTTGAAAGTTTAAGCCTGAAGACAGTATACACCTTACAATAAGAATGTAAGTGGTAACAAGAAAGGGGTGCTCAAGAATATAGAAGGAAACCTAAAACAGCAATATTGAAGGTTCAGATGTCTGTACACTTATGTTCAGAGTATGGGGCACAAATAAGAAAAACTTGAAGACCTGGTACCGAGGAAGGCCAAATATGACATTATTATTATTAATATTAAGGGGAAGAAAAGCAATAAGGCCTATAGGCCACCCAACCAAGCAAAAGATACAAAATAAATCTTCACTAATCAAATGGCTAAGATGTCCAGGAAATTCACCATTGTGCTAATGGAGGATTTCTACCAGCACAACATCAACTGAGAAGCAACATCAAATGGGAGATCTAAAAGTTCTTGCAAACAAATTCATCTTCCAAAAGGTAAAGGAGGAGAGTAAGGAATCAGATAAGCTGACTTAATATTTACTAACATGGAAGAAATGGTTGAGGTACAGGAAGTTGGAGCAACACTAGGAGAGAATAACCATATGGCCAGAAGCCAACAAATTAAGCAATTAATTGTATAATGCATCTTAAATGTGTTAAATAGTTTGACAACCAGGAAAGAAAAATTCCAAGATGCCCATTATGTCTGGAAGTCTTTAAAAGACTCTCCTGGCAGGGACTTTCAGCAATATTTTGATTTTATTGCCAGTGGAAGCAGCAACATATAGAGAGAAAAAAAATCAGCCACTGCAGATGGCCTTGAAATTGGCAATCTGGACTCAGTGTGTGGATCCTTTTTAACTAGGCCAGGTGTAGGACCTATATTTCTAGTTACTCTGATGTTATTATCTTCATGAATAGTCAAAATAGTGGGGGGACAGCAGATAAAGGAATATTTCCCCTAAGAGCAATCAAAGGATTAAGAGAATATGGGCTGAGATTTAATCTGCATGGAAAATTGTCCATGCTGAGTCCTATTAGATGCTGCTGTGTGGGATTTGTTGATAATCACAAGGCAAAATTACAAGAAACTGCAGCAAGGAGGTACTGGCAAACAAAATAATATGCGAGTAATTGCAATTATTAAGCAAGGGCTTTACAAATGATTTTCCATCTGTCAGGGCCATTTGCAGTGCAGGAAAAGGAATTATATAAGCATTGAATTCTGCACTTTCATTTCATCTGAAATTAAAAATGAATTACAGTCATTCAGAGTTTGTAATAAATGTCATTGATCAGCATATTACAGACCCCTCCTCCTCTATCACCATCCAGCTTTTAAAGAAACAATACTCTTGCTATATTGATCAAAGCAAACAGTCCTTTCTCATAGATTTGTTGACAGATCTCAGTCCTAAAGCTAAACAATGACCGGGTTAAATGCAATTTGACAAGCCATTTAAGTAACTTTCTTTCACAGTTTATTGTATTTATTTCAAGGATATATAATTGGAAGAAGAACCCTACAGTGAAATGGACCACATATCTAATTCAGACTTTTAATATTAGACTCTATCATTTTATTATCACAACTCGCCTTCTGCAAAAAGGAGAAATGGAAAATTGTGAGACAAAAGAAGCAACTGCATTGATGCCGTAAAATTTTGGAGTGATGTTCTGTTTGGTTATTCGGTGTAGATGAGGCTTTGTGTGTTACCATTTTAAGAAAGTTGAGTTCATACTTAAATAACTCACTCTCGAACTGTTAATCGCTCTGTTTGCACAGAATTTTTTTTAAAAAAAAAATCCTTACTATCTTGGAGGATTTATATTTTGTATATAAAAATGGCATCAACCAGTCAAGTGACTTTTGATCAAATAAATTCAGCACTACAGATAATATTTTGAACCTCATACATTCTAGCAAGCCTATTTTTACATTTTTAGTGGGGCAGAACACAAAACCACGTTCTGTATATTTGCTTTTTATAGAAGGGTCTGCATCTGTCTGTTAAACAACAAAAATGTAGGTTAATTGCATTAACAAGATATATAAACTTGTTTACAATCCATATTGTGTATTTCTGAAGGTCAGTGTCTTTTTTGTTCTGTCTGTATTTACCCTGTGATGAGATCTAGCTATTACATTCACTGGCACCAATTTGGTTGGTCCGTCATAAGGCCCTAAAGAAACCACTGTGTTTCTGAGCTTGTGTGTGTGGGGGGGGGGGTGGTCAGAGTATCTATTGCAGCCTATTAAATAGTTTTATTGAAATATTTTTACCATAACTATATTCCTTTTCAAATCAATTATCTTGACTGCCAATTATCTATTTATGTTTTTATTCTTAGTTTTTTCTTGTTCTTTTAATTGTTATTAACTATGCAGAAAGAATAAATAAATATTACTGCTTTCCTAGTATGACAACTTGATACTGTTATGTAGTACAAGATAAATGATTTGAGATCTGTTCCATTTGCTAAATTTTGACAAGTTTGGAGTTTAGAATAAGGAGCCCGAACAAGATTCTACCATGTGTATAACACACACAAAGATGCGTGTGGACACCCATACAAATGCACACACACAAATTCAGGGCAGACAAAAGACAAATCTGTCATAGGTTGTCACTTGTATTTAATACTTGGACTTTCTTTTGACACTTCTTGCACAGCTCACCATCCAATAACTCCCCTGGGCAAATAAACTCATCTAGTTCATAATTGGATTCAATTTCTTCCCTTGACTACTTAATGTCTAGTACTTCAGTTTGCCCTGGGCTACCAAAGCAGAGTCATTTATGTTACATGATACATATCCTAGTATTGGATTTGAATAATTCAGAACGACTTGGTTTCAAAGACCACAATATATTCACAATCAGTAGTTCAGTAGCTCTTCAAGAAACGAAGCAATGTGTATCCTCTGTCCAGTATATTAGGAACTGCTGGCAATATCTTCTTAGATTTTGTTGGAAGGCCACTTGTTAAAATTATGTTTAAAATGCACAAAGGATTTTTGGGCTCTAAGATCTCTGTTTTGGCAATTGGAAGACTATCACATTTATGGTAGCCTTAGTTTTCCTGGAAGAGAGATTTATTTATTTATTTATGACACTTATATACCGCTTTTAAGTGCAAGCACTCTCTAAGCGGTGTACACCAGTAAGCAATGTATATATATCTATTTACATTGCCCCCAACAATCTGGGTCCTCATTTTACCTGCCCCGGAAGGATGGAAGGCTGAGTCAACCTTGAGCTGGTGAGATTTGAACCGCTGACCTGCTGAACACAGTCAGCTAAAGTGGCCTGCAGTACTGCACTCTAACTGCTGCGCCACCTCGGATCATTTAAAGAGACACAGGATTCCAATGAAATAGTCTATGGTCTATGATAACTTATGTATGGTAGGTGCAAAATAGTTTGTCTGCTATATAAGGGACTCATGTAGTTATTTGCTGAAAATCAAAACTTTTTAGAGGGCTAGTTTATATGGCTAGTGAGCCCAACATTATGTGCAAGAGTTTGCATATCAATACCTGGTTAATAAAGTCATATTTAATTATATTAATTGATTAATTATATGACATGTGTAAAGAGAAGCCCAGAATCAAATCTTTCCACCAAGTAACTTTCAAGTTAGATCTGAGCTGTTGATCACCAAGTTGTGATTATGTATACAATCTAATCTAGCAAAGGGCCACCACAAGGTTGCTAGATTAGCAAAATGTAGCAAAAATGTGTCATTCAGCCAGTTCAGCCCAGAAAAAGTCTAGAGATTGCCTTTCCTCAACCAAGAAGCTTATATGTCAACATTTTCACAATATCTGTTTTGCAAAATTTTCAGGGTTATTTTAAGTGAAAAATTTTCCTTTCTGTCCAATGATTTTTAAACCTCATGGGATTTAATTTTAAGTCTGGTTTGTCCGCTAAAAATCTATTGCCAGTTTTTTTTTCCCCTTAGTACTATTAACTAATTGGTTGACACTTCCCACATGTATCCCAGCTAAGAAATAGTGAATATTTGGATACACTTCTGGAATATTGTGCTATAACTTGCCAACTGAAAGATATTAATTCCACTGAGTCTGAATAAGCTCCAGAAATTGAAAATTGTCATTAGCTGTATCTATCACTGTGATGCAATATTCAATTTCACATATGTGAGGTGATTGTGTTTTTTAAAGCATTTAAATCTATTGTGTTTTGAAATTAAGCAATATTCATCCCCATTTCTGGTTATTCCATCCTTCCTTACAATTCAACGACACTCAAGTGAATCTGAAGAACTATGAAAGATAGAGCAGTACAAAAGAATAAGGAAAAAATCAATGTAGTAAAATGATTCCTTTAAATAAATATATAGATCTAGAGTTGTCTTCAAATACTGTTATTCTGTTAAATGCTGCCAGCTATAAAATATCTTGAATATGGACCAGGCTTCAAGAAAGATTTATCTTTAAATGCTGAGTTTAATAGTAAAATACTTTCAATTATGTTGTCCTTGTTTGCATGCGAAGAATTTAATCTAATAATGTTGTATTGATTTTTCCTTTCACTAAGCAATCACCCCTCCTTATTCATGGAATTTTACAAGGTCTAGACCAGGGATAAGGAACCTTGGCTCTTTTATGATTTGTGGACTTCAACTCCCAGAATTCCTGAGCCAGCATGGCAGGTTCAGGAATTCTGGGTATTGAAGTCCACAAGTCATAAAAGAGACAAGGTTCCTTACCCCTGGTCTAAACTTTTTCATCTTCCTTTTGTAGCTCTCCACTGTTTTCCCACTGCTTTCTCATTTTTTTCCTTAGCAAATATATAAAGGATAAAAAATTGGAATGGCTGCCATAATCTGTTTTGACTGATAATGTTGGAAGCTCCCATTTATGTGCTCATTCTCCCAAAAGAACTTAGAATTGAGCGAAAGAGAGGGAAAGAAAGAGAAGGGGAAGAAAATTTGGGGAGCAGGGAAAGGAGAGAGAGAGAGAGAGCGCCTTGGAAATTTTGACAGAACAGTTGAGTGCAAGAATAGAAGTCTATACTACATACTTCTAAAACTAGTGTTTTTTTTGTAAAAAAAAAAAAAAAAAAAGGTGCTGGAACTCATACAACCTTGCCTACCCTACAAGGTTCCATCCCAAAAAGGTGCCGGAACTCCGTTCTGGGCGTTCTGTGACAAAAAAAGCCCTGTCTAAAACTTTTATCTATGGATTATCCCCTGAACATAATTGCTTCCCACCTATTTTATATGTTAGGATAAAAGGGGAGGAGAACATCTCAAAGGAATAAAAAAAGACCTGATTTAGTGTTTGCCTCACATAGTGATTGTTCCCAGTTATGATGGTGATTAAAAAAAAGCAAATTTACAATCAATTCTCACATTTACAACCTTCACAGGTCTGTAAAGCAAAGGAAAGCTATAGAAAGAATACAAGCACAGTTTTAGTTTTACTTAACACTTTTGCTTAACAAGCAAATGGTGGTCCTAATTATGGTAACCATAGGAAGTCCTCGACTTACGATCAGAACTGAGCCCAACATTTCCATTGCGAAGCATTTCACAACTTTTTTTTGCCACTGTTGTTAAGCAAACCATTGCAGTTGTTAAGAGAACCATGTGATTGTTAAGTGAATGTGGCTTCCATTGACTTCCTTGTCATACATTCCCTCAGAAGGTTGTAATTGATAATTGTCCCAGGACCTCACGATGCTGCGACCATCATAAATACATGCCAGTTGCCAAGCAATGGAAGTCTGATCATGTGACTGATGCTGCAACGGTTAAAAGTGAAAGAACTGCTCACTTAGTCACTATTTCCAGTACCATTGTAATTTTAAATGGTTATTTAACAAATGGTTGTAAATCAAGGATTACCTGTAAACAAGAATGACCTGTACTGTGCTCTGTATTCTTTTTATGTCGTTTCTTCCTTTAGTTATTTTTTGGGGGGTGGTGGTGGAATATATGCATTTTATTTTCTTCTAACCATGTTGTTGACTTGATTAAGTTTTAATTTACAAAGAACACTAAAGAAGTTAACTTCTTCTTTTCAAATTTCAAACAAAAAGCTATTTTGCATTGATTCAGAGTCATCTACTGACATTTCAAAATTCTTTTCACTGTTTTTCAATAATGGTGTGTGATATGACGAATGCTATTGAGTTTGAATGACCATAGAACTGAAACTGAAAGAACTACTGTCCAACCCAAAAGTATTTTTTCAAGAGGCAACTGGACTTTCTTGTTTTTCTTTGTAGACGTTTCACTTCTCATCCAAGAAGCTTCTTCAGCTCTGACTGGATGGTGGGGAATGGAGGTAGGGGGATACAGCATCATCTGTCTCCAGTCTACAACACACTCCTTTCAGCAGTTCCAAGAACACTCCACACCCATTTGCATCTCTCAGGTGACCTGGAGGACACAGATAAACCTCCAAGTGGCCTCAATGACTCTCTGAAAGGATGCAAATGTCCAGCTGTCTGCAAGGAGTATAAATCCTTCCATTCCTCACTATCCAGTCAGAGCTGAAGAAGCTTCTTGGATGAGAAGCCAAACATCTTCAAAGAAAAACAAGAAAGTCCAGTTGCCTCTTAAAAAGGTTATCTTTGGGATAACCATGGCCTGGATGACTGAGAATCTTCATGGATAACCACTGTACAAGTTTACATTTCCAATTAAAAGATCCAGCTATCATGTTTTCCTTCAGACTCAATATAGTTTTTGAGAAATAACAAGAGAATTAAAAATCATAATTGAGAACATTAGAACATTAGATGCTTGTAATAAATAAATAAGAGGAATTTATTTATCTTTTTAAAGAACATTTATTTATAATAAACATGACCAAACGTTAGGTTTTTTTTTTCCTTTCAGAAGCACCATTCTCTTGATCCCTTTTTCAGAATACAGACCCTGATAAACTTATTCCCTGATTTATGTATTTGTTTATTAGATTTCTTTGCCACCCATCTCACTTCAATGTGACTATGATTACCTTACAATAAAAGTTATTCCAACCATAAAAATAAATATTTTTTTCCCAGCAACTAGGACTCTTTATGCACAAGTACTCCACCCAATCTCATTGATGGGAACCAAATATGTATAGTGGTTTCTCTGAAATATTTGCATTGCTAAATGATTTTGCCTTGGTCCTTCCTTCTTCTCTTTCTCTGTTCCTTTCAAGCATCTTGCATTTAACATTCTCCTGTGCTTTGTGCTTCTCTTCATTAGCTTCAATTTATGTAGTCAGCTTTTTCTGTACCATTTTGCTGAAAAGGTTGTTTTCTTAAATTGCTTTGTCAAGTACTCTTTTTGTGTTTTTCTTTCCCAACTACTTTCTTCAAAATTTCAGTTCTTCAAGGCAATTATGTTGCAGGTTTCATTCCACCTATCTGTGCATCTTCATGTTTAACTTGATATGTTTAGCCAATGTCGTTGTTGTTTTGTTCTTTGATGTAATTTAAATAGTTTAATGATAATTCCACATAGAATCATTTCTATAAGGTATTTTGTCCTCACTTTTGACATGAACATTGTTTGATTGGGCTGGGTAGCCAGGCCATTTCTCTAGATGGCAATATTCCTTTTTTTTCTCCTAAAAGAAAAAGAAAGAAAGAAAAGGTACAGCTGTCCATTTCACCTTAAAATACAAGCCTAATATGTCCAAATGGAAAGAGAATTTTGTGGAAATGTGATCATGCATTTATGACTTGACTTAGTTCAGAGAGGACTAAGGGGTCTGTGTATTCTTTTCTTCCATATAGAATAATGTTACCTTACTTCTATTAAACCCTAAGGAAAGAAACTACTGTAAATGCATTTCAAACTTTTAGGATTTCATTGTCTTTATGTACTTTCAAGGGGGAAAGAATTCAATGAAAGAGGATGTAGGATGATTTAACACAGTTTGACCTTTCTCACCTTCAGAGTTCTTGAGGACCTTACAGTAGATGTCAGCTTAACAAACGCAGCTTAACACAATAAGAGGACTTAGTGATAAGGAAAGACATGCTTGCTGAACTTTTTTCAAAAGCAAAAACACTTGCATCTGCAGTTTCTTTCAGGCGCTCCGTTTTTCTTCAGTCTTACAGTACATTTATATCATTCCATTTATTCTTTATTTTAAAGAACAAAGGCAGTATATAAATAGTTGTATGATTATAACGACAGCAAGGATGGTTTACAAGGATGGAAAGGGATGGGGAGATACAATAAATGTTACTGGTGTGAACTAGATTTAGTTAGATTTTCTTTTCTTACCTCTTGCCTTTTTTAATTCCTTCTGCTCACTACTTCTTATTCTTTTTCTTGGCTTGGTATAACATTGCTTATCTGAAGCAGAATAGTGTGATGATAATGTTTGTTTCTTTGTTCTTTCTTTGCCTGCTTAACAAAAGTCCACACCTATGCAGTTTTTCATAATATATATTTTAATTTATTCTGAATTACACCTTAAAATTTGGAAAAGGGCAGTTTTTGAGTGTGACTAGATTCTAGTTCATCCAGTTCATACCTTTTTAAAAAAAAAATATTACACTAAAGTGATAACTGATTATTTATTCTTTGTTCATAATAACATGTTATTTTTGCATCCACTTCTCTCTTGATCTATCTATCTATATGTTGATATATCAATATATTATTTTATTTCTGCAGGCCCTCTTTGATTTGTGTTGTTTACAAGATCATTTTAGCTAGGCTGCCTATGTGGTTTGACATTTTATCTAGTTATGTCAGTTTTGTATACAGCCCAGAATCAATTGTATTTGGGTAGCTAATAAATTTGAATAAAAATTATTCATTATAGTTATAATAAACTATAACATTTTTTAAAAAAGAACTTCAGACTATGTAGCTTGCTTAGCCTGTGGCTCTGCTTAAATTTCAGAATATCTTTGGCACCATGCCATAGACTTTGGCCCATTTTTTTCTTTGAGATTTCTTTTCTATGACCGAAAGTTTAATTCAGTCATTGTCATGTATATAATGGAAAAGACATGAGCTTCAAACAAGGATCATAAATGGACTGCATTTACAATACTTTGTCAAGTAACACAGGTTCTATATTACCAAGAACACCATGATGAACTCTGTAAATGCACTCACCATCACTAATGAATCATATTGGGCTTTTTGTAGCTATTGAAGTATAGTGGCCTCAAAGTAGATTTTGGAATCAATACATCTCCCTTCCGAACTGCACTGGCATTCTGGTACAGAATCAAAAAGCCATGGAGACAGAAGGGAACAAGAATGAAAAGGGAACAGGAAATACATCTGTCAGTGCACAAAAGGGAAGAAAATTGTCATATCTGATCTGCTTCATATATCTCCTTCCACTACTAGCCAACCCTTCTTTGCAATATTGTAATGTTTTTTTCTGAACTCCGAGGGTATTTAGGCCCTCAATATTTGCAAACAGTATAATAATAGTCAGTTTTGTCACTCGTGCCAACTGCTTACAGATCATCTGTTACAGATAGAATTTGTAATCAATTCAACAGTGCTGCTAATAATGATACAGCCAATAATTTTCTGCCATACATTTCCTGACAATGCTGTCTTTTTGATATAAATAATGTAGAACCGTGTCCTAATTATCAATCATATTCTTAATTAGTGTAATTTTTTTTTTAAAAAAAAGAAATACAAAATCCACAGAGAGCTTATATAATTTATTTCTACAAAATACATTTTTGGTGTACATTGTAAAGATCTAATACATCAGTCAGTGTCTTAACCCAGAAAATTTAGAATTGTGCAGGCAATGGTTTTCCCTGTGACACTCTATGGATCATAGAACAAATCAATCCAGAATCCTCACTGGGGGCACAAATGACTTCAAATTGTTATACTGTGTATTGGACAAATTATGTCTAACTCTATTGAAAGTCTACATTGTTGAGAAAGAAAAAAGAAACAGAAGAAATGGATGATCAACAGCAAGGTGAACTGACTCAGTTACTTTGGTGATCTGTGAACTATTGAAAGACCTGAAAAACTAGATTGGGGAGAATGTCTACCTAAGCAGTCACTAAGAGTTGACACAAAATTGATAGCATATAATCAATCAATCAACCAACATATTTTTACTTAAAAAAACATCTTTGAACCAAGCCTTATAATCCCCAGCTTCATGTAATATGCATGCAGTGGGGAAAAAAAGTTTCACTCTACTGCACACATATCTAACACCATCTACCACAATTTCCTGCATGCAAAACTATTGAGAAGGTGATAAGATGAAGGTGGAACTTCTCTTAGGGAATTTCCTTTTTTTTATTTACTCTTCCCACTACCATAGAATTTTATATCCCTGAAGATAGCATATATATTTAAAAGTACATTTAAAAGCTTGAAGTTTACAGTGCATCAAAAGCATGACAATATCCAACAGAAGGTGTTGGATTTAAATATTTAGCACTGGAATAGTTATAATCCATATGAGAAACTCCACAAAAAATATTGTAAAGAGTAAAAACAAACAAGCAAACCAACCAACTGACCAATCAATCAATCAATCAGCCAATGGATGGTTTTAATGGATGACTTTTTTTTAAAAAAAATATTTCATAGACACTCCAGTACCATTTTTCTACAAATCAGAAATAATACAAATATTTGTTCTTGGTCTTCAGCCACACCACACAGTGAATAATGTTGGCTGCAGGACCTTGAAATTTATTATCCTTTTTAGACAAAGCATTATTTGGCTCCATTGTGGTGCTTTTTCATTTATGACTCATTGGTCAAAGAAAGGAATGTCTTTAGACACAGCTCCAAAAGGAAGTCATGCAATTAGCCAAATTACCACATTTCATCAGTTGATGTCATATTGGTTAAATTCTGTTTGATTCTATAATATTCAGCCTATCAGCAATTCAGCCACTACCTCTAATCATAAACTCTGAACAAAAAAAATGCTGTGTTCCAAATTGATTATTTCCCACAGATACACACAGCTGAGAACATTTAACATTGCTAATATGCTCAGGTACATAAGGCTGATGGACATTTGCTAATAGCTTGACTGCAGAAGTATCAAACAATGCAAGACAAGTGTAACACAATGCTAAGCTTGGTAAGTCTGACTTAAAATTGCATTTCCATTAATTAACTACTGAATAAAAAATGACAAAATCATTGTTTTTAAACTTCAAGGAAAGAAGAAGCAAGGGGAGAAATAAAAGAACAAATACCTCTGTCTCTACAAGCTACATGAAATTTAGCACTGTTGATACCTTTGACTAATTTTATTTCTGAACTGACACCTTGAAGATAGATTTTGAAATTATTCCAAAGGGCATGTGAAGATGAAGACTGAAGACTGTAGGTTGACAACACTGTTTGATAGAGAGGAAACAGATATTTGTCCTTTCCTTGAACGGAGAACAAATGCCTTCCATTGAGCTTTCTGACAACCAGCCACTGAAATGTGTACTATATGATCTCAGGTTCAAAACATGTTCCAAAAATCTTCTTAAATTAGGTCAATTGATGCATTTCATAATATTGTTGATTGTTCTTCTGTTCCTAATTTTGCTCTCCTCACATATTTATATCATGTAATATTTGTCTTGTATGCCTTTTTAGTAGTGTCACAATTGCACATGAGTGCTTCACCAGATATGAAACAAGCTTAGAGCCTGATGAGTTCCAAATACCTGTGTGGGGTCCATATTTTTTTCCTTTTATTGATTTTGTTTAGATTATTAAAATACATTGTTCTTTGTGTGGGAGAGAAAAGGTATACAACTCCATGCATTCTATCTTTATAATCACTGTTTTTAAGCAAAATCGTATTTCACTTTGTCAAATATTTATTAAAAACATGAATGCTGCAAAACTCAAAGATTTATAAATATGCATAGATACCCATCCTTGAAGCTCATCAAGACTGCAAATTAAAAGTTTAATTAAAGTCAACAAAGAAAGCTCAGGATAATAATAGTATTTAAGTATCATGAATTATTGAAAATTTTTGGTTTCGCTGGATTCATTCTATCATCTCTTAACTTGTCTTTAAAAAAATTGAAACAATTGCCTTGAGTTTTATTAAGATTTATATACAGTATACAATAATTAGGATCCTAGATATGTAAGTTGCACATTGACACAAGACTCACCAAAGCCTGTTTCAAGTATACAACATGAAGTACATAAAATAATTTGTAGCACTCCAGCATCTCTAGCAATAGCAAGAGCACTTAAATTTATATACTGCTTTATAGTGCTTTACAGCACTCTCTAAGCAGTTTACAGAGTCAGCATATTGCCCCTAACTATCTAGGTCTTCATTTTACTGACCTTGGAAAGATGGAAGGCTGAGTCAATCTAGAGCCAGTGAGGATCAAACTCCTGGCAGTGGACAGAATTAGCCTGCAATATCGCATTCTAACCACTGCACCATCATGGCTTCTGACTCTCTGTGTATGATAAAGTGAAAGGCTAAAACTTGGTGATTTAAAAGCATGTTTTGTATTGAAAAGTTTTCAGATTCAATTATTTGAATTTTCCCCAAATTTGAGAAAGTGGTTGCTAGTTAGCCTTGACAGTAGAGCTAGATGGATAAAATATGTGAAATGGTAACATGTACCTTCTTCTGTTTCTAGTCCTATATCATTAAATACGTATTTCATGTTGCCTGGTCTCCTAGAAACATTTTAGAGGAAACTGCTAGGTTCCAGACACTTTTAATTTTCCTCCAATTATTGATTTATATTTTCAAAACTGACACACTGATTGCAGGATTGGGAAGATGTTTATCAATAATACCTAACTGGTCTTCTTGAGATTCCCTGGACTCAAATCACTGTGTTATACTGTCATGCTATCTGTAATATACTTAGGTTTATTTTAAAGCATTTTGTGCCCATTATTTTAGCAGAACAGACACATTGCTTGATTGTTGACAGAAAGTAATACACACAGAATCTCTGTTTCTTTATACCGTATATGCCGGCGTACAAGGCGACCCGGCGTATAAGACGACCCCCGTCTTTGTCGCTGGGCCGCATTCCTAGAACATCGTCTTATACGCCGGAAACTACCAGTATTTCCGGTGTATAAGACGACTCGGCGTATAAGACGACCCCTGTCTTTGGTGCCGATTTTAGCGCTTGCGGAAGTCGCCTTATACGCCGGTATATACAGTACATATAAAAATCAATTACAGTAAGAGTCTTTCTTTCCTTGTTCTTTCTCTTTTCCCTTCCTTGAACTTTGAACTTCTGAGGAATCCTTAAGAACTTGTTCTGCTGACAGAAAAGTATACCAGTCCTTCCACTTTCTCCTTCCTTCCTTCCTTCCTTCCTTCCTTCCTTCCTTCCTTCCTTCCTTCCTTCCTTCCTTCCTTCCTTCCTTCCCTTTCCTTTCCTTTCCTTTCCTTTCCTTCTATTCCTCTCTTCACCTCCCCTCCCCTCCCCTATCCTCTGCTCTTTCATGTTTGTTAAAATTCCTGACCTCACTGGTAAAGTAAATGGGAACCTCTCTCCTTTCTGCTTTTCTGAAAACTCTCAACCACACATAGTTTTCATCTCTCCTTTTCTTTGTGGTGAACTTTCTTACATAATGCCTGTATTGGACCTACTTTCTACCATAAAAATCACATTATGTATGCTGTTCTATGGTTAGACCCCAGGTTATTTTCTCAATGCTCTTTGTTGTTTAAAAACTATTTCTACAATAATTTCTACATTCGCAGTCCCCATTGGTATTTCACTATTGAACTTTTTCTAAATATTTTTCATTATTTTGTATATTTTTCTATGTATGTATTGTTTAAATCCTACTTACTTCCCCTATTTTACTGCTATTACCCAGTGACTAGTTCACAAAAGTTTTATTTGCTTTTTTTTTGAGTTGTTGAAGAAAAATTCAACCCCTTTCTGTGAATCTTGATGTTCCTTTCTTACTCCTACTAAGGTGTGTAATTTTTAAATACTCCTTACTTAAAAACTTACATACCAGCCTGGGCCATTCCCCTGGAATATCATGTAGGTTAAGGGAAAAGCTGCAAGTAAAGAATTGAGCTTTGGTCTTTGAAAGTAAATCTAGTGTGATAGGAGGAAAAGATGAAAGGAATACCCTGATTTCTACCTGAAATGTATGCTAAAGAAGATGAGAAATGAAATGGAAGGAAGTGGAAGAGGGAAGATGAAACATTTCAAAATAATAAAAAAGGGGGGGAGGATAACTGGGAAATTAGGCACAAGGAAATTGTGCCCATGTGCACACACATGTTTCTGTGAGTGTGTACTATTGATTCATCTTGTCAGAATATGAAAAGATGTTAGGTGAAATGAAAGGATGTCCATATTCTGTTAACCTTATATGCCTTACCTGCATTGCAAAGGGATATGCTAATGTTTCTATTTACAGTTTCCATCGAAATGCAAAGAGTCTTGCTAGGGCAGATGTTGATGCCTGAAGGACAAATCCATTCTGAAACAGGACAGAAGGGGGGGGGGAACCCTGGAAGATAACAGCTCTGTAATCCCACATTAACATTTTGTCTTCCTTGCACTGAATGCCAATTTCAAGATACTTATATGCTTTCAATAAAAAGCTGAATATCATATTTTCTCTATTAAAATATAAACAATGCCAGAACACCATATATATGTTAAATACTAACAACTCTGCTAGATGATGATGATAATGATGATGATGATGATGAAGAAGATGTTGAAAAATAACAATTTGCAAAATGATGAGCAAAAAAAATCCTCATAACTTTTGGTCAAATTGTCCAGGACATGAACCTGTTCGTTTCTAGTTTTCTCTCTCTCTCTCTCTCTCTCTCTCTCTCTCTCTCTCTCTCTCTCTCTCTCTCTCTCTCTCTCTCTCTCTCTCTCTCTCTCTCTCTCATTCTCTCTCACTCTCTGTGGCTTAGCTTTAAACATGGGATGAATATCGAGTAATTATTCTTTGCTGTTTTTTAACCAATCAGATTGATGGAATTATAGCTCAGCATTCTATTCTATGAATCATAACTCATACCCATTTTAACTATGACATCAATAATAACAGAGACATCAAAATTAGTTTCTGTTCTCAGCAACACAAATAGATGTGAAGCATTTTCAATACAATGAACTGAAAATTCATCTTATTAACATCTCACCTGATGAAATGGAAAATGGACACTATCCATATTAATTTGAGTTGTGCAGAAAAACAGAAGGCAGGAGAGAAAACAGATTGCATAACAAGCAAGCATTATTTTAATGTTTATGGAAGCTATCTGTGAGACAGTGAAGTAAATACACCGATCCCTCTTCCTAGCACATATACAAAGGAAAGAAGTGACTGCAATCTGTAAGATAAAAGCCAAGCTACGTTATGCCTCAAATGAATTATTGACTTTAGATCACACATATGCAAGATGTGTCATACATAATACAGGCTTTTACAGGCTATTAATCTGGGCTTATTTATGCTAAATGACTTTGTTATGCTATTTCTTTTACTCCTCAGCTGACAGTAGAGAAGATTGGCTATGACAGGTCCTCTCTCCATTCTGAAGCTGAACACTTCTGGTAGCCTTTTTTGTCTTCAGATAATGGACCATTATCTGAAGACAAAAAACTCATTCTCATAAAAGGCCTTCATTTCAACTACAAAACCACAGACTTAATAGACTTCTGGTAGCCTCCTAATTCAGCTTTCTTTGAATCTCATTCTATCTATACAGGTTATCCTAATTTGTATAATTGATTGCTCTCAATATAGTAGAGAAAGACCATAAAATATGCTGTGCACATAATCATGCTACATTAAGTACTAAAAACCTTAAGGGGGAAAAGAAATCCAGCCCACTTAAAAGCAGTGTTTTGGACTGAAGTAGTTTTCCCCTTCCTCCTAGTCATGAAGCACCCTTAGTAAACAAAGTTTCAGGCTCATTTGGTTACTTTTGAAACATGCTGACAATTTTGGGCTGGCCCAAGTGAAAGAAACAATATAATAGAATTAAAAAGTTCTACTGACCAATTCAATAGATACATGTTTTGATTTGATGATTGTCCTCAAATGCTATGGCAAGAGTAGAAAGAACTGCAGTGGATACATTAGAACAGACATGTCAAACTCGCGACATCACGTGACATTGTGCAACATATCGAGACGGTTTTGCCATTGCCGGCAATGGGGTGGGCGCACCTTCTGGATGACGCGTCTGGCCCACGGGCCAGCAGTTTGACAGCCCTACATTAGCATGTCATTCAAAGGTAGAGATTGAACATGTTTCATCTGGATTGAAGTTTTGTCTCTTTTTAAATAAAATTGTATTATTTGGTCCTTAAAGTTGGTAGAGATTTTCAACCCAACTGAATTACTAAAAGCTACTACTTCCACTTACTTACTGTTATGCATGAATATTCATTTTAACCATATTGAAAGCTTATGCTTTGCATTACTTTTTTGTAACAAAACACCAGTATTACTGTTATAAGAATCTAAAATGGATGCAGATGGGAATTAAATTGTGAAAATATACTGAATTTACATAGTCCTTGTGGTGTGCATGTGCTTAGTTGAGTCAAGAACAGTACGTGTGTAGTCCTTGGTCACTTTAGTGACTTTATGTTTACTTCTTTAGTATGTGCATATGTAATGGTAGATTACATTATGCTAATTGGGTTTTATGGAATTACCTTCAATTATGCAGAAACTATATTGATTCAGTTTGATGTATGGCTTTAGTTTGATTTGTTTGCTCTTAATCAATTCAAGAAGTCAAACTGGATTGTCAAATCATATTGATTCTGTTCAATTTTTTTTATTCATTTCAGAAAATTGGTCTTCTGAACAGTATTCATTATAATTCTATTATCCAAATTGAATTTGATTGATAAACCATTTCAGACTTGCCTCCATATATGTTTAGGCTCAGTAGGTTCAAAAGTGTTAAACCAGAGACCACACATTTAAGAACTCTGATTAATAGAATTTATTAGAAAGAAGGTATATTACAACAAAATGCTAGTGAGTATCTTAAATGAGACTATATTTATATTCAAATCAATTTGATTTGATGCAATAAATATTGGTGAACTCTCTCTCTCTCTTTCCCTGTCTCTTTCATAAACTCTTGCTGGAATTTCTGGGTCCTAACATATCTTAAACATTACAAATTGAAGAAGTGTAAGATGGGATATAATAGATGCATATTGTATTACTCAGAGATTTTGCATAATCCATAACATGATTGTGGAACTGCTTTTTTCACTGCCTCATTTCAACATTTTAAATAATACAGAATTACCAGAACTAGAACATGAATCCACATTATCATTAAAAAATAACAACAAAGAGTTTATATTTTTCCATATTTCTTTTGGTCATCTGTATTTTTGCAGCTGAAATCTGATGGACTAAGGGCAATAACATTATTATATTGTTTGAAAGACATGATTATGATGAAACAAAGCTGCCAACAAACTACACTGATAAAAATACAAAAGTTATTATTGAGGTTGGCTACAGAGAAAAATAGTACAATGCTAGAATCTTTCTCCATTATCAAATGTATGATCACTTCCATCTCTTTCTGAATTATCTCTGGACCAATTTGCATGGATGTATCTCAGCAGACAGGCTGGGTCCTAGGGTTTCCGTTTCAGAGTGGTACATCAAAACTACAAATTTCTAGTGGATTTTTTAAGATAAAAAATATTTTATGTTATATGCTTTGGGGTTTATTGTCTGTTAGAAGTAAAGTCTTCATCCTGGTTCATCCAAGCCGGGAATAAATAAGCAAACATGGCGACTGCTTTGGGAAGAAAGTTACAGTTTATTGCAGAAAGATGGTTCTTCAGGAAAGTGCAGAGGAGAGAAGGGCTGAGCACATGGGGTAGTAGGCTTTTATACCCCCTCTAGCCTTGTTTGGAATAGTTTCCTGTTCCTGTGGCATGAACCTTGAGGCTGTTTCTGAGTGTATGTCTAGGCCTTCATATCTGTGGTTTAATCCTATTATCATATCCTGCTTCCCAGGTGATGGGGCTAATGACTCCTAGAGTTTGGGTGGAGTATGCAGATCTTCTCTTTTGTCTTCTTGATTGCTGTGGCTCCAACTTTCTGATGGTTTTACATCTGCATTTGTATGGGGCTAAAGTCTTGCTTGGGCCAGAGAGATAGATTTGGAGCCAGGTTTGGTTTTAAAAAGTCCTTTTGAGGAAAATATATATTTTTCTGCCCTTTTTAATATTTTTTTCTCTGGCCTAACTTCCCTCATGTCCATCTGAACATATGCATGAACAGAAACAAACAAAAATGTCTATAGTTATTGAAGTCATATTGAAAACAAGGAAATCAATGAAAAATTAAATGTTGGTAGTAATAATCACTTTGGGGTCATTAGGTAATCAAAATCACTTCATGCCTGTAATATGGCTATTCTTTTAGGGCAAGCAGTTTAACACAGCTTATATGAGAAAAAAGCCATCATTTCTTTTCAAATCAGAGCTAAAACTTTTAATTAATTAGAATCCAGTTTTCAAACACTTTTATTCAAAAAATATCACTTTGAATATAGATAAATTTGCATTTGTTTGAATCAGGTGAAGTCTGTGAAGAATAGGAAGACTTTATACCTATTGGTTAAAAATGTTTCTCAAACTTTCTGAACAAAACTAGAAAGTTGGTTTAAACTGTCCAATTAAATCAAATGCCTCCAAATCAATTCCTACAATTTAGGTGCTTATGGGCATGCATTGACAAGTCTTTTTTCAACTCAGCATGAAATACAAATTGAATGACCCCATTTCAACCATTTCATTTGAACATCAATCCATGGTTAACTCTCTTTTTCAGAATTTTGGACATAGAACCCTTCCTAGAATTATTTCTCATTTCCATCCTGCATGTGATAATTCTGATTCCAATTGGGCCAAGAATGAATTCACAGGAGAGTGCCCTATCCATGTTTAAAGCTAAGCCACATTTACCAGAAATTTGAGTTTGCCCAATCTTAGAATAACTGCAATTAAAAATGAAATCCCCTGATGAAATTGTAGCCACGATGAAATTGTAGCCACGAGGAGGTTCATGGTTACCATTTTATTCCCTGCTCCAGCATCAAACTTTCTATTTCAAGTGGAGACAAATAAAAAGGGATATTAAAGGAAAGAAAGGGGCAGAGAGAAAGAGTATCTCCAAAGGGGAAAAAATAGAAAAATGTAGCTGAGGAACCACAGGCATTTTCTTCCTTTACTTCTACATACCAGAAACTTAGAGGATAAACAGGTATTAAAAGTGAGGTTCCCTTTCTTATCCTTGATAGGATTGGAGAAAGTTCAGGTCACTTAATTTTCTGTTATTTCTAAGTTATATTTCTATTTGATTTACACATGCAGTCACTGTTTTGGCCCAAGGATAATAAGAGTGAAGCATCTTTGACCCTACGGTCTAGAAATAGATATAAAATTATATATTTGTTACTTCATAATATATCACAGTTTTATTTTCACTCACTGACAGTCTTGTTCAGTTGTATGAACTAAATATGAAACCTTGTCCACCACTGTCTCCAACTTCCACCCTGATGAGATAAAACAGCTGTTACCAGGCATGACAACTAAGTGTCTAAAATAATGAGATGTTGTCTAGGAAGAAAGGTTGTTCCAATTAACTGATGTAGACCAAGTGTTAGGGATAGAGATAATTATAAAGAAAAGCTAGTTTCCATGTAATGCTATCATTGCACAGGACCATGCAAAAAATCTTTTCCTGATAAGTGTTCATTGAGAGAGAACTTATGCATATGTGTGAGACCTCACAACACGAGGAAAAAAATGATTCCTTTCTGTGCTAATATACTACACACTGTTTCATTCTGATGTTATCACAACTTATTTTAGATGCCACCTTCTTCCAGGGTTCTACAAGACCAATAGAGTCATTCCATCTCTAAAGATAATATCCATAGAGGGAAGTGGAACTAATTGTCTTATCTTCTGAAAGCATCATTCAAATCCATGATTGCTGAAGATCCTAGTGCCAAGATAGCCAGAAGCATGTCTGGATGACTCACTTGTTAAATCAGATTAATACTGAACCTTTAAAAACAATTTTATTAAACAATTGCCAATAAATAACTGGTAAAACTAATTTTGCAGTTTATTCAGTGTTGCTCTCTAGATCAAATTCTTCAAGAAAAATACATTCTTTTCTATATTACCTTCATTTTTAAAACTTTTGTCAGCAAAAACCTGAGCAAAACAAAAAATTTTATTACAAGCAAGATTAAATTAAAAAAAAATATATTGCAGAAGTTAAAAGGGTGTTGTTTAAAAATTCAAAAAATCAGTCCTCAATCCAGGTTAATTCAGTATTAGAGAATGACAATTGTTCAGCTCAACCTGCCAGTCCATTCTGATTTTCTTCAGAGTTTCACAGTTTGTGGAAGAACTTGGAATTATCATTTTGTACTGGCTTCTACATATTCTCTTACATATGGTTCAAGGTGCTATTTTGAAGCAATGCACATCATTGCGTGATATCTATCAATAATAACAGAACTTAAGTATGTAATGGGCTTCTGTTCCCAATATATTAATGGCAATGACAAGGACATAGATTCCCAATTCTGAGTAGACAAAAGGTTCCTACTGTGTAATTCACTGTGACCTAGAAAAGGGATTTATTCATTCTACAAGTGTCAGCATTTTAGGCAAGCTTATTATTCTTTTTTAATGGTCCATTCTCTAATGTTTTCCACTGCATTTGCAGACAGCTGCATCAAGCATCAAGCAGGCCTCTCTGCTGACTGTAGGATTTCATTTTTCATTTGCCCAATAATCAGCACTGCCACCAAATTAGAACATTTTTATTCAATGACAACAAAGAATTGAGTTGCAGTGATTGATTTAGCTAATGACATAAATATGTTTATTATATACAAGGCATTATTCAGATTTCATTCCTATGTCCAGTTGTTTATGATATATTGTTATAACTTTTTATAATATAATATTATTTTACATTTTAATTTACTTTAGGAGCATTTTAAAATTTTCCAAAGAAATCTACAGCATCTGAAACAGATTTTAAGTGTAGGAAGCAAACTAAATGTTACAAGAAAAATGTTTTCCGCAATTTATGCACAGTTCGGCCTTTGATCTGCTATGTTGACATTATATTAACAGGGTAAAGTTACACAAGCCCAACCATACATTAGTACAGATATATATCAGATAGTGGAAAATATGTCACATTGGTAATCTGCTACATATACCCTAGTTTATATACCCAACTGTAGTAAATCACTGGACATTACTATAAGCCAGTTGTGAATATAAGAGAAAATTGTTGTATTATGGTAGATTTCAATTCCAAGTCTCTCTCTCTCTCTCTCTCTCTCTCACACACACACACACACACACACACACACACACACACACCACATATTTTTAATTAATGTTACTAACATCTGGAAGACTTAAACTTCTTTTTGAATGTATGTTATGGCACCAGACCATAGCAGACTAACAGGAAAGTTTTGGAAGCATCTTTGAAGCTCACATCTCCTTCTTGGCTTTTTTTTTCATCTATTCATTCAAGATGAATGGTTATGCATGCTTTTAACACAGTGCCAGAAGTGATTAAGGAGTAAACAGAACAAAATTTCATTATCCCATTTCCCCCCCCACACACACACACACTTAAATAATGGGTGGTTTAGACAATTGATAATTTAATCAACCCGAGTTTTCCAGACAGATATATTGAAACACTAGTTAAAAATGAGAAAGGGGGTAATTCCTCTCTGTTATTTGAACACAAAGACAGAAAAGAGGAGAGGGGAGAGGGGAGTGTATGAAGCTCATTGTTACCTTGGTTTAAATTATATCTGAATCAATCTTAAGTAGTGCCTTCTAAATGGAAACCTATAAGATTCCATTACATTATCCTACTAGCAATAAAGATGCTATAGAACTCCAAATAGTTCTTGTTTCCTGACTTTGCCAGCCTCAAAGAGTTTGGCATCAATCTTTAAATTCTGCCAGGGCAATGCTTTAGATTAATTTATACCTAGATTAATTAAAGTTGAGTCATTCTGAGTTACTTTCTCATGTTCCCTACCTCCCCTGGATTAAGGAATCTTTTCTGTATGACTCTGAACCCTGATCTTTCCCTAAGTGTTACATATTCCATCACACTTTTTAAAATCTACTCCATCAAAATCTGCTTAATGGTAATTAAAATATATTCCAAAAGATCTAATTGTAAATCCTTTGATTTCACAAAGTGGCCCATTTAGTCTTCCTTGATTTCACTAGATCTCAGTCGATGTAATTCAGCTTAAATGGTGAAATGAATTGTACTTACTTGGAAAGATCTGAGAAATGTCTGAATAAAAATGTGTGTGTGTGTGTGTGTGTGTGTGTATGTGTGTGTGTGTGCACGCACGCTTGTATGTGTGTATCGGGGAGTAAAGAAAATTTACTCTCTGTGATCAGAGTGGAACATCTCTACAATTCAAGTTTTGTTATTGAATGGGAAATCCGTATAGGCAATTAAACACAGTGTATTTGTGAAATTTTTAGAAATTCTACTCTTCATATAATGAATACTCCAGGGAAGATAAAATAAAAGAAGATGAAGGAATGAAAATTTAGAACTGACAGCTCTAGCTTCCAGTCACAGCCAATGATTGAAAGTGTCTCCTTTCAGAAAAGAATATTGACACCGAATGAAGGCGAATATACATTTCCCAGGATAACACTGCAGAGTCTGCTAGAGAGACGTTCCCTGAGGATGCACGAGTACCAAAATCTCAGAAGACTAAACCTCTGGTCCCAATGACCAATCCAGATTGGATCCTACAATATTGATTACTAACCTAACTAATTAATTCCCTTTTCTGACATTCTTTGCTGTTGTAAGAAAGATTAAACACATTTTTGGGGGTACAATATATGAAATATGCTTGAAATTGTTGGGTGTGAACTCCTCTCTTTCTCTGCCCCTATTTTACCTCCAAGTGAAACAATTCTCCCCTGTCCTATTGCATTTCTACCATACTGATGCCAATTGGGTAGAACTCCAAATAACTAAGACTACTTATCACCACTCTTCAATTCCAGCACTGAGCATTCTGATATTATCCTGCCTAGATATATTTTTCTCATTGTATCATTTCCCTAAAAATGACTGAAGCAAATAACATAGGAAGTAGTTAAAAAAATTATGTCATCTGCACCTTTCTCTAAAATTTGCAGAATATATACTGTGTATATATATATATATATATATATATATATATATATATATATATATATATGATAGGAAATAAAATGATCACCAGGGTAGTAAAATTATAAAATTTATTAAAAAGCGCCTAGCTTTCGCCGTCACCTGCCGGCATCCTCAGGGCTAGTGCGCCAGGGAGTGGGAGAGTCATTCTTATAGGTGTGGTGAGGTCTGCGCACGACTCCTCGACCTCGTCATCGGGCCTAAATAGGATAACTGCGTGCGGCTGGTCTGTTCCTTTCTATTCATCTCAACCGCCCGTTCATCCTCCTCCATCCTTCTCTCCCTCAATCTTGAGGTGGGCGGGCAAGTGTCTCTATGGTTGCAACAGTCTCTATGTTTGAGCTCTTTTCCCTCGGGGGTAGATGGCAACGTGCATTTCGTGTTTCTTTTATAGTCCTCCTTCGTTCCATCGTTCTTCCTATGGCAAGTTTTTTGTTGTTGAATTTTGGTATTTTTGTTTCTTATACAGGTATCATTTAAATGATCACGTGGGTCCTTTCGAGGTAGTTGTAATTCGTTATCGGTCTGGGGCTGGAGGGGGGGACCTTTCGAGTGCGGAGGGGGGAGTAGTGATTCCTCAACTGTCCCTGTGTGTGGTCGCTTTGTACGCGCTGCGCCCTGTTCGGGCGGTCCGGAGAGGGTAGCGGTGGGGCCATGCCTTCGCTCTTCCTCTTGGGGTAAGTATCGTCCAGGTGATCTCACACGCCCCTCCCAAGTAGATATAGTTCGTCGGCAGTCCAAAGCCGAAGGGGAAGTCATTCGGTCATGGGTGGAGAGGGGCGGAGGCTCCCCGCTCGTCGCTACCCCCAGCTGTCCGGCGCGTCTCCTGCTGCGAGTGATCGATCCGGGGGGAAGGTTAGCAATAGAGTCGCGATCTGTTTGGTCTTTGCAGCGTCCTTCCTCACTATAAGTAGATATAGATCGTCGGCAGTCCGAAGTCGAAGGGCAGGCCATTCGGTCATGGGTGGAGAGGGGCGGAGGCTCCCCGCTCGTCGCTACCCCCAGCTGTCCGGCGCGTCTCCTGCTACGAGTGATCGGTCCGGAGGAGAGGGTAGCGATAGGGTCGCGATCTATTTGATCTTTACAGCGTCTTTCCTCGGCTTGTCTCCTCCTCCCTGCGTCGTCGGTGGCCGTGCAGATCCTCCGAAGCTCTCCGGGATACGCAAGCGGGGGGAACGGTGGCTTGATCTCTTGAGTTCTTTCTCCTTCTTGCGGTTTCCTCTCTTCTAACTTGGTCCCCCTGATCCAGCGGGGGACCAATATTAAGGAAGACATCGCGATTGGAGGAGGGGGGAGACCCTTAGATATGGCAACCCACCTGCATATGGAAGGAAATGTGCCAGTCATTTCAGAAGGAAAAGAGAGAGCCCCCCGCTGGATCAGGGGGACCAAGTTAGAAGAGAGGAAACCGCAAGAAGGAGAAAGAACTCAAGAGATCAAGCCACCGTTCCCCCCGCTTGCGTATCCCGGAGAGCTTCGGAGGATCTGCACGGCCACCGACGACGCAGGGAGGAGGAGACAAGCCGAGGAAAGACGCTGTAAAGATCAAATAGATCGCGACCCTATCGCTACCCTCTCCTCCGGACCGATCACTCGTAGCAGGAGACGCGCCGGACAGCTGGGGGTAGCGACGAGCGGGGAGCCTCCGCCCCTCTCCACCCATGACCGAATGGCCTGCCCTTCGACTTCGGACTGCCGACGATCTATATCTACTTATAGCGAGGAAGGACGCTGCAAAGACCAAACAGATCGCGACTCTATTGCTAACCTTCCCCCCGGATCGATCACTCGCAGCAGGAGACGCGCCGGACAGCTGGGGGTAGCGACGAGCGGGGAGCCTCCGCCCCTCTCCACCCATGACCGAATGACTTCCCCTTCGGCTTTGGACTGCCGACGAACTATATCTACTTGGGAGGGGCGTGTGAGATCACCTGGACGATACCTACCCCAAGAGGAAGAGCGAAGGCATGGCCCCACCGCTACCCTCTCCGGACCGCCCGAACAGGGCGCAGCGCGCACAAAGCGACTACACACAGGGACAGTTGAGGAATCACTACTCCCCCCTCCGCATTCGAAAGGTCCCCCCCTCCAGCCCCAGACCGATAACGAATTACAACTACCTCGAAAGGACCCATGTGATCACTTTAAATGATACCTGTATAAGAAACAAAAATACCAAAATTCAACAACAAAAAACTTGCCATAGGAAGAACGATGGAACGAAGGAGGACTGTAAAAGAAACACGAAATGCACGTTGCCATCTACCCCCGAGGGAAAAGAGCTCAAACATAGAGACTGTTGCAACCATAGAGACACTTGCCCGCCACCTCAAGATTGAGGGAGAGAAGGATGGAGGAGGATGAACGGGCGGTTGAGATGAATAGAAAGGAACAGACCAGCCGCACGCAGTTATCCTATTTAGGCCCGATGACGAGGTCGAGGAGTCGTGCGCAGACCTCACCACACCTATAAGAATGACTCTCCCACTCCCTGGCGCACTAGCCCTGAGGATGCCGGCAGGTGACGGCGAAAGCTAGGCGCTTTTTAATAAATTTTATAATTTTACTACCCTGGTGATCATTTTATTTCCTATCATGAACACTCCCAGGGTTCACGTTTTTAATCTTCTTAAACGCATATATATATATATATATATATCTATATATAATATATATAGATATATATATATAATATAGTATATTATCTTAATACACACACACACACACACACACACACACACACACACAGTCATGCCCAGAAAAAAAATGAGATGAACATATTAAAAACAAACAAGCAAGCAAATAGTTCTTCTACCAAAAAGAATGTTAATGTATTCAAATGATTCTTGAAATTGGATGCCTTTATAGATCAATATTTCTATTCCAGTGTTCACAAATAACAATCAAATATTTTCAGACATGTAACCAAAAGTAGAAATAAAGTATTAGTTTAAAAAACATATAAAGAAATAAGTCGGACCCTTTCCATTGGGCAATTGTTGATCATGCCCTCTAGGAGAGACAGCGAGGCCTCGCAGAGAAATTGTCACCTAACGTGTTCCTTTTCCCATAAGAAATTTTTCCACAAGGCAAACTGCAGTAAGGATCTATAATTAAGAAGGGGGAAGATAAGAATCCAGATTGAGATGTAATATATTTGATCCAGTGGTGGATTCAAATATGTGAGCAACCGGTTCTCTGTGTGGATGCTGGTTCTGGAAGTCCACTGCCCGGGCAACAAAAAATTAGCTGCTGGTTCTGCCGAACTGGTGCGAACTGGTTGAATCCACTACTGATTTTATCCCTTGAAAGTGTTAGTTTGGGTGCCTATTTAATTGCTTTCTACCTGAAAATTTCAAAGGTCACTCTTCTAAACTTTATTTCATAGCTACAGCCACTTGCCTATGAACTTTTGAGTCTAGGAAAATAAATTCTGTTCCCATATCAACTTTTCCTCTTCATAGCATCAGGCAGACATTTGTTTGCTTCATCTGTAACGATAACACAGATTTCAACCCAAAGTTCTTTAGGACTTTTGTTGATGAAATCAAATCCATTAAATTTATTTTTTTAACTCCACTGAACAATCAAATGGAATATTATGGAGACTGTATATTGCTGTTCTATAAAACTGTAATTTTTCAAGAAGTTTGTCATATGAGTTATAGTTGGCCTCAGATTTTGTTGTGTTTTGTTTGGCTAATTGAATAAAGCTTCTCTATTTTGCTGCAGAGTATATCATCATTTTGTTTTTGGTGTTGCCCATTCAGTGATGTCCATTTGTAGAAATAAAGTTTGTTAGAAGCAGTTCTTATAGACATTGAATTGTCTTTGTAGAATTCAATTATTAACTGTTTTATTTACTGCAACAAGGCAAATTTTCTCATTATTCCAGATGTTATTTTACTCCCAACTGTATCATTCCAGTCTTCCAGTTTGATGTCTTTTTTTGATCTTGTGTCAACAAACTGTTGCAACTCACCACAGAACTGTTCCACTTCTATTTCCTCTCCATCTGTGGTTGAACTATAGATTTGGATCACTGTGATAGTAACTGGCTTGGAGTCAAATTGAAATCATTCTAACATTTTGGTGAGTAGCCAGGCAGGATTTGACATCCTTTTGCTATTTCCGCCCCCCCCCCCAATGATTTTTATGTTCTCTTCTGAAGTGAAATGACCCATTCCCGTCCAGTTCAGATATCTGATTTCCAGAGTGTCAGTGTTGAATCTTGTTATTCTTGTTCTGACAAAATCAAGTTTGTCTTAAATCAAAGTTCTGACATTACATGCATCAGTGTTATATGTGGCACACATGAACATCCAAGCATGTGCACACAGACACAAAACCATCTCTCTGTGCAGCATCAAACTTTATTTTTAAGTCTTACTGAGTCAGCATCTGGATGTGCTTTCAGCTTTAATCCAACCACATCATAAGCACCAGTGCTACCCATTCTTCCCTAGCTCTTCCTCTTCCCCAAAGCTTATTGGATAATTTCTGACTCAGAATTGCTCATCTTCCAGTATTATATTGCCTCTGCTTTAGACAGGCAGGTTTGTTTGGTTTTCTTGAGAGAATACTGGAGTAGATTGCCACTCTTTTTTTTTTTTTTTTTCGATCTTTTGAAAATTTTTATTTTTTAAAACATACAATCATTTATAAAAATACAATAAAATTTTAAAATAGAGAACCCCCCCTTACCCTCCCTCCCACCCCCACCCCCCCTCCCTTCACTTCCCAGAGCAGAATACAGGGTTAAGAAAAAAAAAGAAAAAGAAAATTATAATAATTAAGAAAAAAGAAAAAAAAAGAGAGAAAGAAAAAAAAATATCATAATTAACCTTTAACTCCATAACTTATAAAACAATTCTCTATAATATTTGATATTCATTCATAAAATAAATAAAACTTTTTAATTCCATATTTTTTCTGAATATAATCTATCCACCTTCCCCATACAGTAATATATCTTTCTTGTGTATGATCCTTTAAATAAGCAGAAATTTTTGCCATTTCTGCAAAACTAGATACTTTAAATATCCATTCTTCTAAAGTAGGCAAAGAATCTTTCTTCCAATATAGACCTACTAGTAACCTTGCTGCAGTTAATAAATTCAACATCAAAGTAGTTTCTTTTTCATTTAAGTCAACAAAAATACCAAGTAAAAATAGTTGAGGAGTAAACTTTATCTTCTTTCTAAAAATCTTTTGAATGTTCCACCAAATCATAATCCAAAAAGCCTTTACTTTTTTACAATTCCACCAAATATGAAAGTATGTCGCATCATTATTGCCACATCTCCAACATTTGGGCTGTATGTTGGAATACATACAAGATAATTTTTTAGGATCTAAATGCCATCTATAAAACATTTTATAAAAATTTTCTCTCAAATTTTGAGCTTGTGTAAATTTAACATTTCTTATCCAAATTATCTCCCATAAATCCAATGAGATCGGCTCCTGTATATTCTGAGCCCATTTAATCATACAATCTTTAACCAATTCTGTTTCCGAATCTAACTCTAATAAAACATTATATATTCTTTTTATATGAGCCGGACCTTGGTTTTTAATCTGAATAACCAATTGTCTATCTTCTAGTGTTATTCCCTCTTTCTTGTCTACAGTCCATCTATCCATTATTTGTAAATATTGAAACCATGACTGTAGAATATTTTGCTGCCTTAATACATCTAGGGATTTCAAATGCCAATTTGAACCAGAACAAATTAACAATTCTTTATATGAAATTTTATCAAAATTTGTCCCCTTAGAGGTTCCCTCAATTGCATGTCTGGGAATCCCCCAGATAGGTATTTTATAATTTAATCTATAATAATACTTCTTCCAAACACGAAGTAAGGCATTCCTCAAAATATGTGATTTAAAAGTCCGATCAACTTTCTTATTAAAAATTAAATATGCATGCCAACCATATATTAAATCCCAACCTTCCAAAAAAAGAATATCCATATTTGTTAAATTAAGCCAATCACTCAACCAAGTTAGGGCGGCTGCGTCATAATATAATTTCAAATTGGGTGCCTTAAGTCCCCCTCTTTCTCGAGCATCCTGTAATATCTTAAATTTAACCCTTGGTTTCTTCCCGGCCCATATAAAATTATTGATACCCTTTTGCCATTCCTCCAAATTTGCCTCTTTTTTAAGAATAGGTATCATCTGAAACAAAAAAAGAAACTTTGGTAGAACATTCATTTTTACAGCTGAAATTCTCCCCAACAATGACAATTGCAATTTTTTCCAATCTATTAAATCCTTTTGGACTTTTGCCCATAGTGGTTCATAATTGTTCTTGTACAATTTTCCATTTGAAGCAGTTAGATATACTCCCAAGTATTTAACCTTTTTTACCATCTGAAAACCTGTGGCTTTAATCAAACTTTCCCTTTCTTTAACTGACATATTCTTAGATAATATCTTAGTCTTATAATTATTAACTTTAAAACCAGAAACATTCCCATACTGTGTTATAAGTTCTAATAAACCATCAATCGCCTGATTCGGCTGTTCCAAAATTAAAACCAATCATCCGCAAATGCCCGCAATTTATACTCATTCTTCCTTATCTTTACACCCTTAATTAACTTCGATTCCCGAATCTGAATCAATAAAATTTCCAATGTTAAAACAAATAACAATGGGGATAATGGACATCCTTGTCTTGTCCCTTTTTGAATATTAAAATTCTCAGTCAATCCCCCATTTACAACAATTTGTGCAGATTGCTGCTGATATATAGCTTTAAGTGCATGTAAAAAATTATCCCCAAAATTCATTTTCTCTACCAAAGAAAATAAAAATTGCCAGTCCAATTGATCAAAAGCTTTTTCAGCGTCCAAAAAGATAAAAGCCACAGGAATCTGATTATTCTTATCCAAGTACTCAATTAAGTTAATAATTTGTCTAACATTATGTTTCATATATCTCCCTGTTATAAATCCTGCTTGATCACTATGAATCAAGTCTTTCATAACCTGCATTAATCTATTTGCCAAAATTTTTGTAAAGATCTTATAATCAACATTCAATAATGAAATTGGCCTATAATTCTTAGGCTCTGTAAGATCCTGATCTTCCTTCGGAATCAGTGATATAAAAGCTCTTTTCCAAGAAGGAGGAACTTGCATACCCAACAAAATACTATTAAAGAGTTCCTTTAGTGGCTCTATCATTTCTTCAGATAAAATCTTATAATACCTAGAAGTCAGTCCATCTGTTCCAGGAGACTTTCCAACCTTTAACTGCTTAATAGCTAAACCAATTTCCTCCACAGTAATTAAACTATTCATCCCATTTTGTTGTTCCTCTGAAAGTCTAGGAAAATGTACTGATTGTAAATATTTATCTATATCCAAACCCCTTATATTATCACTTGAATATAATTTTGTGTAAAAGTCCAAAAAGCTTTTTTTAATCAAATCTTGCTGAAAAACCTCAGTACCTTTATATTTTACTTTCTCTATAATTCTAGCTTTCTGTTTCTTTCGTAACTGATAAGCCAACCACCTCCCAGACTTATTCGCATTGCAAAAAGTATTATGTCTCATATACGACAGATTGGTAGCCACCTGATCTGCCATCAACATGTTGAATTGTTCCTTAAGCATCTTTATAGATACCTTTAAATTATTATCAGTAGGGTTAAGAACCAACTCTTGTTCTTTTGATTTGATCTCTTCTTCTATTTCTCTACGTCTTTGTGACCCTTTTTCCCTAAAAACTTTATTCAATTGAATCAAAATTCCCCTCATATATGCTTTACTAGCGTCCCACACCATAGACATCGATGTTCCCTTATTCATATTTATAGTAAAAAAGTCCTTTAAATGGAGCTTATTGATATTTGGCGAGAAAGGAATACAAGTGATAGAGACTTTACCTTTTATTCTGATAGACACCAGTCATTTTCAAGGATTGATTTTTTTTTTGATTACTAGTGACTTCCTCCCTAGAGTGAGGAAGGTAAAAATTTTTCCTAGAACATTGTCAGATCATAGTCCGGTGTGGATGGAGTTATATTCGGAAGACGGGAATAGAAGATCCTGGAGATTGAATGAGAACTTATTTAATCGGGAGGAGTTCGTACAAAAGTGTAATAGATTGCCACTCTTTATCCAAAGGATCATATTTAGTTGTTCTCCAGCATGATTGGATGGAGAACCCACGGATGGGTTGTCTTAATCTATCTGCTCCAATTAGACTAAGTCTGAAATTTAGTACCGCCCCCTCTGTGCCAACTGCACCCCAGTTTTAGACTTAGTCTCTTTGCTCTAAGACACGTTTTTCTTCGCTCCTGGAGCAGAAGACTGTGTATTCCTATTTTATTTCATCCCAACCTGTAGCCTAGCAGGCTGACAGGCTGACAAAACCTCCCTTTGGGGGGGGGAACTTTCCCTTTCTCCCTTTGAGAGCCTTTCAGCTTCACAATCAGCTTGAAAATTGGATTCCCAGAAGCAAGAGAAATCTCCTACCGGGGGCCGTTCCTCTGCATCAGAGGCTCCATTCTTCTAACCAGAGCCTGGAGGCCTTAGAGGCAGGGGTAAGCTTGCCAATTGACTGGGGGGCTCCGCAAGGGACGACGAGGCTCATCAGGCCTGGAGGGAGCCTTTTCTAGGTCCCTCGGCCTCAGCAGACCGCCCCAGCCGCAGGAGAAAGTTTTTGGCACCGATCCAATTTTCAGAGCCTGGAGGCCTTACTAGGCCTCGGCCTGCCTCAGCCTCTCTCAGCTCACCTAATTGTAATCCATTCGCTGCGTTAGGAGCCCAAGCGAGTCCTCGGAACGAGGGCTCATTGCAGCTTAGGCCACAGGCCTCAAGGCCTTCTTCTTCTAATGGCCTTTTTTTTTTGGAATCCATTCGCTGCATTAGGAGCCCAAGCGATTCCTCGGAACGAGGGCTCATCGCAGCTTAGGCCACAGGCCTCAAGACCTTCTTCTTCTAATGGCCTTTTTTTTTTGGGAATCCATTCGCTGCGTTAGGAGCCCAAGCGATTCCTCGGAACGAGGGCTCATCGCAGCTTAGGCCTCAGGCCTCAAGGCCTTCTTCTAACTGCCGTTTTTTGGGTGCGAACTCTGCAGCCGCCATTTTGAATTGACTCACGGTGGCCATTTTGTGTGTGACTGAGGCCCAGACTGCCTGGAGTTTCTCCTGAAGGCAGTGTTCATCACCGGTGACAGAGGCTTCGAGACTACAGCGTTGAACCGGGGAGGGCCTGTTCGCTCCCAAGGGACGTGGTGCCCATTAATTCCCCGCCCACCCCTCTCAAGGGCTGAATCATCTCTGCAGGCTCCCTTGGTGAGTTACAGCGCCGAGGGGGGGCGTTTTGCCAAGGTTGAGCCCAGAGCAACTCATCATGGCAGAGAAAATCAGCGAGCCGGCCAAGAGGAAACGCCAAACAGAGGCAAGTGGAAAGAACACCACCAAGCGAGCCCAGCCAAGCAGGGAGCCACAGAGGGAGGAGGAGTCCCAAAGACTGAGAGCGGCCTCCCCAGATCTGACAGGCACGATGGGAAGGTCCATTTTTGAACCCCTTTCCTCACATTGTGCCTCAGCCCCAGGGGCCTGGTCTTCCCCCAGGGGAATTCCCCAATTAGATTTAACCACAAGAGTGGACCCAGGGAGGGGCACAACCAACCAGGACACCCCAGGACCCCAGGCCACATTCACCCCCACTGCAGCAGGGCTTCGCCCTCCTGAGAACCAGGCCTTGAACCCGGACCTCCTTCAGTCCACGATAGCCCAGGCTGTGGCTCAGTTTATGGCCTCCAACACCCCACAGCCACCCCCCAGGCCACGTATCATCCACAATCTCCAGATTTGATGGAGGATCCCTCATCGGATTTGGAATCTACAGGGGCTGAACAATCTGGCCTGATTTTGTTTGAGGACGAGGGCATCACTCTCTCTGACCCCACCCCTCCTGTTGGTCTCTTTGACCATTCATTCTTTAATTCCCTGCTACTCAGGGCCTGTACTACTGCAAACCTCCCCCAAGAACAGGAGACCCCACCTACAACGTCCAAGGGTCCCCACGCCATATACACCAAGCCCTCAGTCTCGCAGAACAATATTCCCTGCCCTCCCCTTTTTCTGAATATAGTTCAAGAACAATGGGAAACTTAGGATCCTTCTTAAGCCCCGGTGCAGTAGAGGGAACATTATTCAATGTTGCCCGTTCTCTGGCCTCCCTACTGGAGATTCCTGAGATTGATGAGCCTTGAACTCATTGTTTCCCAATGCTAACATCCCTGGGGACATAAATGAGGCACTTAGGGCGGAGGATAAAAAGATTGACTCCGCATTGCGTAGTTCCCATCTGGCATCAGCCTGGGCAACAAAGGCAGCAACGTCCATGGCCTTCTTCGCCAGGGCTTCAGCCCTTGGGTTACGTGAGCTCCAGGACAGGATCCCTCCGGACCAGCTCAGAGCTCACCAAAATCTGGGTAAGTTAGTGGCTACATCCCAGTATCTAGCCGACGCTTCTCTGCACATGGCTAGATACACTGCCAGACCATCGCTGCAGACATCTCAGCATGAAGGCTCCTTTGACCCAGGAATTGGCGAGCAGACACCAAGACCAAGTGGCGTCTAGCCCCTAAACCTTACACAGGTGGACATCTCTTTGGTAAGGCACTAGGACCATACTTAACTGAAGGTAAGGACAAACGTAAAACTCTGGTTAACTCATGTCACAGAGCAGTTATAGGAGGCTGCCTTTCGACCAGCTCCATCCTGGGACTGGGCCCAGGCATCCCTCTATTCCTTTCAGAGACAAGAACGACAGCAGGATCGTTCAGCATGCAGAAGCAGACCACAGATCCAGGCCAAGCGGCCCCTTCAAGGCCGAGGGGCCGTTCCTCTAAACGAGGCAAGTGATCTCACAGTCTCACTTCCCATAGGAAGCCAGCTGGCCCCTTATTCCAGCACTTGGGCAGTCACCACTACAGATGCCGGCTGGCCCCTTATTCCAGCACTTGGACAGCCATCACTACAGATGCATGGGTGTTAGACACTGTCACGCAAGGTTTGAGACTAGAATTTTGTTCTCAACCACCTGACAAATTCCGCTCTTGCCCTATCCCAACGAGCAGGTCCAGGGCTGACATTTATTACAAATACGAGCAATTGAACCAGTACACAAGACCAAGAAGGACGAAGGTTTTACTCAAACCTCTTCGTCATCCCTAAGACTTGGGGGGCTGGAGGGCAATCTTAGACTTGAATGATCTAAACCTTACTTGAGGTATAAGAAGTTTAAAATGCAACCACTTCAATCAATCCTGGCCAGCATCAGGCAAGGTGACTTTCTTACCTCAATAGACCTAACTGAGACATGTTTCCTAACCACCGCAAATTCCTCAGATTCAGCTATGCCCACTACCAGTACAGAACCCTATCATTTGGCCTCTCATCGACACCCACGGTATTTACAAGGTACTGGCAGTGCTCGCAGCCCACCTTAGACAAATTCAATCAGAATTCAATGCTATTTAGATGACATACTAATTCAGTCATCATCATTCCAAAACGCTCAGTCAGACCTCGCCCTAGCCATCAAGGTCTTTCAGGAGCACGGGTTTTCTGTTAATTTCCAGAAAAGTCATACAACAACCCGGCTCCTCCATTTGGGCGCTGTTATAGACATGGACAATTGTACGGTCTACCTATTTCAGGACCGAAGGAACTCTATTCAGACTCTTGTATGTCGGATCCAAAGGGCCAGAGTAGTCACATTGGCCTCCCTATCACAGCTACTGGGAAAGACGGTGTCCTGCGTGCAAATTGTGCCATGGGCACGCCTCCATGCCAGAGAATTACATGGCTTCTCCTTCCATTTCAGAGACTTGAACTCCCTTCAATGGTGGGACTCCCCGGTGCTGTCACGGGGAGCAGTATTAGAACCAGACAGGATTACCATTACCACAGATGCAAGCCTGTTTGGGTGGGGGGCACACCTCCACACGCACTGGGCTCAAGGTCGGTGGTCCAAACAGGACCTAAAGAACAATATAAACTGGCTGGAACTCAGAGCCATACATATGGCCCTAAAGGGATTCACCGATATAGTACAGGGCCAACATGTCCTGATTTTAACCGACAACATTACAGCCAAGGCCCACGTCAACAGACAAGGGGGGACAAGGTCCAGGCCTCTCATGCAGGAGGCCAAATTGCTGGGTCCTGGGCGGAACTGAATCTTGCCTCCATCAGGGCGGAGCACATATCCGGAGTGACCAACCAGCAGGCGGACTCACTGAACTGAGCAACCATGGACCATTCCGAATGGCAGCTGGATCCGAAGGTGTTCAGAGAGATCGTGGACAGGTTTGGTTCCCCAACCTTAGACCTTTTGCCTCCCCCACCAACTCACAACTTCCCAGAATGGCTGTGAACATGTATGATTACTCTGGTGTTCTTTGTCTCAGTAAAATAGACTGTTAGGACAGAAAAAAGAGCTTTTTTGTCACTATATGAGGAAAGATTTTTTTAATTAATTCCCAATATACATTGATAACATAGATTGCCTGCCATAAGAAAATGCTTGAAAAAATTTTTTAAGAAAAAGTTTTAGAACTTTTATGTCTAATTAATGTTTATCAATAGAATTATTGTTCTTTAAAAAGCTTTAATACAGTATAGTAAATTATAACAAACCATTAAAAGCTTGAAAAAAGTCCCTCCCTATCTCCATGAAAAATATTAGCTTTTCAAGGAAATTCCTTTTTAAGAATCATACACATCAATAACTGCTGTGAAGAAATAAATTAGATTTTCTTGTAACTTGAACTTTGACTGTATCAACTCCTTTCTTTAATCATCTGGTGAGCATATGGTACTGTTCATCCCACCAGCTAAATGTAGTTTGGAGCCATAAATACATGTTAACAGTTCTGGCCAAACCAGTCTGTAGATTGATTTTCTCCATTGGTCACTATCAGATACTGGACCATATAATATATTAGGCACCTAGGTATTGTTGGTTTTTAGTTGTTGTCTAGGTTCTACTTTGATAATTTCTTATTTTTTAAAAAAGGCCAATTTATGATGAGGTTCTCAGCAGCATTTTGCAATTGATGAGTTATTCCTTCTTTATGCAATTCTGTGTGCTGCTTTGAGTTGACTTCTTGATCCATTGCCTTTGAGGTACCTTGTATTATAATTCATGTCACCTTTTCAGGACTGTCAAGTCTGGTCTTCAAAAACAACCAGATAATCATTTGATAAGTGTTGGTTTTCAATATTTCTTTGCTGCCTTCTGATGATTTTCTGTATTTTTGCAGATCATATCTGAGAGCCCTCCCTAACACATCCAAAACTGATGAAGTTTAATTCAACTATCCTTCAAGTTTCATCCTCTCCTGAAATTTTCAATAATGCTCTATTCAGTTCAGGAATGTGAACTAGTGATGTGCAAAAGTAGGAAATAAGACAGTATGAACTTAGATTTCAAAAATGTGGAAGTTCTGGAAAACAAATCAGTTGGATCAGTCTGTTCTGTGCATAACAGGGATATATGCAGTAATTTAATAGGATACAGTTTTCTCTTTTATACTACTCTCACAGTGTTTTGAATCTGTGGTTTAATAATGAAATGTTTTATGGCTTTGTCTTTCAGCCACCTGCAAACCTGGTGTCCTGCAGATTTTCTGGACCACAGTCTCTTGTTGTATGGGCATTCAGGTAGTACAGTTCAATATAACTGAGAGGAACAGTGTTGAAGGAAGGTTCGTTTAGAGCAGGAGTGTCAAATTTCCGGCCTGTGGGCTGGGCGCATCACGCAGAAGCCACGCCCACCCCATTGCTGGCAGTGGCAAAACAGTCCTGATACGTCACACGTCATGTGATGTCGTGAGTTTGACATGTCTGGTTTAGAGGATAGAGGTACATTTTTTTTTCAGTATAGCTTCCTTGGAAATTGTATATTATAGATTAAAAAACTCTACATGCCCAGTATTTTCACTATCTTTTCTTTTACGCGTGTGATTAACCTTACATATATTCATGAATACCACATGCACATTGATGCTAGATTCTCTTTCCTCTGATAGTTAGGAACGAAAAAGGCTTGTAAATTGCCTAAAGAAAACAGTCCTCAGTCGGTGAAGAAAAATAACACTGAATGTTAATTCAATCTTTCTAATTCTAAAGAACAAGCTAAAAATATAGTTGCTCATGCTTTATTTTGTGTTTCCTATGGACGGATTCTAGTTACGTTGCAACTTCAGGATACTTCGGCCAACCTTCCAAGAGATCTTTTTAGTGCTTCTTTAATCAGCCATCTTCTTGACCAAACTGCATAATTCTTAGAGCGCACCAAGATAAACATTAGCCGCTTTGAAGGACCATTGCTCCATCTACCCCAGCATGATCCCAACTTGGCAGCTTGGTATGCTCCAGAAATTTTGGTTAGATTCACCACTGATAAATAATTACGGAAGTTGTGGTCCAAAACAGATGGACCACCAGGTTGCTTACCCTGCCTAAACATCAGGTTTTTACCTTTGACTATCAGTGATACTTGGGGATTTTCAAAAGGAAACTCTCCCACGTAATGAACCTGGGAGCTGCTCCATATACAATATATGATCTGTTATTCAGCTTCTTTCCTTGAACCTGACTCCTGACAACTTCATCCATGGAAAGGGTTTGCCATTGCCTTCTTCTGGGATTATTTTCAGCTTCTGCCCCCAAGTACTAACCTGGCCAAGCCTACAAAGCTTCTGAGCTCAAATGAGGATAGCCAGCTGCTGCCACCTGCTGAAATTACCCCACACCTAATTTTGCATTAATAAGAGATAAAGAATGAAAGAAAGAGAAGGGTTTTTTTATATTTACCATTCTTATACATATGTAGCATTCTCCTATAAAACAAAGTGTTATCTAGGGACTTGTAATGTCAAGTTTACTCAGGCATAAGGAGATAAACTGCAGGCAAAGAATAGATTTGGGGTTCTGGCCATCTGCTTATCCTAAAAAATTTGCAAAAAAGCAACTGATTTCCTTACTTTGCAGAACAGCAGGTGCCACCTTTGTTTCAGCTGTCCATAATCTCCTACCTAACACCTCCACTTCTTTTCCCCCAAAGAACTCTTCTGTTACTTTGCAATGCAAATGTAGTGAGGGGGTGGGAGAGAAGAAAACTACTTTGATAGTACTTTGTGTCTAAATTTCCTCTTTCTGGGACAAGCCTTGATTCGACAAAAACAGCACAGCATCTGCAATCATTCTGTTTTAAATAGCACGAGCCCTGCTGAATGCTAGCGGATGCTTTCAAGAAATCAGAGATCTACATAGCTTTTGCTGTAATTATATGTTACCAAAGTGGGGCTGAAAACTTTGGTGATATTTGGAAACTCCCTAATTGCAAAAGAACACTTGCAGGGATGCTGTGCAAAAACCTTTATGCCTGTCTGTGTTTCCACTATCAGCATGTCTTTTGTTCCAGAAAAACTAAATAGCTAAAGACTGAGGCACTGTTGGTAGCTTGCAAGATGAAAGACAAGAAGAGTTGCAAGAAGAGAGGCTTGTTGACCCACATCTGTGCAGGGAAGCCTTCTGCCTGGGTGTCCATCAACATTCTTAAATCTAGGGCCATAAATTCATCCTCCTCTTCTTTGTTTCTGCACAAATATTGCACTACATGCTGTGTACTACATTATGAATGATAGTAGCACAACATAAATCTTATCCCAAAGATAATTAGACAGTGCTGTCTAATCTCTAGGTATATTTTACCCATGAGTATGTCTGTAGTATTATCACTTATCATTATTATCTTTTTTTTTTACATACAGACCCCCTTGGTATGATGATGATGATGATGATGATGATTCTGTTTCTTTGTATGTACATTGAGAGCTTATGCACCGAGACAAATTCCTTGTGTGTCTAATCACACTTGGCCAAATAAAGCATTCTATTCTAGTCTAGTCTAGTCTAATTATAGAGAGTACCAGCAAAATCTTATCTAGGTGGGTTTAAATTGTTGCTTGCTATCTATTGCCTTCTACCTGCTGCATATTATCAGGTTCCCATTAGGTTTGGCCCTAGGAGCTATTGCCTCACTAAAAACCAAGCTATAGGGCAGGCATGTCAAACTCGTGACGTCATGTGATGTCGCGCGACGTATTGGAGCTTTTTCACCATTGGGGTGGGCATGGCTCCAGTATGATGAAACCCACGGGCCGGCAGTTTAACACCCTGCTATAGGGACTCAACCCCCAAAAGGGGGAATATTTAAGGGAATCCTTTGACTTAAGCCTATAACCTTGACCTCTCTGGACTTCTTCAGCCCTCAATCTTTGTGTATTAATGTGTATTTTACCACGGAGAGCTTATGATAAGGCAATTTGTCTCAGAAAAACATCAGGTGTCTTCATTTTCTTCACACAAAGAAAAAGACTTCAGTAGTGACTGAAATATTCAAATTTAAACTTCTTTCAGAATCAGCAATTTCTATCTATTGTTAAATGAGTAGACACCTCCCGACATTATCAGTAGACAAGTAGATAAGCAAGTCATTGAACAGCTGATTAGAAAGTATAAATTAGTTCCATAAATTGTTTTATTTTTCAATTAAAATAGTAAGTAAGGTTTATTGTTATTAAACATAAAGTACTTTTTCAAAGCCTTGCAGTTATTCCAAAGGCATTCTTCTGGCCCAGAATCTCTGAATTCACAACGATGACAAAGCAATACTCTTGGTGCATATACGCTTTACAATTTTCATTTTAATTGCATGACCTCATATAGTTTGTAAGTCAGGAAGGATGGGTTTGTGGTTAAGCATTGGGATCCAAATTGGGATGTAATTTCCTGCTGTGTTACACCCTTCCTTTGTAACCTTGGAGGAGTTACTTAATCCCCCCTCCCTTTGTGTTCCCCATCTGTAAATGTGATAACAATACCTCCTACTTAAATCTCTGAGGGAGATGAAATAAGAAGAACATAATAATAATATCTGAGCACTAAGGGAAAAGAAAATGCTTTGTATAAAGATATGTGAGCTCTTATACTGGTTTAAACATTTGCATTATGTCTGGGTTTTTTTCTGGTTAACATACATTAATCATATAGTCAAATATCAGTGAAATATGAAGTCCATTTGTTTGAATGTGGCATTAACAATGTGTCACTAGAGTGGAGATGCACTTGGAAAATACAACTACTGCATTTGTTTCATAGCAGTCAAAAAGATATTGGGAGAACAAAAAAGGAGAAGAAAAGGTAATGCTAATTCATTTAAGGACTGTAACTACCCTTCTACAACCTATTACTTTCCAGGTATGGTGAGAAACTGGAAAAACAATGGATAAGTACAGATTTAGTGTTGATTTGGAAAATGCAGATTAGGTATCGCTACCATTTGCCAGTCTGGAATAGTGGTTAAGGTGCTGACCTAGAAACCAGGAGACTGTGTGTTTTAGTCCTGCCTTAGGCATGCAAAACCATCTTGGTGGCTTGGTCCAATCACTCTCTCTCAACCCAAGTCACCTCACAGGGTTGCAGTTGTGGGGAAAATAGGAGAAGGAAGGAGTATTAGGTATGTCTACCTCCTTGAGTTATTTATAGATATAATAAAGATGGGGTTTTAAAAGAATGAATAATTAACTAGCTCAGGGATTTTCAACCTTTTTACCGATTGTACTACTTTTAGGATATGGTAATATTCGAGTACCACTTAGCAAGGTGTCAAAAACTTGATGACCCAAAAAAAAAAAAACCCTTGTTCAAAGTTGCAATTGCACTGAAATGACTTATGACCATTTTTCACACTTATGACCATTGCAGCATGCCCAGGGTCATGTGATTTATATTTGGATGCTTGGCAACTGATTCATATTTATAATGGTCACAGTGTTCCAGGGTCATGTGATCCCCTTCTGCAACCTTTTGACAAGCAAAGTCAATGGCAGAGCTGCTGGTGGCCAAGTGCTAAGGCGGGACTTCCTTTCTCCCTCCCTTCCCTGCCTCCCTTTTTCTCATTCCCATCTCCTTCTGAAGAAAGAATTTGAACACCACCACCACCACCCCACATATTTTCCCTCTTCCATATATTGATCAAACAAGGAAAGGCCTCCAGAGACAGAAAAGACAAGCCACTGAGTGAAGTAGCTTAAAAAGGCACATTCCCCTTTAAGAATTAGCTACTGGCTAGAAAGAAAAGGAGCACATCTGGCACTTAAGGAAGAAAAATAATGTAAGTACTGGCTGCCGGCTAAGGCAGCCTCCCCAAATGGCTCCATTCATAAATAAAGGAATGCTACAGGCAAAATCCATTCAGGAGAAAAATACTTCAAAATCCCCTGCAGCAAAACTTACAGCTAACAACAGTAGATCAATAGAAGCTAACACGAGACAGCAGCCAAACAGAAATTGCCAAACACTCCTTAAGAACACAAAGCCCACATTGCACAAATCCCAGAACTTCAAAGTCACAAAAGCATATAAGAATCCTTCCACTCTCCATCTCCTTCCCTCCTCCATGCCTCACCTCTAGCCATTGCTGCCTTTTTTCATTCCTCTTGGAGTGCGACCCCTCCCCTGCTGCATTTCTTGCCTGTTTGCTGCTGCCAGCACAGGTGGCTGCCACAACAGTTGTAGATCGGCTCATGGCCAGCATCCTCTTCCTCCTCCTCCTTCTTCTTCTTCCTCCTCCTCCTCCTTCTTCTTCTTCTTCCTCCTCCTCCTCCTCCTTCTTCTTCTTTTTCTTCCTCTTCTTCCTTCCTCTTCTTCCTCTTCCTCTTCTTATTCCTCTTCTTCCTCTTCTTCTTCTTCTTCCTTCTTCTTCCTCCTCCTTCTTCTTCTTCTTCCTCTTCTTCCTTCCTCTTCCTCTTCCTCTTCTTCTTCCTCTTCTTCCTCTTCTTCTTCTTCTTCCTTCTTCTTCCTCCTTCTTCCTCCTTCTTCCTCCTCCTCCTCCTCCTCCTCCTCCTCCTTCTGCTTCTGCTTCTGCTTCTGTGCAACTGACTCCACCACCTCCCAAGGCTGCTGCTTTTTTCTCTCTCCCTCTCCTGCCCAAACTGCCTCCTTTTATAGCCTCTCCTGTCTCTGCCCCCCTCCTCCTTTCCCATGGAGGAGGGTGAGCCAGAAGTGAGCCTTGGGCCTTTGCAGTTCCAGAGGACTCTCTCATTGTAAGTCCTTGCCTGTGCTGGCTCTTTCCCTCTCCCACTACACTTGGCTAGGCACGGCTGCGTATCACCTGCCATTCATTAATGTACCACAAGTGGTAGGTGTACCACCAGTTGAAAAGCCCTGAACTATCTAACTAAATAAATAATCTCGGCTGCAATAATCTGGATGACTACTAAATTTATTTATTTATGAGACTTATATACCGCTTTAAGTGCAAGCACTCTCTAAGCGGTGTACACCAGTAAGCAATGTATATATATATATATTTACATTGCCCCCAACAATCTGGGTCCTCATTTTACCTACCCCGGAAGGATGGAAGGCTGAGTCAACCTTGAGCCGGTGAGATTTGAACCGCTGACCTGCTGAACACAGTCAGCTAAAGTGGCCTGCAGTACTGCACCCTAACTGCTGCGCTACCTCGGCTCTTAAATGATGCTCAAAAGATACAAAAAATATGATCACTTGCTTCTATTTAGTGGCTATCTTGATTTTTGCATCCCAGAGGTGATAGCCCTATTTTATCCTCCAATCTTTTTACATTTTTTTTTTTTTTTTGTACCTTTGGATCACTATTGACTTCTTGAGACTGGGGCCTTAATAACATCAGCAAATGGCTCTCTTTGCCTTATTTTACTATTTAACAAAATTATAGTAGACATTTTCTGACATTTTGTATCAGGCCAGATTTTTATGTGTGTGTGCATGGACTTAATAGCTCCCAGTATATCTGAACTGGCTACTGAGATAAATAGTACATTTGTTACTCTAGATTACATTTCTACCTGAACAATCAACACTTCTCTTATATTCAATCTTTCTTCCAGGGGATCAAAGTGATACTCATGATTTTCATTCCATTATTTAATTCTCATGGCAACACTGTGGTTAGTTAGGGTGAGAGATAGCAATTTCCAGCTTTAGAAGTGAGTTGCAATTTGAACCTTATTTTCTGGACAACATATATTTATGTAGCTTTCAGCATATGTTTTGAACTAAAATTTTCATGGCTCTTTGACACAGCCAGAGCTGGCTGTGGGAAGATAGAATCAAAATTCTGAATACCTGGAAGAGGGCAGGTTGTTTATTTTTACCAGGCGAATTTCTACTTACTATTAGAGTTGGTCCTTGACTTATGACCATACTTGGGATCAGAATTTCCATTGCTAATCAAGGCAGTTGTTAAGTGAGTCACTCCTGATTTTATTACCTTTTTGCCATGGTTGGTAAGGGAATCACTGCAGTTGTTAAGTAAATCTGGATCCCCCCATTATTTTTATTTGTTGGAAGCTGGCTAAGAAGGATAAACACTTGTCCCCAGGATATATACTGGATGCCAAGCACCTGAATTTTTATGACATGACTGTGACATAAGTCACTTTTTTTAGTTCTGTTGTAACTTTGCATGGTTGCTAAACAAACGGCTGTAAGTTGAGCGGTACCTGTACCTGGGACCTGCTGTAATCAACAATGATTACATTTGAGTAGCCAGGCATAGGATTCTTGTGCTGCTAGATAGTGACATTTACTATAAATGGGATTTGTATTTAAAATACCTTGTTGAAAATAGTCAGTGACAGTGGTTAAATTTAGAGGATGGGATAAAAGTTAAATGACATATTTCTCTTCTGTCAGATTTTAAGGAATGTAGGTTTCTTCAGAAGCTCTACATGATCTGCTACTAAATTGGACATGGTCAGGCAAGTTTTTGATGCAGGATGTCCATTAATAATTGCATGTTGCATCAAGACATCTAACTACTTATAGCAATCAGGATGCAACTCTGAAGGCTTAATGTTTGTTCTTTCTAACTACAGAAAAAGGAAAAAATCATTTTTGACTTGAAAATGATCATGGTAATTTATAGTACTCTCTTTTTTTTCTTTTGTAAGGAAATCAAAGAGCAACTACAGTACAATTGCATAATTTCACAGAAACTCTAAAATGCATATCTAAAAGAAGTGCTAGAGCCATTTATTCATTCATTCATTTCATTCATACATACATACATATATACATACATTCATAGCAATGAAAAGTAGTTGAGATGTTATTAAAAAATAGTAATAGCCATTCCAGACACTTGAACTGACAGCTTGTTTTGACAGCTGCAAGAGAAAAAAAAGTTCTTTCTTCAGAATGTAAATATTTTTAAACATTGTATAAAGTTGAATGGTGTGCAGATTTCATTTTAGTAATTTAAAAGCTCCTCCCACAAATATTGAAACTTTTTCCTGACTTTGTATATAACAGTAATTGGGGCTACTGCCAATCAGCTGAATCTAAAACTGATGATATTGTAGATGGAAGGAAGTGTTGTGTACGTTTAAAGTTAGGATTAGCTGGGTTGTGTGGGGGGGGGAGGGGGAAAATTAGGATGAGAAATGTAGAATTGCAGAACTTTATTGAATGAAAAATTTCTTCCAAACTGGAAATGTTTCTTTGGGAAACATTTAGTAGCAAATGGCACAAACTGTCCTGTCAGTTGTAATCCAATTTTTTTTTTTAAAGGCAGTTGTAAAAGTTAGTTGCGGCTGAACCTTTTCAATTCTAGTCAAAGAAATCCAGTTTGATTTGATCAAACAACTGACTCAACATTTCAGTTTGATCATTTGATTCAAAGGCATGATCAATCAAATCACTGAGGAACTGTATCTTTTATTTTGAATTTTGACATAATCATGAATTTCCAGGACCTCTGACTTTCTTATGGAATCTGCTATGTGCACATGAAAGATCCAGTTTGGCGTAGTGATAAAAATACCAGATTAGAAACCGAGACTGTACGTCTATGGCAGTGTTTCTCAACCTTGACAATTTTAAGGCAAGTGGACTTCAATTCCCAGAATTCCACAGCCAGCAATACTGGCTATGGAATTCTGGGAGTTGAAGTCCACCTGCCTTAAAATTGTCAAGGTTGAGAAACACTGACTCTATGTAGATTCTCAATCATCCAGGTCATGGTTGTCCCAGAGATGCTTTTTCACGAGGCAACTGGATGTTTTTGTTTTTCTTTGAAGATGTTTTGCTTCTCCACCAAGAAGCTTCTTCAGATCTGAGGGACCATACATTCTAGTCCTGCCTTAGGCATGAAGGCAGTCGGATGATCTGAGGCCATTCACCTCTTCTTAGCCCTAGGAAGGAGGCAATGGCAAACCACTTTAGAAAAAGTTTGCCAAGGACACTGTAGGGGCTTGTCCAGGGACTTGTCCTCCAAGAATAGGACACAATTAAACAACAACAATGGAAAAGTACCCTCCTTTTCTCTCCCTTAAATTGGAGATAAGGGAATAGGGATAAGAGTCTTTTTTGTTGTTGACTAGCTGCTGTAGTCATGGAAACCTCCAGACCAATAAAAAGGCTCCAAACAGATGCAAATATCTACAATTGACTGAAGTTGCCTAGGCTCCTTCAATATTTAGCAATAATTTCTCAGTTCCTTTACATCATTACAGATTCAGTGATGTGTTTTATATTTCAAAAATGACATCACCTCACAGTCATGATCTGTGAATGCCTTTGCGCATGTGTGGAAGTGCGGTATGTTGTAAATGCTGGAAACTGAATAGCACAAAAGTGCCATTTTGCCAATGCTTCAAGAAGGAATATAAAGAGCTACTTTGCTAAAGTATATGATAACGCAAAGCACCTTTTTGAAGAACTTTATATCTGTAATATTTTTACCTCCTTATTTATATGTCTGCATGAGTATGTGTAGAGGAAACTTTTCTACATTTTTTTGCAGGAGTTTTACTTTTCCTAATTGTAAAAACTCTTTAATTTTAAATATCTTTTTAAAAAAAAAAAGTCCTGAAAAAGCACCTTTGGGACATCTTTTTTTTTTTAGTTGAGCAAACCCAGAATATTGGCTTTAATTTAAAAGTAAGCCATTGCAACACTGCCTTTGTTTTCCTAATTCTTTCTTCAAAATGAGAAAGCTGGAATCTGTCACATAAATATATCAGGCATCTCTAAAAGTACAGAAGTCACAGGACTGCATTAATGTGGCATTTAAAGGCATATGGCCTTCAAATGTTTTAGAAGTTGTATCTTTTTTTCCTGCATACAGGCAGTCCTCGACTTAGGATCACAATTGAGGCCAAAATTTCTGTTGCTAAATGAGACATTTGTTAAGTGAATTTTGCCCCATTTAACAAACTTTCTTGGCATAGTTGTTAAGTGAATCACTGCAGTTGTTAAATTAGTAACTTGGTTGTTAAGTGAATCTGGCTTGCCCATTAACTTTGCTTGTCAGAAGGTCTCAAAAGGTGATCACATGACCCTGGGTCACTATGACCATCGTAAATATGAATTAGTTGCCAAGCATCTGAATTTTGGTCATGTGACCATGGGGATGCTCTAATGATCATAAGTCTGAAAAATGGTCATGTCACTTTTTTCAGTGCCATTGTAACTTCAAATGGTCACTAAGTGAACTGTTATAAGTCAAGGACTATCTGTATTGGGAAATTCCAAGGAATGTGTTCCATTCTTCAACACACATCAGACATTAGACTTTTTCAAACAATGTCTACAGGGAAAAAAAATCTGCATGATGTTTATTTGATTTGACTGTATAATTGTTGACTCATTCAGTCTGAGATAAAGTGTATTTCACAGATATCATTTTAAGGCCATTTCTAACCGCATGAAAAAGAAGAATCAAAACATTAGGGAATCAAAAACCAAGTCCAAAACATGGCTTGACTGGATATTTTTAGATTTCATGAGACTAGATGTGACTGAGGTTTGTATGAATTACATTTGTATAAAATCTATCACAGCTCAGAATTGCCAGAAACAATTTAAACACTATAAACATTTCCTCTGAAACACTTCAATAAAGTTTCTAAACACAAGATGGGAATTTCAGATGGCTATTTACATTTAATGACACATTTTAATCTCCTGAAAGTTTAATAATCAAGGCATGCCTAAAAGACCAGGTTCTCTATGTAAAATATCAACCCAAAATGTTTTCACCTAAAGAATTGTTTATGTTTGCTTGATTTCCCCACAGTTTTGGGGAGTGCATCTCATACAATACATAAAGCAGTGCAACATCATCCTGGGAAGGACTTTCAATCAATAAATTTGTTCTTTGTCCTGAGAAAAAGAACAAATTTTGTTGTATGTTTACCGTGTGAGAGTCCCTACTTTTTTCAATATTCAGTGAACAATTGACAGGAATTATACAGTCACAGGTTTGGCTGGTTGAAGTTATCATCATAGGATAAAAAAATCAGGTCTTTACTATTCTGTGTGACTGCACTGGATTCATGCTTCTTAGAGGAATCATTGCACCGGTGAAAAGAAATAGATCTATCAGTGACATTTCTTGGGGGGGGGGGGAATCAGACCATTATGAATGAGAAAAAGTGCTTCTTGTTACCTGTTATGTGATCCTTTCTCCTCTGGAGGCTGGTGATTCTGATGGGCCTATGGTGTGGAAAGAGTGATTTACCCTTGCCAAAAATGGATGATAAGGTTCCCCGTTGCCAGACCGCACCTCAAGGTAAATAAGACTGTGACCCTCCATATGAATATGTGTAAGTCTTGCAAGGTAGGTCAGACAGGAAGAATCGTCAGATGAGCTAATTCTACTTAAGGTTACATTAACAGAATCTTGCAAGTCTGAAAGTACATTGTTCACCCTTCACCATATCTCCTTTAGAGTCCAAGAAACTAGTGGGGGTCCCTTCTGAACTGTTTGCCCCTCGCATATTCTTGAACAGTTGCCTTTTATCGATTGTTCTCTTGGCTGTCTCTTTTCTCCTTCTCTCCCAAGATCATTCCCACATACCATTACATTATTGTCCATGATGACCACAGATAAGCCCATGGTTCTCACGATAGCCATGAATTCCTGGATCATCTCTGATCTCTTTCCCAGAAGGAAAGCTAAAATAGTCCGGAACTGACATCTTGAGGGATCACCCACCAGCTAGAAGCATGGGCACAAATGCTGTTATGCAGCTGAATGAGACCAGCTTCAATTCTCCCCATTTTCAGGGAAGGTGGTAAGGAGAACACAAAAGAACCTCCTGAATGCTGTATATCTAAATCCACAGATAAGCTTCAGTAAACTTTGTCACTGGCCCTTACAATAAAGGTCAGCCATCAGTGGTTTCAACCATAACAGAAGAGAGGACAAGTTTGTAGGGAGAACATGTTTGCAAAGGATGCATGGTTCAATTAAACTATCATTTGTGGCAGAATATTAAGGTATTAACTGGCAGGTATTAAGACATTTAGCCACATTCAGCTATCAGATTCTGCCTATCTTTGTAAGATGACAAGAATGCCAATATATAGTTCTTTATATTGGGAGTCCACTTAGTTTCTGGTTATTCCAGCTTGGAAGCCTCTGGAAGCTGGGATCTCCTTGATCTTTATAAGGCATTTTTTCCCCTTCTCCATGAATATAACACTTTACTGATACATTTGAAAGTGTGTGTATGTGTGTTGGGTGGGGTGCATGGTGGCCAGGTTCTCTACAATATCCACATAAGCCTTGCAATAGTATAATTTATTTGAGCAATCAGCAGATGTCTGCATTTGCTCATGTCGTCATGTGTGGGTTGAGAGGGAGAGAAAAAGAAACCAAAGTGAGTAATAGCATCTTTCCTTCCTGATGTACTTTCCTACAATTCTTTGAATTTTCCCTCAAAGCCCAAAGCAATCTGGATTAAAGTAATTGAAGTTTCTGGCGTGCCTTATAAATTAACTCATCAAATTTTTCACCTAAGAGTCCCATTTTAAATGGTTGGTTAAGCCTCTCTCATCCCAGACCACGTCCTGAGTTTCTGTACTGAATCCATACCCTCTTGTAGGCAGCAAATTGGCTACCAGATTCTTGACAAAATTGTCAAAACTGAACATCAGACATATCACAAAAGTAAATGGATATTCAAATCAGAGATGATTTGAATCCCCAGGAGATGCTTATTTCCAGCTCACTCACTCACTCACTCACTCACTTACATACTTACTCAATGCTGTATAATGGCATATATATAATGTTCTATAGGAGAAGTACAATCTACATAAATCCTAATGCAGTCTGCAAATCATGAGGTTCGTCATGAATCATAGCCAGATTTGGTTGATAGGGAAATTCTCTGGCTTCAGGAAAATGTACGATCCAGGAAGAGCAGGGAAGTCCGTCAGTGTACTTGAATTCTCTTTTACTGTATATTTGTCTGTCAGGCAAGTGGACACTCAAGACTGGATGTCTGCCGATCTCTCAAATTCTTTCCAAGGTTACACTGTACACAATAAACAGGAAAGTGTAAAAGAAAAATATGAATGTGTAAGCAGCCATCCGTTCTTGTAATGCTGTTTTACCTTCTATGTTTGTTAAAACATGTTTTCAGTTCGAACTGCTTAGCGTTACAAATAGACCTCAACTTACAGCCATTTGCTTAGTGGCCCTTTGAAGTTACAACGGTATGAACAAAGTGACTTATGACTATTTTTCACATGACCATTGCAGCCTAGTCACGTGATGAAAATTCAGTCGCTTGGCAGTTGACTCATATTTATGACAGTTGCAGTGTCCCAAGTTCATGTGACCCCCTTTTGCAACCTTCTGACAAGCAAAGTCAATGGGGAAGCCAGATTCACTTAACAACTGTGTTACTGAGTTAACAACTGCAATGATTCACTTAACAACTGGGGCAAAAAAGTTGCAAAATGGGGCAAAACTCACTTAACAACTGCCTTGCTTAGCAATGGAAATTTTGGGCTCAATTGTAGTCATAGGTCAAGGACTACCTGTATCTCACTGTGTTGTAGAGTACAATCCAGGTGGATGAAAAGCATTCTATAATCCAAATTAATTTGAATAGAAGAGGACTAAATTAAGCATTATTCTCACATTTAACTCAAACAGACAGAGATGAATTTCTCTGTAGCTGTGCTGTTATCTGCGTTATTTTAAATTTGTTTGATCTATGTACAAGACTCTTACTTTAAGGAATAATTGGAATTCAATACATAGCAGACATAATGAGTTTTAAAGTTGTTTTCAGTATCTTCTACACATAATAATGACCTACACATAAGAGATTAGCATATCACCTGAAATATATTTTCTTACAATTGTATTACAGATCTTCTCTTTTTTACTGCAGAACTATGACAGCAAACACCAGTCAGAAAATGGACAATAATTGTTGTGGATTTAAATGCCTTCTATAGTTGTAAAATGCCACTCTCAATTAATATGCATTAATTCGAAGAAAGGCATCCATTAATATTCATGGTTTTGAGTGACAATTTGGCAGTTATTCTAAATGTGTATTGAGCTAGACAAGTGTATTTCATTATGAAAATTGTCATAAGTGGGTGGGTGAAACTCAAACTTTATACAAAGAGAAATGGTTTGGATTCAGTAAAATGTTTTCAGTGGAAAAGTTAATAGATTCAGAAATTACGTTAGAAAAAAATCTATTTCAGCCTGTTTTATTATTTCCCTGCTTTCCTTTAAAGTCAGATAAAACTTTTGTAAAAATGTATATTTTAGCTTCTTTAGCACTAGCAATAGCACTTAGACTTATACTGACAGAACTGTGAGTATAGCTGTTTCCAGTAGTGGGATTCAAATACCTGAACAACCAGTTTTCTTATTGGATGCAGGCCTGGGCCTCTGAGGCCTAGAACAGACTTCCAGAAGCCCACTTCTGGTGGGCCATTCTAGGCCTGGGAGGCCTCCTCCAGGCCTTCAAGGCATAGAATGGACTTCCAGAAGCAGTTTGCATTCAGCCAGTTCTCCTAACTCAGCAAAATTTAGCTACTGGTTCTCCGAAACCGGTGAACTGGCTGTCATGGTTCCGATAGATGAAGCTGGTAAAAGAACTTCAAGGCAAGAATTCTTCCTTAAGAATATTTTATTAGGAAACAAAGTATCATCACTTACATAGATAAGCCCAAGAATGAGATTCCCTCCTCCCAGATACAAAGTAACAAATTGCAATTCCCACCCCACAAATGGTGTCATAAATCACATTCCCCAATTAACACAAAACACAGGCTTTTCTCTCCGGACCCTCAGCCCGCCAAAACCTTATCAGAACACATCCTTGAGTTCCCACATTTCTACATTGTTATGGCTAGCTAAACCCTCAGGCATTTACCCCATCCCCCCTTCTACATCTGAACTCTAAAAGAATAGAAAGGCACATTAAAAGCAAAAATAAAAATGGCTGCACATTCTCAGTTGTCAGAGCATCGACATCCATTGTCACAATGTTGACACCGGCTGAATCCCAATACTGATTGTTTCCCCCTATGGTATATATTGTATTAATCAGCATTGACCATAGGGATGATCCTCTCCAGAAAATAGATTGATCCAAAATATATAAGATGGCTCCAGGGAATGTTTTAGCTAGTATAAAATAATTTGTTTCTTCTGTAGCCCTGATACAGGTACTGCCCATTCCATTCATAACTTGAGAATTCATGGGAGTAAATCTCATACCTTGAACGAGATCACTCCCTGCTCCTTAACACGTGCATGGCTCGTTAAGTGAACATGAGTTATCTCAGGGTGGGGAAGGATATGGGGGGTCTAGTGATGGAACAGACCTCCAAGGCCTCCCCATCCCACTAAGATACCTCATGCTTCCCCCTCCCTTCCTGCCACATGAGACTTACTTATCTTGAAATGATCCATCTCCTCTCAGCTGCAGTTTCTGCTTTTGGGAGAGAGGAGAGTCGATGGAAGCTCCTGGATGCCCATAATATTCTCTTTTGCAGAGAATGGGAGCCTGAACTCTCGTGGTGTTTGTGGTGCCTATCTCTTGCTCCCATCCCCAACTCCTTTCTACCACTGCCAGAACAATTTTCACCAGGATGGAGACCTTGGGGAGACTGGAAGCTCCATCTGCAAAACCTTCCATTTCTCAAGTGCCCTACTGGCAGCCTCACAGAGCTTCCAGACTCTCTTAGGTCTCCATCTTGGTAAAAAGAGTTAATTTTTGAACATTTCATTTTTAAACACCCCATAGGTGCTGAAACACTTTTTATCCAAACAGAGAACTGAGAGATGACTGCAAGCTCTGCGTCACTGCCAATGCACACTTAGAGCAGAAGACTCCATTTTTCAAGCACCCATTCCAGGCATACGGAGTTTGCAGTGTCTGTCAGGTCTCTGTTTGGATAAAAAGTGTTCCAGCACCTATGGAGTATTTCAAAACCCAAGCCATCTGAGTGGAAGAAAGCGGAGATGCAGCAACAGGATTACTCTCAAGAAGACCCGAGTGCGCTGCCTGCTCGAATGCACCAGACTTATTGAGAGCAATCTCACTGCTGCACCTCCACTTTTGTCCACTCAGACTGAGCTGAAAAACCCAAGCTGGCAGTGGTGGCAGTGATGGCAGCCACTTGAGTGGCTATGATCCCTCTCCCAAACCACCCAGCCACCCTGCCCGACCTACTCAATGCCTGGTAGGCCGGCTGGCACAAATCCTGATTGCTCTTCTCCTTATCATCCTCCCCACTCAAGGAGTGGCAGCAGCTTGAGTTTCTCAGCTCCATCCTAGTGGGAAAAAGTGGTGGCACAGCTCTCAATAAGGCAGGTGCAGGTGAGCGAGCAGTACATGCAGTTCTTCTGGAGAGCAATACTACTGCTGCATCTCCACTTTCTTCGTTTTGTACAGAGCCAAGAAACTCACACCGCTGCTGCCGCTTGAGTGGGGAGGATGACAAGAAGAGCGGCCAGGATCTGTGCCAGCCAGACAGTCAGGCAAGGAGTAGGTCGGGTGGGTTGGATGGCTCGCTGGGGTGGGGTGATCATGGCTGCTCAGGTGGTTACTGCTGCTTCGGGCAGTGGCTTGAATGCAAGTGCAAGAGGCCTGACTCCATGTTGCCTCCCCACTCAGTTGAAGGCTTCGTTTCTGCCCTCAAAGGCCAGTGCACATGAGTGAGCAGCACACCAAGGCACCGGACAGCATTGGTTCCTGTCCTGGCTAACTCTGATTCCATGCTTTGCCCCTTAGCCATGAAAAGAAAGCAAACAATCTCCCTTCCGAGCATGGAAGCTTCTGGGGGCTATGATGTCTTTTGTAGAGAATTTGTGTTTGAACTCACGTGATATTACAGCACCCAGGAGTTTCCATTGCCAGCATGAAAAGCATTTCCAAGCCAAATCTCCTCTCCATCAAAGGAAAAGAACCCGCAGCAGAGAGGAGACAGAATGTATCCAGTGCAGCAGGAAGAGAGGGGGAAGCAGTTGTGGGGAGTGGGGGGGGGGATAGAGAGGATGTTGCAGAGCCTCTGCAGTCATTCATAAGGGTGAACGACTGCTGTGTTGCTGCAATATTTGTGATTTTGGGACTTGCTCATAAACACTAGGGTGCGCTTGTCGCGTAACTTTGAATGAGTGTTAAGTGAATGCTCATAACTTGGGGATTACCTGTATAAGTAGATGTTCTAGGCAGCTGAAACAATTCCTTTTTTGTGTGTCTCTTTTTATAGACTTTTCAATCCTTTGAAATCCATCTGAGCTAAGCTAACGCATAGAATGAGATTTAAAGTAATCATGGAGCACTGGCAATCCATGAGATCTCCACATCTTAAAAAAATATATATTCAGCCTTTTAAAATTCTTTTTCTATTTGTTGGTGAGCAACATAATCGTTTGAAAAGCAGAATAGAATAGGATCATATATGGTATGGTATTAAGAAGTCCCCAGGCTGATCAACTGATATGATAAAATACTATGCTTATAATATGCCTTAATTAATATCATACTTAAATGGTAAATATTATTTTAATACACTGCTATTTTAACATACTACTAAAAGTTTAATTGTTAAGTATTTAAATTTAGGACCTTTGATTGATAAAACACTTTATTGAATTATTTAAGATTGCAGGTCAGTGCCACTAATTGGCTTCATGAGTTCTATAATGTAATAATAATTCCAAAATATTAATCTAAATGTAATGTTTCTTAGGGAATATCTGTATTAAACATACTGTTAGACAGAATGTTAATGCTTCTGAGATTATCATTATTATTATTTTGGTCTTTAAGTGGATGTGTGTTTGTGTTGACTGAATATTTTTTAATCAAGGGCAATAAACTCTATGTGTCCTCTTCTCCTCCACATGCTTTGCTAAATGGTAGATAATCTGAATGTTAGCACAAAGGGTTGGAGATTTTGCTAAGAGTCAATGCTGATTTGGTGGCACATAATCAATCAAGCAATCAAGCAAGCAATCAAAACCAGGGAAGGAAATGTACATTAACAATAAGTTACAGCAATTAAATTTAATTAATATTGCATCTGCCTACCTTTCCAAAAGTAGGACTAACATATGTGGCATAGATCCTAGGGGACGCAAGCATACTAGAGTGTCCTTTCCTTGCATTCACAAATGCTAGTAAAAAAACTGAATAATATTCATCCAAATGGCTCAACTATTAACTTTAGTATCTTTCTGGACCACATTGCTGGCAGAGATGTATCATCCACTGTTAAGAAATCATTCCAGTCAGTCTTAGAGGCTGGGATTAGATAGTTTCCCATGACCATTAGTTTTCAATGCCCATTTGTTTGTTTGGATTTATAATCCATCTTTCTACTTCAGGCACATCGCTTTTTCTTCCCCTGATAATTAATGTCTATAAGGAACAATTACTTTTCCCCAAATCTAGGGTGAATCTAGAGCATGTTTTCATTCTGTTTCTAAGAATGTTCAATTTTAAACATTTCTAGCCTGACTAGAAATGACACCACACAAAAACAGTTGTATTAGTGTAATTGTGACTTCACTGCATATAAAATTTCCCCAGAATGTCATCCAGTGTTAAGCACCCACAGGTAGAACAGATCAGGAAATCAACTCCACGGGAAGCCTAAAATGGCTTCCAATGAAATTGGCTATAACAACAGAATCTTGCCAGTCTGATTGTGTTGTACCTTTTAAGGGGCTGTAAGTATAACCTGGAGGAAGAGCCTCAACCAAGGCATGGTAAGATAAAAGAAATCTGAATCAAAAGCAGAAATGTAATTTGAGAAAAAGTCTCAGGGTTGATCCTCCCTCGTTTTCTTAAAGATAAAGGGAAGGAACAGGGAAGTACTCGGACTTGCAAGATTCTGTTACTGTAACCCAGGGGTTCCCAGCCAGGGGTGCGAGACGATATTCCAGGGGGTGCGAAAACTTGGATTTTCAAAATTGTAGTGTATATGCATAATTTGTCACTGTTATTTTGAACTTTTGTAAGGGGTGCGAGAATATATCAGAAGTATTCTATGGGTGTGGGGTATAGAAAAGGTTGGGAACCACTGCTGTAACCCTATCATAAAAATGGTAATACATAGCATTCATAACTTTGGTTTCCTAGTCTGATCCGCCTGGAAGGACTGACATACCTCCCCCTCCTCCTTGTAGTTCAGCAGATTAGGCAAGTGTCTGCCTGAGCAGTTACCAAAAGTTTCAGCTCTTTTTATATACTTTTTGCATTTTCCCTACTCACTATGCATGGATTATACAGTATATGATGATAGTAGAGAGGCACCCGTCTATCTTATCTCCCTGAACTAGTACCTTTAAGAGTGGGGGAGAGGGCATATTTCTATGATACAAGTATACCTGCCAGATACATGCTGAAATATATTTGCTAGTTCAGTCCTTTAAGGGCTGATATATTAATAATATATATAATATATCAGCTTTAAGGGCTGATATATTAAGGCTATGAGAGCCAGTTTGGTGCAGTTCTGACAGACTAGAAATCAGGATACTGTGCATTCTAGTCCTGCACAAAACCAGCTGGGTTATTTTGGGCCAATTACTTTTTCTTGGCTCTAAAAAGGAGCAATAGCAAAACACTTCTGAAAAAATCCTGCCAAGAAAAACTGAAAGGACTTGTCCAGGCTGCTCAGAGAAGAATTGAATACACACACACACAAACACCATGTGAAAATCAGGTGCTGGTGGTAACACCACATCATGCTGGCTCAGGAATCCTGGGAGATGAAGTCCCCAAGTCATAAAAGGGCCATGGTTCCCCACCCCTGAATTAGATCATAAGAGTTGCTGCCATAACTTGAATGCATGTAACTAACTTCCCTCCCCCACTGTATTAAACAGGATCGTTCTTTTTCTATTATGTGAACCTAAAGGTGGGATGCCTAATGCAAAGCCAGCTGGCTGATCATTCTAACAGCAACTTCTGGCTTTCAAAGAGTACAAGTGTTTTTTTGTTTTGTTTTGTTTTTTCTTTTGTTTTTTTTTTGTTTTACTTAGCAGGAGGGGAGCTTGTTTGAGAAAGATTTGCGTTGCATTGAACCATGTCCTCTAGGAGCATGAGTTTGAGGCTGTGAACATTGCTGCCAGTCTCGTGTTCGAAATGTGATGAAGGGCAAATGAAAATTATGCTCAATAGCCAAACAAGCTGCTAAAAATGTCAAACAGCCCTCCACTTGGAAATTAGTAGAGCGAATAACAAACACAAGGTGATAGGTGGAAACACTATCACAACAATGCTATCGCATTTGAAATACGCTTTTGTGGAGGGAGGAGGACAGACTCTGAATTTAAATAAGTGAGGTGGGAGTGGAGAATCCAGCTATCCCATATGTTGCACTAATAAAAATGGAATGTAAATGTTGAATTTTTTGTTCAGGTAAAGCATCGAAAGACAATCTAACCCTTACCATTGCTAGTAAGGCTACTCCAGCTGCCATCTCTTTATGCATATCTTTGATATTGTGGCTGACAATTAAAAAAAGCAAGTGCCTTAATCAAGCAGCAATTAGGCTCCAATCCAGTCCATCTGAGAAGCTGGAGTTACCAATAAAAGAGAATATATGTAACTCGGGGTTGAATTGTGGCATCTTAGGTACTTTCTGAGCTTGATTGTTTGCTTTAAACAAATTACCTGGTCAGGTTACCTATGGTGAAGATGTTATCTAATCAGGTAATAAAACATCTCCAAGCAAATAACCAAGGTGCAAAGCTGGAATTAATAATTCCAATTATTTAATTACAGGCAACATGGGCTGGGTGAAGATGGATAAATAGGAGTTGTTGTTGGTCTACCTAGAAAAATTGGGGAAGACTGTTTACCTTCTTTTGGTGTAAAATAGTAACCATGCACATCTAAAGGTAGCTTGCTAAGATCAGCTAGGAGATGATTTTATGTGCAGCTAACAATCCAGAAAGATACACCTTTGTTCTCTCTTTTTCTTATATCTTGGTACATTTTACCAGTAAAGCCTTTCATTGAAATTCAGTTGTTAAAACAGAAGTTGCTAAATCTACTTTGGATTATGAAATTATTCCTTTCTGAATCAACATGTCCCCTCATAATTTTTCCCATTTACAGTACCTTGGTAAATGTTGTGGGAAATAATTAATTTTAGTAAAGAAATTGCTAAGAATGTGTAATCACTTCGATAAAGGCATTGTCCTTTGTCTCTCCTGTCCCCTGCTTAAACTTTTATATTATAACAGAAAAGGCCAGGCTTCTTGTTCCGAAATAAGAATTTGGCTGCAACCTCATAAAATATGTTTATATAATTTAAAACACATGATTGGAACTGATATTTTGTTTTTTTTCTGGAAGAGAAAAAATAGTATGGGTGCCTGAAGACATTAAAATGGGCCCATATCTGACAAAGGTTAATTTTTGTATTTTGAATTATTTTATATCACAAAGATTTTTTGAGTCTGCCAATGAGGTTTTCATGTCAAACTAAATCACCCATTCTAAGTGACAGCGAAACAACTTCATCACTCCACAAAGTTCCAGAGAACTGTGAGAAAAAGGAGGGGAAAGGAACAAAGGTAAGAACCAACAAAATTGTCAAGTAGATGGATATAGTTGCTTAATACCGGCGTAATGAAGAAAGCTCTTGCCTTGATGCAAATTTGTGCTTAGTGTGCAAAAAACATACTCAGAGGTTTTAGATCAATGTCAGACTAGTACCTACCATGGATTCAAAACTTGTGATGAATTCTAATTCAAATATATAATATATTCATTTCCTGAAGGTTTCCTCTTTTTTAAAAAAAGAAAAAGTCCTTTGTTTCAGTAAATTATAGCCTTTAGCAACATTTCAAAGTACAATGCATGGCATTTTGTTTCACATTTTATTTTGCTTAAAAATGACTGTGACTATATTAATAAAAAAGAGAGGGAAAGGAACAAGTCAGCTAAAATGAGGCACATTGGGATACCGCATCTTAAGTACACAGATTTATTGATGGAGTTTGAAATGCTATAACTGTCTGGGATATATGAGTAGTGGCTGAGAGCTCAATGAAAAGATCATGCTATCACATCTGGTTTAAAGGGTTTCCCCCTATTTCTTCTCTCTCTCTCTCTCTAACTTCAAACATTGGCAACAGGGCAAAAACAGTAAATCTTCCACACTTGCTTAAGGCAGAGGTCCCCAACCTATAGGCCATGTGGCCTACTACCCAGCCAAGGCCTCTTGGCAACTCGGCTGCATAAGTGGCTGGTCAGTGCATGCATGTGCATGTGCTCAACCCCCCTAACACCAGAGCTAGCCTCGGTGTGACCCTCATGCTGGCACTAGCCTCAGTGCTAGCCTTGGCAAGCTTTCACATTGGCAGTAGCTGTTGTGATTCCATGCCAGCCTGTAATGCCAGTAGTTGAGTCTGGGGAGCGTGGAGAGTTATCAGAGTCAGGGAGGCTCTGATGAGCTGCAGGACTTACAGACTGATGAAGAGGCTGGTTCTTCCACTCGTGATCGAGCTGAGAGCCAGCTGTGCTGGGAAGATGAGTCGGACTCAGAGGAAGCACACCTGGAAGATCTCAGAGATGCTCGTAAATGTAGGCAGGTCACATGAGTAAGACAAAGGGAGGCAATGGGGCAACTACAGAGGAAGAGGAGGAAGCAGTGAGAAGCCACACCTTGGGGGCTGCGTAACAAAAAGGGAATGCGTGGGCAGGGTTGGTTGCTGGAGGCAACTGTTTGCAAAGAACTTTAGAGTCAAGAGATCATGGTTTGTTTATTTTGTCTGTAAGTTATTTCCTGTTTGACTCGTGCTCTGTTTTTGCTTTTGGACAAGATCTCCATTGGAAAAGTGTTCTGTTGTTTTAGTTTTCTGGACAATTATCAGGTCTGTAACTCAAATAAAAAGGGTTTATTTTCCAGTCTCCTGTTCAAAGAGGGGTTGTATTTGTGAAGTAACAAGGATGTAAGTAGGCTGGGACAGAATACTAGCCTCAGCACAACCCTTGGTGCGATTCTTGCACTGGCGCTAGTCTCAGCATGATCTTTGCAGTGGTGCTAGCATCAGTGTGACCCTCATGCCAGCGCTAGCAATCCCATTTACAGAGTGTACATGTTTGCAGCCTTGTTCATGCATATGTGCAGCTATATTTGGGTGTGTGCGCATGCATGTGTAAAGGTATCTGTCCCTACTTTTCCCACTGGGCCACCAACCCTGAAAGGTTGGTGACCCCTGGTTTAAGGATACAACATAGGTGATATAGCCTCATATATAAAATGGATAATGCATTTTATAAATTAAATTAATATTGGAATAATAGTCTAACCATCCCATTATCTTCAATTTCAATTTCAGCAATGAATGGAAGTATGTGACAAAAGGAAATTCAAATGTATTTGTTTAAATAAATAAAGAATAAATAAAGCAAATTCTGTAGCTTTAGAAATATTGTGACACCTTTGGGACTCATTCTATGGCATTACAATACGCGCAGTGGTATTCAGAAGGGGGTGATCAAAATAGCAAAGAAAACATCCAAGTCTTATCACTTTTATATGTGCATCTCTGCTCTTTTTCATGCTGTGCCCACCACCTTGCCAACATTGACCCTTTGCAACATTGTACTCCCCACATATTCCACCGCACACTTGAAACACTACATACCATTCTTTCATCTGCTGCTTAAAAAGAAGATTGGACCCCTGACGTAGATGTGTAACATCCTTCTTCAATTTACACCTATGATCCAGACAATTAAGCAATTGAATCCACTCCTCTATCAGGAAAACTATTTTAGGAGATATGTCAGGGCCACATACCATTCTACATTCTGTAAACAAAGTGGATAGTAGAATGTTTGTGGGTTTTCCAGTTTTGTCATTACTAAGAAACTTGGGGGTTCTACAGAAAAAAAAATACCTAGGAAATATTCTGTCATATATATAGAATACAGAGTAGTGGTCTCAATATTAAATAGAACTATTTTACTCTTTCGTGTTTAGGGAGGACAGGTGACCTTACTTGCAGTGCTCCCATGAACTTATAGGAGGAGCCTAGCTATTGCAAACTGTAAAGAGGCAAGCTACTCTGTTTTTTGTGGCAGTAAGGGATTTGCCAACTGCATACCATTGTGGGGAATAAAAAGATGACCTTGGTGGAGATATGTAGGATCCATTGTCCAGGTAAAAGGACCTGAAACATGTATTAAGTCCACAACAAGGTAACACTTGGAAGCGGATTAAGCAATACTTCCCTAATTCCCTTTGGAAGGAAGAGAGGGTATGGCACAATCAAATTTGAAATATTTTCTTATTATAGCCAACAAAAGTAGTTTTAACCTTCTTATGGATTTGATTTTCTGGTCTGACCTGTCTAGTGGGGCTGATAACTACCAGGTAGAGTAGCAATTCTGAGGCCCTTGACTGGCTTCAGAAAATACATTTTTGTCTACTTCTTATGCAGACTTTTCTTGGACATGGGCCATCTTGGTGGGAGACTTAAGCATCCTAGCTATATTTGGCTGTTTTTGTATGCAACCAGAAGTATTAAAGGTGAAGCATGACTGTATTTATTGGCAATTGGCTTCAGGAACTGGGTAGAGGCACTCTTGAACCCAGTTTCTGCCAACAAATTCTCTATCTAGCAAGATTGAACCAGGAAAGCTATGTTGCTAATTTCTATGGCAGAAAAGTAAGCATAGGAGATGATCTAGCTATTGATTTTTTTTCTTAGAAAATGTAATCATGGTGGCTATTAGTTAACTAAATTCATGCCTACCCACTTTTATTGTTGTTGTTGTTGTTGTTATGGCTGATCTCCTACCATTGGGTATATCCACTTTGAATGATGCAATGGGATTATTTCAGCTGTTTTTCATTCTTCTTTTTAGCAAGCCTGCAGTGACTGACCACTCTGGTTTTCTAGACTACAGACTACAAAATTTGGAAGGCAAAACAATTTGAAGGATAGAACATTGAAGAAGATACTGTTAGGCTTCTACAGATCCTTCTATATGGGCAGCATTGTTTTTCTTTTTTTTCTGGACTTTGGAGCATATTGGCTCAGTTGCAATAGTGGTTCATCAAGCAATGTAATACATCAGAGCAAGTAGAAATAAGCATATGGATATTTAAATTTGGCCCATAATGAACATGAATTAATGTAAGGAGGGCACAGAAATTTCAAAGGAACTATTTGTCCTTAAGGAACTGGGGCTTATGTTTGTGACTTATGTGGATCTAATATTCTACTACAGCTTCCTGCTTGTATGAATGAGTGAGAAAGATTTGCTTCTATTGAAAACTTTCTTGAAGACTTCTATAAGCAAGAGCAAACTAAGGGTTAAGCAACTGCCATTCAGTTTGACACATATGGGTCTATTTCATATAGTGGTCCAATAATAACACCCTTGAGGTGATTACTGCCATTGTAAAATACTAAATGAAAATACATAATGCAATGTGACACATGGGAGTGCCCGTCTAAATGAAAGCAGGACTCACATATTGTTTTTTTTTACATAGAACCTGCCAGTCAAATCAAAACTTTATGAAGAGCTAGAAAGCAATTTTCAGTCATATAAAATATATCATCCAGATTAGATTCTTTGAGGTAAATCCCTTTCACTTGGGTGTTTAAATTCCAATAAAATACAGGTCATATTAAAAGTGTGGCTTTTGTTTCACCTTTTTCCTCCCCCTTTTAATTCATTTCGAGTTTTGGAGAACAAGTGTTTTATTGAGCATGACGTCTGAAAGAGGTGCTGTGCAAAGAAAACTTGCAAAAAAAAAAAGGCCCACATATGCTTTGAATAACAACAGTCTGGCGGGTCCTGGCCTCCCTTGTTCCTGTTTGCACAGTCTGCTTTCCATGGGTGAGCAGAAGGTTGCCCAGGTTCCAGCAAAGCTGCAGTCTTGCTCCTTATTTTGTGCCCTCTTGGTCAATATAAAGAATAAAGGCATTCCAGAATCTAATTCTAGAACCAGTTTATTCATAAATGCATCTGGCTGAATTCAGCAGGACAATCAGTCATTTGTGCATACAAACTTAATAACTACATGGAATGGACTTCTGAAATTTTTTCTTCTTCTGTTTGGGATGTTACAGCTTAGAGTGCCTACCTTGCATATAAAGAGTCCCAGATTGTGCTTTTGTTAACTTCAGGTAGGATTGGAAAATTCCTGAAATTCTAAAGAGGCAACAGCCACCTGTATAAATAATTCTGAGTTAGGTAGACCAGTGTGTTGATCCACTCAATAATGTTGAGTTAGAAGTGCTACATTACACTGAAGTGGGCTAAAAATAATAAACTATTCAATGCCACAAACTTGAGTTATTTACCTTGGCTAGCAATATTATACACTCACAGTGCAATCATTGTAATTTAAAAGTACACCCATTATGGACTATTGCAATAGTCCAACTGAATGGTGATCAGACATGAATTATCAGTATCAAGGTACTGATATTGCCAGATTGGATTGTAGGTAGAGTGGGGTAAAGACTCCTTTGAGGATTTCATCTGCTGTTTGAGCAGGAGCCAAGAGTTAGGAGAAAACACAAGTCACAAACCATTTCTTCCAGAATGATTACCTGGACCACTGTTATTGGAGTGCTCTGATAAGGGAATACAAAATTACAAGAATGGTCACATTTCATGCTGAGCTTGTTTGCCCTATTCAAGTGTGCCATTAAGAAGGTCCAATGGCATAAGAAAAAAATTGTTTCTTACATAGGCAGAATTCTACCAATGCCAATAGAAAGAAAGAAAGGCAACCAAATTAATATTGTGTCTCACTGGTCAATGGAGTAGAGAAAAAGAATCTATACTTAGCTTTCCTGGATAAATCACCCATCAGATCCATGGATAGAACAACCAGTTGGCTATGCATATCCTCCTCTTTGGGGTACAGCATTCTTCAGGCCAGGTCATCCAGTGTCATAAATCCTGTGTTACCCCCTAACCCTAATGGAGTCAGAACATCCCATACTTCCGTAGCTTTCAATTGGACAGAGCAATTTAAAATCCACATCATTTGATAATGCAAGCATGCTAATTTTTATATCCAATTTTATTTCACATTAACAATGCAAATGAACATATGCAAATTAATATGGAAATTATTATTTACTTTGATCTGACCATTGAAACTTTAGGTTACATTTGATTTATCTTTTCCTTACTGAGGGACTACCAATTAATATCTATTTAGTAGCTTTAATTATATTTTGCTGATATTAGATTTTTCATTAAAATGGAAAATGCCTTACCTTTTGACATCATGCTGGCAACTCATAATTTTGCAAATGTTGTATAATCATAAATGTCTAGCATTGTACCAATTGTCAGGGCATGAAGGTTCAAAGGAACAAACTTTTTAATATGAAATTATATGTTTGTTTTTATTCATTGGTAGATGTCTAGGGTCACAGGATAACTATGCTTTGGTTAATAAAGACATTTATTTGGTCCTTCTTTTTAATAAGAACTTGGCTAAATTGGCGCCATAAACAGATTTTTTTTAATACAATGAATTTTCCAGGTTTTTTCCAGATTTTTTAAAGATAAAATATTTAATTAAGAAATCAATGTAAATCTGAAAAACAAAATTAAAGTTTAACATGGGGAAAGATTGATTCTCCACTGAGTTTTGAATGCTAACTTTTAAAATGGGAGCTTGAAAGCTTTTGTATTCCCCCATGTTTTAAAGATGCACAAGACTGACACCTCTGTTATTGACAAGCTATCATTCTGAATTGCTCTGTGACAAGCATGTAGAACATGATGCATCCTCTCCAGGGAACTCTCTGAAACGTGTCCAAGGCAGATAGGAGACAATTTGATTAATTAAGGGGTGAATGTTTGTTTATTTGTTTTTTTTAAAATCGATTTCATATTTTCCCTCCCTCCTAAATAAAGAAAAAAATGAGAAGGAAGGAAGGAAGGAAGGAAGGAAGGAAGGAAGGAAGGAAGGAAGGAAGGAAGGAAGGAAGGAAGGAAGGGGCAAGTTTAGTTTTTACAATAAAACAAGATATAGCGTGATGTGTGAAGCCAATTATTGAGAAATAGGAAAAAGAAGGGGAAGGAAAAATGAATGAATTGGATTTCAGCGCCTCTGGCAGATTTTCTGCTCAATCTTATTTTTATCTATCTTACAAACAAAGTAACTTTTAAAACATGACTGGTTGATAGAAGAAACCTGATCATGACATCAAGTGAAGAACTCACTTATGGGGGGGGGGTTGCTTCAGCATAACATTGATTTCCATTCAACCTTACTGATAATTAATGGCTGATTGAGAACTGTTCCATAGTTTGAATTTGCATATGTTTTAACATGTCAAACATGCTCAAAAGGAGATTCAAGGGAGGACAGTTAATTAGCTATATTTCTCTAACTTTCTGTGCTGAAGAACTGTTCCCATCTCTATCTACGTGATGCAATGGGAAAGGTTAGTCAATAGCCATTTAAATGAGCAATAAAGTTGCGCTTGAAAATTCTTTTAGTGTTTGTTATTGGTCTTGCTGTGTTAGCCAGGTTCCAATTAATTCTATTAAGTTTTGTGGATGGTAAATAGAACCTTTTGAACTGTTCGGTATAAATGCTGTCCAACCTTCAAAAAAAAAAAAAATAGAGACACTGAACTCCATTTTGGCGATACAGTACAACTTTTTGAAGGATCCTTGTTCCAAATATTCCTATGGAATATCCTTCCTATAGGGTTGCAAGTCCTTATTAATTTTCCTTTCAGTGGAGGATGGTCAGCATGATGACTCAGTGATTAAGTGCTGGCTTGTTGGCTGGAGAACTGACAGACCATATTCAAGACCCGAGCTTCATGCACAGAGTGAGCACCTGTCTTCACCTAGCTCCTGCCCAACTAGCAGTTGAAAGCATGCAAATGCAGGTAGATAAATAGGTACCACTTTGGTAGGGAGGAAATGGTGTTCTGTGATGTCACTCTGGCCACATGACCATGGAAACAGCATTGGCTCATGGCCTCAAAACAGAGACGAGCATCACCTCTTAGAGTCAGCAATGACTAGTAGAGTATAATCTGCAGAGACTCCTTTCCCTCATTTCAATGGAGTAGAAGTCTGTTGTGCAAGTTTAAGTAGGGTGTCAGAAGAAATTTTAAAAAGTCAAAATAATGGCTGCAACCGGGTGATTGAAATCTCCACAATTTTGTATGTGCATTGCATCCATGATGCACATTTAAATGAGGCAGAGCTCAAATCACATGGCAAGGCATCCTATCTTGAATGGTATAAGTGCTACCTTGACTTTTTACACACACACACACACATGCACACCCTCCCCTGACCCCCCACAAATATCCTGTGGTTTAAGCTTCATTTGATCTTCATGCCAGGAAATGAATATTTTACCTGTTTCACTTTCAGCATGCCAAGAAAACCTTCAAGGTACAGAGCTGGGCCAGCATGTGGCTGTTAAAGATATTTGCTACATTTATTTTTTATTAATTCTCATTCAATGTGATGGAAGAGAATGAACAATTGCTTTCTTCTGACAATAAATATGATATTAAGAACTGTTTACAGGCTTTGAAACTTCGGGAGATCAATGCTCAGGTACCAAGTAAGGTTTTCTACAGGCCTTTCCTCTCACATCTTATGATGCTTCCTCAGTGCAATAGTTGAGAATTAGGAATTCCTTTGCAGTGGATTGGTTAGTGGTTAGTTGCTGGCTGGAGATGGTATCCAATCAACTTTGATTCATCATGTTTATTGGTTTGTTAGTCATGGTATGGATCAGGCCTTCAAGTGGGTAATAGGTCTTATCTACTTGATCTGTTAATATGCCAAGCTTTGGGGTATTCTCTAGCTTTCTTGCTGTTGATGCAATCTACCAGTTCTGTATTTTTTTTCAGGCTAGATGTGGTTCATTTTGAGGCTGTGGTTGGCTGTAGAATATGGTGATCTTGGTTCTTTACTGCAGTGATGTATTCTGCAATTCACTGATGAGGCTGGTGCCATTTGCCCAGGGTAGGACAAATCCAAGATTCTATTTTGTTTACAATATCAGCTCTCCTAGCAAGGTGTGCAGTGTTTTGATTTACCCAGAAATTCTTTGTAGGTGTCCATAGATTGTGGGCCTTTGTGATGCTGAGCGGTTGGAGTAATCTGCTGGTACACGGGTGTCAAACTCGCTGCATCACGTGACATATTGTGATGTATCACGACTTTTTTTGCATTGCTGGAGCTGGGGTGGGTGCGGTATCCATATGATGCAACTGGCCCACCGGCTGGCAGTTTGACACCCCTGTGCTGGTGTGTTTACATGCATTTATTTTATATGAAATTGTCATTGTAGTGCTTCTTGGGATGTCTTTCCGTTCTTCGTATTGTTTCATAGAAGGTTTTTTTTTTTTTTTGTAAACTGAAAGTGGGAGGGGATTTCTTTTGGAATGTATTTAGAGGTAGCCAAATTCTGTACCTTTGTTGTTGTTGATGATGATGAGTTTCCCCCGTTGACAAAGTTTCCTATGCAGCTAACCTTACTGTTAAGAAGTTATTCGTAATGTGTATGCTCTATCTATATCCTTGAAGTTTCATCCCATTAGTTCTAGTCTTACCCTTTGGACCAAAAGTTGGAACATTCTGGATGTTTTTTGGAAAAGACCTAAACTGGAATGTTGAAAAGTGCAATGATTAGGCATTCTTTAAAAATGATTATTAATTTGGGGGAATCCATAAATCAGAACTATTGATCCTTGTGGATTTTGTTCTTTGTAGTTATTGGGCGGTTTCTGTTGTTTTCTAAGACGTTCAAGAGGCATTAATTAATTTTTCTATGTAGTTTGGGGATGAAATTATCCTAGTTTTCTTGGTATGTGCTCCAAGAAAAGTTTCTGCTACAGTATGTGAATGTAGTATTTTTCTGTTTGTGATGACTGCAGTTATTCCTTTATCGGCTAGAAGAGTTATAATGCTGGAGTCTGATTTTAATTTATTCATATCTTCCTCTTCTTGCCTGTTTGAGCGAGTAAATTGGCTTGTTTGGAGGATGATATTCATTCTAGAGTCTGATTATCTTTTCTGGGAAAGTCCTGCTACTTGGAGTGCAGTTAGCTTTGAGAGGAAGTGTGGGATGTCTACATTTCAGCCTATTGAAAGAAGAGTCCTTTTTGTAAAAGATTGATCTTTCCTGAGGATGTTTTCTGTTGGATAAGTCTTTGGTTTTGTCCTTTGATATTTGGATTGGGGGAGGGGGGTTAGATTCCAGTTAATTTCACCTTCAGACTAGTTCTCCTTGCTGCTGTTTGGAGAAGGGCAGATAAGTAAAGGTGTTAAAAGAATATTCAATATTATGACCTTGACTAATATGCTGGAGCTTCTGGCTCTGTATCTTTGAAATCCAGTGACGTCTAATCAATAAAACTTCACCCTCGTGCACTTGTTTCTTTCATTTTAGTGTTAGTGAGTTTAATTAATCCGATGCCTTCTGAGTATGTTTTGCAATATATTAACAGGCAGAAACCCCAGGCACACTTAACTGCAAGCAAGCATCATTGAATCCTTCTGGGGAAACCTGGACAGAACTGCACTATTAAGGGCATGAATGTTAAACATGAATTCTGAGCTTCAGGAGAAAATTTGCTTTGCTTCTTGTCACATTAGGAAGCTTTCTGAATGTTATTAGATGACGTTATTCTTTGCTGGATTGTATAAGTGATGGCGATGGTAAATCTACTTTCCCTCCTAATTGCTCCTCCCCATAGTTGATCACTGTCACATGGAAGGACGATAGGAATAATTCATCTTGTTTGCTTTAGGCCAGATTGCAGCTTGTCCTTCATGCATGAGAGCTGAGGATGAATAAAGTTTAGATTCTATCATTTCTTCCAACTAAAAGAAGGTTGGTAATGTACATTCTTTGTTTAAAATGAGACAGGGTTGGGCAGTTTGAAATCTGATATTTGCACCATGTAAGTTCTTGAAGTGTCATTTCCTAAGTGGGTGCCATATTTGTTATTTATTTATTTATTAAATTGATATGCCACTCATCTCATGGTTGGAGGCAACTCTGGGTGGCTTACAATATAATTAAAAAATAGAGATATAAAAATAATAAATATAAAAACAGATTAAATTTACAAAATATTAAATACAGACTAAAAGACCACAGGTTTGGTGTGGAGCACATCTCCTAGGAGAAGAGGATTACTCAACTCCGTATGAATATACCGTATTTTTCTGTGTATAAGATGCTATTTTTTCCTGCAAACACCCTGTTCAAAAATCAAGTGGGTCTTATACACCAACATGACAGCAAGGCAAGGGAAGTGAAGGCAGGTTTTAACTCCCTGCCATTTCTCCACACCTATCAGCTGACCTGGCAAATCCAGAAGTTCAGCCAGCCACTATTATCGAGCAGGACGGCCTTGCAGCTCCATTCCACAGGGTACCCGGCCAGCATTCAGGTACGAATGCTACTGATCCCATCTACTGCCTCCAGACACCGCCATCAAACGATCTTGTCCCCTCCCCCTCCCAATAGTGGCAAGCCCACAGGGGCTTGACACCTGCACCAGGTGCCATGGCAGCAGCATGCAAAGAACCCACACAGGCATGCCCTAGGCTGCGGAGGTTACCATTATTTTTTCATGTATAAGACGCTGCACTTGTATAAGACACACCTGATTTTTGAACAGGGTGTTTTCAGGGAAAAATAGTGTCTTATACAAAGAAAAATACGGCAGTCATATGTAGAATGCATTGCAATAATCAAAATTCCTTAGTGTCGTTTCATCTATTCCAAAGATGATGCTCTTATCATTTAAGAGAAAAGACAGCTTTTGTCCTTTATTGATAATGCCAACATCTTGGTTTATGATTAGGTTATTCAGTGAGAAGAGATTGTGTGTGTGTGTGTGTGTGTGTGTGTGTGTGTGTGTGTGTGAGAGAGAGAGAGAGAGAGAGAGAGAGAGAGAGAGAGAGAGAGAGAGAGATATTCTTCTATGTTGTATGATTTTACAATTCCCACTAGCACAAAGCTCTGTATATTTCCTGTATTTTCTAAGACTCTTCAAAATCAGATTAATATAGTTTTGCCCAAAGTACTTTGACCTAAAGGATTTCAAGTTTATTGGTGGGTAAATAAGGTTAAGTCCCAGAATAAATAATAAAAGATTGAACATGGATTTAAAAGTCTTATGATGGTCATACTTGAATGTTGACCTTCTATTTAGTAGTTTGCACTTTAACACTCATAAACTACTATAATGGGGATCTGACAATTGAGCTGACAAATGGATTGTTTGTGAGAAACACATTTTATGATATTATCAGCAGACAATGGCTGCAGAAGAACTGTCTCTATAAATTAAAAAGATAACTGGAAGTTATTCCCCCTGGAATTGTATCTCTAAATTATATACACACTGAGTTGAGTAATCCTCTTCTCCTAGGAGATTATATATGACTTTTCATGTTTGGCTTTCTTTTTTCCATCAAGTAAATTACATTTTTTGTTTATTCCTAGAAGTATATTAGAAGCAAAATGGCCCATAGCAAACTTAGTATTCAGTACAGTACAAGTAGAACTCCTTAATATCCAACCTTGATTCAACTCAAATCATAGAAGTGTTCCCATAGGAATCAAAGGATACAGTACAAGCACAACTCCTTAGCATCCAATCTTGATTCAACCCAAGTCATAGAAGATTCATCACACATGCATGGTGTTCCCATAGGAATCAAAGCATTCCTGAAAATAAATTCATTTAAACTCTGATAAAGAGAGTTATGGATAGGGATCAGAATGATCATGGTTGTTTCACTATCTAGGATTCAGACAATCATTTTTAATACCACAATCCTGTTATAACAGAGAGAAGGTATCAGCTGCACAGTACATTCCATGGCTTAGGATAATTATAAGCAACAGAGCTGAATGTATGCCCTTCGAAGAGTGTAGCATTAGAATAATATAACTGGACAAAAAAATGACACCTTTTTAAATAAAAGATGGCAGGATTGGTTGAAAATAGCAAGAAATGTAACAAAATCCCAGAGTATAGCAGCTTTGGGACTAGGTAGATTATGATTTTGGCTGATTTCCTCTCTTCTCCCATGTATGCATTATTAGATTTCTATGTGGCCTTTACCTTGTACAACTCAAGGTAGTATACACAATATTTCTGCCTCCTATTGGCCCACCAAAAAGCAACCTTACAAAGTGGATTGAGGAGAGGGGGGGACAGAGAGAGGGAGAGGGGGGAAGGGGGAAGGGAGAATTCTGGCCCAAGTTCATCTAGCTGGCTTTCATGCCTAAAGGAAGAAAAGAATGTACAGCCTTCTGGTTTCCAGTCAGTAGCTTAATTACACCAATGAATCTTGTGAATCTAGTCACATTTCAGAGGACATGACACCACCAAGTGGCTGAAGCTAATCTGATCTACATCAAACTTATACCTAGCTGGGAAACTAATTGGAGATCTGATGGAAGAAGAAGAAGAAGAAGAAGAAGAAGAAGAAGAAGAAGAAGAAGAAGAAGAAGAAGAAGAAGAAGAAGAAGAAGAAGAAGAAGAAGAAGAAGAAGAAGAAGAAGAAGAAGAAGAAGAAGAAGAACAACAACAACAACAACAACAACAACAACAACAACAACAATAATAAAAAAGTTGGAAGGGACCTTGGAGGTCTTCTAATCCAACCCCCTACCCAGGCAGGAAACCCTATACCATTTCAGACAAATAGTTGTCTAGTATCTTCTTAAAAATTTCTGGTACTGGAGCATTCACAACTTCTGGAGACAGATTGTTCTACTGATTAATTGTTCTAACTGTCAGGAAATTTCTCCTTAGTTCTAGGTTGCTTCTCTCCTTGATTAGTTTCCATCCGTTGCTTCTTGTTCTGCCTTCAGGTGCTTATTTCATTTGTAACCTGCCTTTTATATTCAAGAACTCAAAGCAGGAGACAGTATTCCCATTTCCTATTTTCCACAAGAACAGCCCTGTTAGGTGGGATGGGCTGAGAGAATAATTAGCCCCAAATCGTCCAATAAACTTATATGGTAGATTCACATGCCTAGAATTATGAAGGCATCTTTCATGTCAGATAGCTTTTTTAAGGGGGGGGGAGAGGGAAGGACATACTTTCAAGGACAGAAGGGATGGAACACTTTAATATTATAATATTTTGGGACTGCTCTGAGCACAGTAGCCTGATAACAAATGCTAATCAAAAAACCTTAGTATTTTGTTAATGTATTAGCAAATTTACAGTATCTAATCTGTCTTTAAATTTATTGGGCAAAGAGATTTTGCTCATCTGAGGCTTTGAAAGGCATTGGCCTATTTGAATGCTCAAACTCAACTTCTAAATGAATATAGTAAATGAATCAAATGAGAGTTGCTACGTGTTATTAGGATGTTTTAAAATTCGGTAATCTAGAATTGCTCAGATTAAATGCCACAGGCCATCAATGGTATTAACTTTGCAAACATCATTAGTCTGAGCAGCAGTCTTCCCTTCAGTCACTTTTTCTGAAGCCCGAGAGCCATGAAATCACATGTTTTAAAAATTTAACACATTGTAGACTATTATTTTGTTTAAACGTCCATAAATACTGTATGTGCAGGTTTAAATGTCCATGAATATGTGCATATTTAAGAACAATTCTGTTAGAAACATACATGTTAAGGTACTTTCTACAAGGAAACCATAAGTGTTTTGATCATTTAGACATATTTGCTTAATTGACAAATCTAAGTTTGTCTGGATTAATTGCACATATTCTAATGGGACTGTCCCGGAAGCTGCAGCTGGTCCAGAATATACACAATATGGATATAACTCAATCTATGTAATACCACTACTTTGTCAGCTGCATTGTTTACTGGTATGCTGCCCAGTTAATTGTCTTAAATGTTTCTTTATGTTGTTGCACCTCTCTAGATGGGGAACTCATCAAATTTGCAGATGACACCAAGCTGGCAGGAATAGCCAACACTCCAGAAGACAGGCTTAAGATACAGAAGGATCTGGACAGACTTGAACACTGGGCACTAACTAACAAAATGAAATTCAATGGTGAAAAAAGCAAGGTTCTACATTTAGGCAAGAAAAACCAAATGCACAAGTACAGCATAGGTGGCACCATGCTCAATAGTAGTAACTGTAAGAGGGACCTCGGAGTCCTAGTAGACAATCACCTAAATATGAGCCAGCAGTGTGCTGCAGCTGCCAAAAAGGCCAACACACTGCTAGGCTGCATTAACAGAGGGATAGAATCAAGATCACGTGAAGTATTAATACCACTCTTCAATGCCTTGGTAAGGCCACACTTGGAATACTGCATCCAGTTTTGGTCACCACGATGTAAAAAAGATGTTGAGACTCTAGAAAGAGTACAGAGAAGAGCAACAAAGAGATTAGGGGACTGGAGGCTAAAACATATAAGGAACGGTTGCTAGAATTGGGTATGTCTAGTTTAACGAAGAGAAGGACAAGGGGGGACATGATAGCAGTATTCCAATATCTCAGGGGCTGCCATAAAGAAGAGGGAATTAAGCTATTTTCCAAAGCACCTGAAGGCAGGACAAGAAGCAACGGGTGGAAACTAATCAAGGAGAGAAGCAACCTAGAACTAAGGAGAAACTTCCTGACAGTGAGAACAATTAATCAGTGGAACAGCTTGCCTCCAGAAGCAGTAAATGCTCCAACACTGGAAGTTTTTAAGAAGAGACTGGACAGCCATTTGTCCGAAATGGTGTAGGGTTTCCTGCCTGAGCAGGGGGTTGGACTAGATGACCTCTAAGGTACCTTCCAACTTTACTACTATTACTAAATTGATTAAACAAATAATTAAATGGATAATCTCACTCTATTTATACTTATATTTTATAGGTATACAATTTATAAATTTATATTTTATAATGCTGTCCCACAAGTTTCACCAAATAAAAGAACCTGTTCATTATGTTGATGTCTCGGGATTAGTTGAGATTGTTGCTGTTGCTGTTGTCTCCCTGATTCATAGCAATCTTCTTGCCTGTGCTCCTTACTCCATTTCTGGGTTCGCATTGGAGTTCCCCAGACTTATGGTCTTGGGGGAACTTCAACCAGTCTTCTCTGTGAGTCTAAAGTGGTTCAGGAGTTCATAGCTATGATAGCAATGGGCCTATTCCAGATCATCCAGACCAGTAAAGGAGACAGCCACACACCTAAACTAGTGTTCTTATTGGACCTGTGCAGTGGTGGGATTCAGCCAGTTCACACCAGTCTATCACAGAATTATAGCTAATTTTTTGTTGCCCAGGCCCAGAATGGACTTCTGGAAGTGGCATCCACACAGAGAACCAGTTGTTCACATATTTGAATCCCACCACTGGAGCTGTGCCTATGTCATCTGAAACTGTGTGAATTCTCAGTATTACTTGTGTCATGATCAGATCACACCCTGATTACCATTCAATTCTCTAGCACCACTGTCCACTGCAGAGAGGCTAGATTGGTTCACCTCAGCAAATGATGGACCAAGATAGATTTCAATGGGAACTGGTGAATGCTTCCTGCTGATCTGATGCATGGCCATCTGAAGCCTTGGTTGCATCTTGGAAAAGGGGATGACCAAAACTTTGGATTAGATCACACCCATAAGACCTCTTACTTTTCTGGATCTTGTCACTCCCCATGATTCTTGGAAAAGTTAAAGAAGATGAAAAGAGAGAGGAGACATTTACATAATTGCTGGCACTCAGTGAAGGATAAACTTGATAAAATTTGGCTTAGAACCACTATTAAGGCCCACCTTGTGGCAATAAGAGAAGCAAAGCATTAATACTTCTCTACTCTTAATTACATAGGTGGGTTACTGTTTCACAGTCTTGTTTAGGGTGACACAGGCCCTCTTGAGTAGAGGGGGCTTGCAGAACCTCTTGCAGGAATCTGATGAAGAATTTGTTCAGCATCTGTTGGATAAAGTCACTTGAATTTGTTTTACTTCAGCCTTGGTAAAGATCTGGAGATGCCTGAGGACAAGTCCTATCCCATTATTTGGAATTAGTTTGTTTGGGTCTTTATACAGTATAGAGACACATAATGCTGTCCCAGAAGGGGTGCCATTTCAGAGCAGCTGCAATGAACTGTGACTTCTCCTAAAATGCAGTTCACTTCCAGGATAGTGCCACATGGTTTCCATATGGGAAGGCTGCATGGTGGATCAGCTGCTTCCTGAAGGAGATCTATAGAAAATAAGTGGACTGAGACATGATGAGGAGATGGGGGGAGGGTATGGGATGCAGTGGAACAGGAAGCAGAATACGGGGTACCTTGGGGGGATGGCCCTGGTAGACCTGGCCACATATGAGCTGGAGGGTGCTGCAATAAAGGGTTAGGTCTACACTAGGCCTCCTAGACCCTTCCCTACCCATGTGGCATCCCATGCTCGATTTAACAATCACAGTGGGGAGAGTAGAGGTTGTGATTGTTAAATGAGTGGATCATATGGGCACTCCTCTTAACAACCATCACAACTTATAACCATAATGGGCAGGCCCCACCATGGTCATAAGTTGAGAACTACCTATACATTGATGGTTTAGTTTTTGTTTTCATTGTATATATCTCTCAGAGTCTCATGCAAGTGAGATGAACAGTTATATAAATTCAATAAATAAATCTTCTATCTCTCTCTGTGTGGTGTGTATGTATGTGTGTGTGTGTGCACATTCACATTTTTCTCATTTTATATTTAGTGATTATATTTATTATCTGCTATGGAGCATAGGATAAGTATTCCTTGTTCCAATTTATCCCATAATTCTTTTGTACACACTTTCCTATCATTTAATTTTAACCTCAAGACCTTGCCTCCACTTCTGCATACTGTTCTCAGATATAAGCATTTTTATCCTTTCTTTATTATCAATCTTTTGGGTGTGCTGTTTAAAAATTAGGCCACATTGCAAAATTCTGAAATATGATCTATGGGAACATTCCAGTTTACCCCTTGATAAAATTTGATTCAGTTGACATAAAAATGTGAATTCAACCCATTTTCTTACAACTGAGATGCGCAAATGCTTGAAAATATCTTTTCATCATTGTAAAGATACTTCAGCATTAAACTCTTGATTTTCTCTGAAAGTTGCTTCCATATCAGAGGCCAAGAACTGAGGTGTTTGAGGCTGACATAATGAATCCTTGAACACGTATTACCTATGAAGTCCACATAGTTCTCTCTAATGATGCCTCCAAAGAGAGACTCCCTGTGAGCTTTTTTAAAATTAAAATCCTTTTTTTCTTGAATAACTTTTGAATGATTATAATGATAACGCAGATAATATTCCTCCACCCTGGGTCGATGAAAACTATCACATTCAGTTGAGCTTTCGCAGTCAAACCAGCAAAGTCTATTAACATTGCCTTCTGCCAATATAAAATGGTCTCTGAAGAATTGCAGATAAATGGGCACATCAGCTCATATTGTTTAGCTGTGGCATCTGGACAGTGAAGTTTCTCTTAACCACCTTCTTTCTGAATGAATATAGGATTATTTGCTAGGCGCTTCTTAATTAGGCCAGGGCATGCTTTGCATCACAGTAGGAAAAGGAATTCCCCTACCCATTTGCTGTATACTCTTGATGCTTTATATCCTTTTCGGTGCTGAAGTTAGAAATCTAAGCTTAATTTTTTCATTTGTGGGCATATTAAACAAGCTACCAACAGTCACTTCGTCTGTATAGTCAACAGACACATACTGCTTTATTGTACTACAGGACAAATGAATTCATTTTGTTAATTTAAACCAGTTGTAGCTTGGAAAATATAATTTGTATGTTAGCAGCTGATAAAGCAACTATAATCTAGTTAACTGCTTATAATGAAGAAATCCGTACTAAAAAGCAAGGGAAGAGAAAGCACCGAGTGGGCAAAAGGGCCAAGAGCAAAGAGGAGCATAAGCAGAAGCTTCATCTCTAGGGGAAGAAATAATTCTATTTATTCATTAAAGTTGCATCCCACCTTTCTGTCAATTCAACACCATAGGCAGCTTACAGCAATTAAAAATACAAACAATAAAACATAACAAAGAAAACAATAAAATTAAAATCAAGAAAAAAAAATGAAAATCAGAATCATTGAAATCAAAATCAGTTTCACCAATCATAATCCTGGTGAAGGAGACCCAAGGGTTGCTTTTTTTTCCCTTCCCAAAAAGCAATTGGACCTTTTTGGTGTTTTCTTTGAAAACATTTTGTTTCTCATCCAAGAAACTTCTTAAGTTGTCCAGAAGCTTCTTGGATAAAAAATGAAGCGTTTTCAAAGAAAACACCAAGAATGTCCAGTTCTTTTTGGAACAATACATCTTTGGGACAACCATGAGCTAGATGTTTGAAAATCTCCATAGACATTGAGCCATGCACTTTGGACTGGTGAAGGATGTTTTCTTACTACTGTACTGGGAGAATGGGAGCCAAATGCATTTCCTTGGGGAGTGCATTTCATAGCCAGGGGAAATTCACAAGAAGAGCTCCTGTCCCACATACTAGAAAGACAAGTTTCTGGAAGTGGGGAGAATTCACTCTCTCTTCTGCTAATATAAGTAATCAAGCAGTTCATATCAGGAGAGGTAGGCCCTCTGAAAGTTAGATACCAAGTATTTAGGATTTGAAGGTGAATATCAGATCCTTAAATTGTTCTCAGTACAAGTACTCCTTGATTAACAACAGTAATGGAGACTCAGATCTTTGTCACCAAGTGATAGGGTTATAAAGGGTGATCACATAGTTTAGCCATGGTAAACCTAGCATTCCCCAACACCATCGTTAAGCAAGGATCACAGGCCATGAAGCAAAGTACTTACAAGCAGGGTGGAAGGCAGGTAAGGCATTGTAACAAATCTGGTATGAGTGCAATGGGGCCAGGGGTGATTGTAGCCAGGCAGGGAGGGATGAAAGCAACTTGCCAAAGTGACTAAGACCTTCCCTGCCAGCTTCCCCATTGACTTTGTCTGTGGGAAGTCAGCAGAGAAGGTTGCAAATGGTGATCACCAGATGCTGCAATTGTCATAAGTGTGGGCTGGTTGCCAAGCACCCAAATCACAATTATGTGACTGAGAGGATGCTGGAATGGCCAGAACTTTGAGAGCCCATTGTAATCACTGAATGAGTGATCATTAAACAAGGACTCCCTGTAGACAATTTGCAATCATTGCATCAGGAGCATTCACAGAGGAAAAAGATAGCCAAAACACCCAAAATAGTGCTGCAAGGTAAGTCCAAACTCTTTTGTATAAGTGTTGACTTGTAAGAGCCGGAAACGTTATGCCAAAACCACACCCACCCCATTGCTGGCAATGGAAAAAAAATCACGATATATTGCGACATGTCACGGGATGTTGCGAGTTTGACACCCCTGCTTTATAGGTAGGGATAGGCTGATGGTACAAAGCTATTTACCCTAATCTGCTGTTTTAACATCATGTGAACCTAAGGCTACTACTGTGTTTCCCCCAAAATAAGACCCTGTCTTATATATATATATTTGCCTACAAAACAGGCATTAGATCTTATTTCTGGGGGATGTCTTACCCGCTTACCTCAGGACTGCCACAGCCAGGCCTCCCATGCCCCAACACCTGTTTCACCACCTGACTTCTTCTGCAGCCACTTGTGGCCACTCATGGCAGGATACTATGTGGCGCATATCATCGGTGCCTCCACTCATGGCAGGGCGCCATGTGGTGCAAGAGGTGGTACCAACGCAATGTGTCACATGGTATCCTATTGTGAGTGGAGGCACCACTGCAATGCACCACATGGTATCCTGCCACAAGTAGTAGCACTGGTGCGATGCACCACATGGCCTCCTTCTGTGAGAAGCCACCAGCAACCAGAAGATTTGGGCCAGCAGCCATAGAGACCCCTGCTGGATTGGGCTGTTGCTGCTGCTGCCGCAAGGCAAGGCAGGTGTTGGGGCTGGGAGACCTGGCTGCAGAGGCCTCCCTTTAAAGTTACATGTTAAAAACAAAGGATGTGCATGCGGTGTTTTATGAAATAGTATGCAATAGTAATATGGTCATGACTGTCAATTTGCCACATGCACCCCTAAATAGAATAATGCATATTGCAATGTCTGGAAACAAGCAGTATGAGTTCATCGTGAACATGAAATTACTAGCTTTATAAACAAAAAAAATGATGACTAGTTTTACTACTTTACTACTGTTACTTTTATAATCCAATACATAGATATGTTGAGAACTAGGATTGTTGAATAAAAATAAAATACGCAAGTTATCAAATATAGAGAAAGTTTTACCTGACATATAGAATTGTTGCAAGAAATGTTTAACGTTGACTTTTTAAAATGCATCAGCGGTAGTGACTTTTTTTGAGTTGAAACTTTAATGTATAGGAATTGGCTGTTCCTTCCTAATTACTTTCATTGGTTTTGGCTTCTGTGTAGTATATATGTATTATTTTTGAAACTGTTGTATGTGTATTAAGGCTTGCTGGTTTGATCTTAGACCAACAATTAAGGATTATAGAACAGGCATTAACTTTAAGAATGACTTAAAGTCTTAGACAGTATATTTTAATATACTTCCTTATCTAGTACATTTAGGGTTTCAAGTAAATATAATAATTATTATTATCATTATTATTAATAATAATAACATTAGTATTAAAATAATAATGAGATGACATTAAAAACCAAGCTCACTTAAAGTTGTTTGCTTATTAAATTCAGTACAGGCAAACAATAAAAATTAGGCTTCCAATCAGTATTTGGTGGCAGAAATTGATTTACATTTTGTCAGATTGCCAGAGATAACCACATGAATCAACTCAGCCTAATGTGCTAGAAATAAACCACAGCAGTGCAATATATCAACCCTGAAATGGCACAGGAGGAAATTGATACATCTTGCCCTAATGAAATACACATTTAGGCTATCCATTTAGCTAATTAGTCAAGAACACCAGATCTTATTATTAAATCTATCTTTAATATGCTTGCTTTACCCTTCACAACATGGAGGCATAGAAGCAAACACACATGCTTGTGCACACGCGTACACACACACACACACACACACACACACATCCCATTTTGCAATGGCAGTTTAATTTTACAAGTTTCCTAAAAGAAAGATAGCCTTGTTTTCAATAATACCTCTGGGGATTTTTCAAAATGTACCATGACTTCAGATTCATAGGATCCAAAATCCTCCGTCCCCCCCCCCCATGAATGAGAGACAAAACATGTCAGTTTTGTAAGTTTATTTCCTTCCCAGATATTCAATAAAGGAATAAATGGCTGTAAAATGCCAAATTAAAAAGAAAAAAGGAAAACAAGCTCTTCTTTCCTATGTACTTACTGGCTGCTTTCATTCTCTGCTTTCATTTCTCCCTCTCTGGTCTTCGGATTTATTTTTTTTTCATTACACAAAGTCCAAAATTCTGTAGAATGGCAGATTTCATCTATTTTAATTTATGTTCTGCCTTTGCAGGGGTCTAAAAATCTGCTCACCTCGGAAGTCTCTTTCATTGCCCATGGCTGATTCTTCCCAGGATCAGTACTGGATTCTCTCGGTTCATTTTATTCCCTGATCCTATTGGCACTTCCTTCTAATAATCTCAGTTCTCCATCAGAATATTTTGAGCTATAGCTGGAGCAGAGAGCTATGGAACAAATGGAAAAAGGAAGGAAGGAAGGAAGGAAGGAAGGAAGGAAGGAAGGAAGGAAGGAAGGAAGGAAGGAAGGAAGGAAGGAAGGAAGGAAGGAAGTTTCTTCTTGTTTTGCTCATTGTGCCTCTGGAGTTTTCTCGAGTTAATTTCTAAACTGTTATTTGTATTATGCTTTTTTGTAAGTTTGTTTCCCCTCCTCAGCTGACACATGTGCACAAATCCTGGTGAGATTTCAAGGCTGTTCCATGATCCTGGCTTTGCTTTTGAGCACACCACTCAGCACTATTCTTGGATAAATGCCATTTTGCTAGTTCTTTCAACTCACCAAATTGTTGCAAGGAAATTTATTTCACCTTACGTCTATGGAAATTCTGAGTCATCCAGGTCATGATTGTCCCAAAGCTGCTTTTTCAAAAGGCAACTGGACTTCGTTTTTCCTTGAAGACATTTTGCTTCTCATCCAAGAAGCTTCTTCAGTTCTGACAGAATGGTGGAGGATGGAAGGATTTGTATTCCTTGCAGACAGCTGGTCATTAGCACTCTTTCTGATTAATTAATTTGCCTTACTACTTCCTGGCCTGAAAAGCTTCAAGATACTACTATTTGAGAAGCAAAATAGTAGCTATTGTCTCTAATATCATATATAGGAAACTCCAGGCTCCATATAGGTGTAGTCAACTCCATTGACACAATAGGAATTTCTAATATCTTCCTTGATTTATCAGCACACTTTTCCTTTGCTTCCATCTTCATTTCCATGTGCTTCTTTTTCAAGGAGGGATATTTTGAGGAAAAAGAAACTGGCAAGATGTGTAGGCAACAGAATAAAGAGTCAGTTGCCCACACATCTTCTTACATACAGTTCTAGCTGCTATTAAGATTCCACTTCATTACCCTGAATAATACTGCAAATTACATTAAGAATTCTGGAAGGGTAACTGAGAAGGAAAAAAAATAAAGCAACATCCTTGTACTATAACCCTTGACCTCTGCTTTGGAAGGCAATGATTTAAACCACAGTGCTGCAGTTATAGCCTGAGGAGTGGAAAAGATGCAAAAGGGGAAAATTGCTATCTATAGTATCATTTCATTTTGACTCTAAGGGCCAGAAAATCATAAAATTGGCAATTGAAATATCAGATAAAATACTAAAGAATGTTAATGCAACAGTTCGTATGCATATGCTCAGAAGCAGAACATGTTCCCATCAACCTATGCACTCCAAATTCGATGAGACTAGACTTTCTTGAATTTCCAGAGAGCAAGACTGTTGGTATTTTTCATATTTGCTTGTGTTTGGCATGGGAAATAGATGAGTATTGACCTGTAAAGTGAGAAGAAAAATCAGGTATGATCAAACTTGCTGGAATGTGAATCTTGTAATTGCATTTAAAATAATAAAATAAAATAATAAAATAAAATAAAATAATAAAATAAAATAATAAAATAAAATAAAAAAATAAAATTAAAACTTTAATATTCATGGTTGCATGCATGCAGTGGTTTAGCCAAGGGAAAAACTGATTAATGAATGTCTAAAGGAAACATGTGGCAAAGCCCAATTGCACTCACACAGTTTTTTACATACAGTGTTACTTTGGTACACAACTGTTTGAAACTCATCAAATTTGGTACTCGATGTATTTTGACATGAACATTTTGTCTCAGTACTCACAGTTTGTTTGGTCCTCAATGCCCAAGCTATAACTTGTCAGTGTCAGCTGCCTTGTGACTCACTACATTAAAATTGTACAGATGCCCACTGTTGTCCACAAAATGTACAGACGTTTTAAAGTACAGATGTCCACTGTAATTTCTGAATATCTGTACTTAAAAAATGGCAAAAGAAAGCAAAGCAGTGTCATTTGGCCATGATAACAGTTGAATTTCTCCTGCTCGTGCCAAAATTGAAATTGGAAGGAAATGAAATACAGAAGCGTCCTAAATTCTGATTTGAAAAATCCTGCTAATCTGAATTCCTAAACATCTGACTAGTTTTGTAAATCACCTAATTATTCTGCATAAACAACATTGCACTGTATGTGACAAAATAGTTCATTATGTGTGAACCCAAGCGCAGTTTTATGCCAGTTGAAAACTCAAAGTAGAACTTCTCAACAGAAAACAGGTCTGGGTTAAAGGAATAGTTAAAATTGTAAATCGGAAACTGACACATCTTTCAGTAACATAAAACAGAGATGGTGAGCTGGTAATGTAAATATAATTGCATGCATAAAAAATTAATACATGTAATTTTTTTTAACAAGATGTGTGTTTTATTTTTCTTTCTTTTTGGAGGGAAAAAAATGAGTTTCTTTGTTTCTCCCTGTCTCCCTACCATGTCTGAAATCAAAGGCTTCTAAGCTGAAATTCTTTTCTTATGTCTATTAAGCTTATGTTAAGGTTAACCTATGTGGATAGCTATTTCTCCCATAGTAGGCAGAATATCCTTTTGTCCTTGCTCTGTTTCTGCAGCCCAAGGCTATTTATCTCTGTCACACTCAAGTAACTCAGTCCCGGAACTCTAGAGTTTGGATTAGGGCCATGTTCCTGTGCTAAACAGAGACACTATAAGATATTGACTACTGTGGGGCTGACACCTCTTGGCAAGGTGAAATAGGGTGTTACAGTAACTACCAGGAGGAAGAATGCAAAGCACAGTAAATCTGGTTCTATAGGATGCACAAAGTATTTGAGGCATGGAGTTTTCTGATGTAGTAGCCTCTTGGGGACCTGCACAGTGAGAGTTTTTTCAAACTTTTGCATATAGGCTATCTGCTGGAAAGCATGTTCAGACTCGATTATTCTTCGCAGTCTGCATTGAAATAGATAACCTCTTCTGAAAATATCTGGAAACATGAATAGGGAAGAGCATAACCTTTCCCAGTTGCAGGTTATTCAAAGGAAGTAAGAAATGTTTCTAATGAGCTCTGGCATTGTCACAAAACCTTCATAGTTATGAGAAAGGTAGGTTTAATCTCCTGTTCCTTTGTGTTATTTCATAGATTTTAAAAGTTCAGACATGCTGTCTATGGTAGTTCTAAAGGTGAACATATAGATAGAATGGATGAATACATTTTGGTACTCTCAAATCCTTTCCTCAGGCAAACATTTGCAGTTCTGAGATTGGGACTTTCTGTGCATGCTCCTGCCATCCTGTCTCTTTCTCTACTGATGGAAGGAGTGAGTCCATTGTTCCCCCTAGCTATAGCTGGCTGTCTATGGAGATTTTGAATCATCCAGGTTATGGTTATCCTGAAGATGATTTTTCTAAAAGGCAACCGGACTTTCTTGGGATTTTTCTTTGAAAATATTTACTTCTCACCCAAGAAGCTTCTTCAGTTCTTAGATGAGAAATGAAACATATTCAAGGAAAAACCCAAGAAAGTCCAATTGCTTTTTGGAAAAAGCATCTTTGGGATAATAGCTAGGTGGTTTATTTTCCCTCCATCACTGAAAAAAGAGTCCTTTTATGAGTAAATTTTAGAGTATTTTTATTAACAGTATATTATAGTGAAATTATTATTAGTTTTATTATTGTTTTTAGTATTAGTATAGTTTAATAACTTGGATATTGTTTAATAATATGGAATTGTCTATATTATTATGTTTATTTTACTTGTCTGTATTTATGTTGAAGGGGAGTTAAAGTATTCTATGAATTTGGTTATTTTATAGTTGGTTAATGTTATTTAGAGTGTGATTATTATATTTGTAATAACCCTGTATTCACCTCTGGGAAGTGGGGGAGGGGGGATTAGGGTGGGGGCTTTGGGGTGTAATTCTTTATAAAACTTTTTAATTAAAAAAAAAAGTCCTAATGTAGTAAGTGGAAGGATAAGGATGGAAACAGGATGCTAGCCTCATAGTATGACAATCATACACTGGCTTGCAGGAGCATGTCCTGGCTAGTATGGGAAATGAAGATAGAGGCATTTGTTGTGCAGAAAAGGATTATTGCAGCGGGGAGCTTTGTTTCAACACCAGCAGCGATGTAGAAGGAACCTTGCCACAATATAACTATTTTTTTATGACACCTTTGAAGATAATCACTTGAGAGTCAGTACAGGATAAGAAGTTAGAATAGAATTGAGATGATATGGGCTGGGGTCACCATTCATCCCTGTGGTTTATATTGGTGACTTTGAGGTAGTCACTATCTCTCAACCCAGCTTATATCCTAGCTAGGAAAGATAAAATGAGTGTTCTCCAGTTCCCCAAGAAATTAGGTTATAAATCTAATAATAAATAAAAATTGTGCACAAAATAGTAAAAAGATATGCAGAGCATATTATTAGCTCAGGATGTGGCTCCACACAGCTGGATGTTGTTCCAAAATATTGTTCAACCCTTACTGGGATTTTGACGTTTTGATAGCAAATCTGTTTGTTTTTTTTCCTCAGTTGCTCTTTTCTTTCAAAGAGGTCTTCCATATCCATGTCCTGTTATGTCTTTGAAAAAGATTGCTATCCATCTCAGTACTGCCTAAGAACAGTGCCATACAACTAATTGACAGGCTTTGTATGGTTATAGTTTGCATGATGTAGCTACAGTAGATATCTTATAATTTTTCCAGTGGCAATGATTATCAATGAATATGGGGAATCTCCTAATGCAGTGTTTCTCAGCTCTGACATCTTTAAGATGTATGGACTTCAACTCCCAGAATTCTCCAGCCAAAATGGATAGGACTGGATGTTCTCAAAAGGAACTGCATAGAGCAGGGGTGTCAAACTGACTGTGTCATGTGACGTATCACCACATATCGTGACTATTTTCCCCTTGCCGGAGCTGAGGTGGGCGCAGTTTCCATGTGATGCATCTGGCCTGTGGGCTGGCAGTTTGACACCCTTGGCACAGAGAATGAATTGTCAGCCTAAAGTCTATTTCTTTTGTAGAATTGCTTATCTATCATTTGTAGGTTATCAAGTGCTTTACAATTACAATTGCTTTTCCATTTTTTCCTCATAAAATATCTATGGAGATTCTCAGTCATCCAGGTCATAGTTATCCCCAAGGGGTTTTTTTACGAGGCAACTGGACTTTCTTATTTTTCTTTGAAAATGTTTTGCTTCTCATCCAAGAGCTGAAGAATGGATGAGAAGCAACATGTCTTCAAAGAAAAACAAGAAAGTTCAGTTGCCTCATGAAAAAGCACCTTTGAGATCTTCATAAAATAGCCTTGGAGAATCCTCTAGGTTTTGATGTCACTAGGTCTCCTTTTCACACAGTCCATAAGAATGGTTGCTGGAATTGGGTATTCTAGTTTAATGAAGAGAAGGACGAGGGGTGACATGATAGCAGTGTTCCAATATCTCAGGGGCTGCCACAAAGAAGAGGGAGTCAAGTGCCTGAAGGCAAGACAAGAAGCAACGGATGGAAACTAATCAAGGAGAGAAGCAACCTAGAACTAAGGAGAAATTTTCTGACAGTTAGAATAATTAATCAGTGGAACAATCTGCCTCCAGAAGCTGTGAATGCTCCAAAACTGGAAGTTTTTAAGAAGAGATTGGACAATCATTTGTCTGAAATGGTGTAGGGTTTCCTGCCTGAGCAGGGGGTTAGACTAGATGACCTCCAAGATCCCTTCCAACATCATCATCATCATCATTATTATTATTACTACTACTACTACTATACCTCTTCTAATTACATGTATGGCTTTCAGAACTATATTGCATTGCATGTAGAAACTATAGCTCTTAAGAAATCAAAAGTTTGCTTATTGCAATAATAGAATATAGATAGTCCTTGACTTACAACCACAACTGTGCCCAAAATTTCTATTATTAAGTAAGGCTTTTGTTAAGTGATTTTTGCCTCATTTTACAACATTTCTTGACTCAGTTGTTAAGTGAATCACTGCAATTGATAAGTCAGTAACCCAGTTGTTAAGTGAATCTGGCTTCCCCATTGATTTTTGCTTGTCAGAAGAGTGCAAAAGGTGATGACATGACCCCAGGACACAGCAATGGTCATAAATATAAATCAGTTGCAAAGCACCTAAATTTTTATCACAAGATCATGGGGATGCTGCAAAGATCGTAACTGTGATAAATGATCATAAATTACTTTTTTCAGTGCCATTGTAACTTTGAATGGTCTCTAAATGAACTGTTGTAAGTCGAGGACTACCTGCAATGGTAAATTGTTTGTAGTTAAATATCTATCTATCTATCTATCTATCTATCTATCTATCTATCTATCTATCTATCTATCTATCTATCTATCTATCTATCTATCTATCTCTTATCTCTCATTTCTCATCCCTCATCTCTCATTTCTCATCTATCTATCATAATATAATTAGCCTCTGTCTGATCAATAGTAACAATATTTTGGAGAAATTCTCTCAAACAGTTCTATTCCAATCAGAAATATTTACAATAAGAGGCACATACATGTTGAGTTGATTTGCCTCTTCTTTTTCTATAAAATATTGTTTGCCTTATTTTTATTCCAAGCACTGGTAGAAGATGGGGGCCCAGACATCTTAATGATGCCTGCATATGGTTCCAGCAGAATTTATGATTAGCTATCCATCAAAGCATTTGAAGCCTTGTGTTTAAAATTATCCATTTAGTATTCACTGACATTTATGCTTGACTTTAAAAAGTTTAAATTAGAGCTTTTGAACTCTGAATTGCTAGTTGCCATGGCTAGTGCACATTACCTTTTCCAAATTTTAAAACCTCTTATTTGCTATTTTTAATGATGCTGGATCCCTTTATTAATAGGACCAACTGAAGAAGATTATGTCTATATGCAATGTGAGAGAGGATAAACATTGTTACATTAGATAGACACTACCCTGGAAGAATAGTAGAAGTTAAAAAAAAAATTAGATTAGCTTAGACAACCTTTATTGTCATTTTTTCTTGTGGGCACAACAGCACACATTAAAAATGAAATTTAGTTAATTGCTCTCAAAGTGTACACACACATTACACACATTTAAAGCATACTATATACAACATATGCATAGACCTACATCCTTACATATAAGTAACATATAAATATCAATCACTGTCCATCTTGAATACCTAATGGAAGGAGAAAGCTCTAGAGTTCACAAGGTTAATACTGTATGGAACAAAACTTGTGACTGAATCTGGAAAAATACCTATTAATGACTGCCTATGGCAAAAGCTGTTTTATATTGAAGGTTCAACTGACCAGCATTCTTAAGATTGCAGTGAAAGTATTCAAATTTCGAATGCCAGATTTTGAATGTATTTGATCAGTAGGTCAAATGGTTCAAATCGATATTGCACTGATCTTTAAGAAGGGGGATAAATGCATTTGCAGTGAGAGAAGAAGGTGTGCCTTACCTGCGGTCCACTCATCTCCCACAGACATAGTGCTCCTAGATCATCACTATGACCTACAGTCATTACTCTTGCGCTTAACATGTCTGGGGTTGTTTCCAGTTATTGGTGTGAACAACTGAGTGCTAATTTCTGCTTCAGATTACCAGATTATTAGTAGCATTTTGAGAAATGTTGAAATGATATTCAGGAGGATTTGATTTCTTCATTGGGAGCCAAATGATCATAGGTGAAAATAAGATGCTGAACCACAAGGGAATTGCATGAACTGGCCATTATCTTCAGCTTTATCTTCAGACTGGAACAGTCCCCTAGTGAAGTTCTCAAGTTGTTCCTCTTCTGGTCCAGTGACTCCCTCCAATATTTATAGCTCTTAGGTACCTCTCTTCTCTTCCCTGTCCCCGTAGGTTTTTGCTTATTTCTTGCTACTTCAGTCAGCACTGGGTGGCACTAGTGTCAGGCAGAATAGGCCTATGTATTTTTCCCTACTAGTTTTCATTTAAACTGATGAGAGACTATTTGTTTGGGTGTTTCTTACTAAGAAAATTTCAGTGGAATTTCTACTGAAGGGAGGGGCTGTTGAAGGGCGAAGGAGCTGTTTTTGTATCCTTTTAGTATAAAATGGCTTAGAGATACATGTGAATGCTCATCTTTCATTAGACAATCATCTCCCCAGGGCTTTGCAGGCAGACTTCAACCTAATACTAAAAGAAGACATTATGAGCGAACTATTTTTATCAAATTTTCTCAGTAAGTGTGGACAGCCAAGGAGGATGAAAATATTGAGGCAAGAAAACAGAAATCTATTTTCTCTTCCCCGATTTCTCTCTTCATTTGGAATAGTCTTCTGCCCAAGATCTGGTGGGTCTGACTCTCCCTGATTTTGGGAAGGCAATAAAGATCTGGTTATTTCCTCAGTCACTGAGGCCTGGAAGAGTTACGACCTGCTAGATGTGATTTTATCTGGCACTTTATGTGGTTATGTATTTCCAGTGTGCTTTATTTGTCTATTGTGTGCTTTTATGGAACTTGTATTAATATGACAAATATGAATTATATGTTGTTTCAAAACAATTATGTTAAGACTTGGAATGAAATTAAAAAGGCACGTTAAGAATTTGTTGTTGTTAATTGATGAGGCATGCCTCCTTGTATGCTGAATGGGCAGCTAAATAAAACATTTGGCATTTACCCATTTCCTGTATACAAGTAGTTTTTTTTGTGGTGAGATGGTATATAATTTAGCTAATCTGTACCAAATGTCCACAATTTACATTTCTGTAGTGTTCTTGATGCAGAATCTTTTAGGGCTTTGGGAAAAGCTTAAAGAATGTTGTCTCCCACCTAAACTGTTTTTTTTTTTTCATTTTTTTCAAGATGAAACAGATCAGGTATCAATCATCACAGATCCTTAGGATTTTAGAGGTTCAATTCAGGTGAGACTTTGGCTTTCAGTTTTATACTGGTTGACCCAGTAATAATCAAGTTGGTCCTACTGCCTTTTATTTATATATTAACTTTTTGGATTCTAACATTAATAAGGATTGCTTCTAAGTTTGTTTGTTGTTGTTTTTACTGAATGGTAGCAGATGACACCATGGAATCAGATTGTTTATTCAGATCAGATAAAAAATATAGCTCATTTATTGTTTCCTTTCCTTCCTGCTGTTCTAGGTTCACTGTTCCACAAGTAACAATGCTGTACTTTTTAAAAAAATGGAGAGCAGATTAAATTAAATATCTCAAATAAAATGTCTTGAAACTAGACATTTATGCATTTGTGCCAGCATCCTCCACAAATGTGATATTTTTTTTTATTTTCATACTCTCATATGTTATAGAATATGCTTCATGTGCATAATGCATAATTTTATCTGTATCCCCAAATTCTGCCCACTCTCCAGAGAACTATGAAATGCCATTGTGACTCTGGAATAAATCTTTGCAACCCTGATACTTTTTTGATGTCTATGATTGAATTATCATCATAATCCCAAATCAATTCACAGTGGAATGTAGACTTTTTTCACTGAAGATTATGGACCATATTCTAACACTCTGGTCTAGTGTGAGTAAGTTTCATTCTTGTGCTTCTGCTTAATAATTGTTTCAAAGTTTTGACTATTGCAATATTGCACTCTGAGTTGAGAGTGGAGTCCACACATTCCTGTGAAATGCTAAGTCTGACAAGAATTCCCCTTTGAGTGGGAATCAGTTCTTCAACTTTTCTTATGTGAAACTTATTAGTTGCTGTCAAAGATTATTTATAATCCATTCTTAATCATACAAATCAGCTGGTTTACTATCTTTGGCCCAGAGATACATAGTATTCACAGCAACAGAGTCATCACCAGCCCACATTGGGGTTGGTGTGTTTCTCAATTATGGGCAGCCAAAAATACAATCATGGTTATTCCCTCCCTTCTTACAGACAAGTATAAACAATTTGAATAACTTAGTCCTTCTATAGTACTTCAATTTTTTTTTAAAAAAAACCTCTCTTCTTTCTATAGCCCATCCCTTACTAAAAGTCAAATTACAAAGACACATTATTCAGTCCTAATCAGCTAAAGTCTGTTAAGTGCTAATAGAAATATTAAAACATATACTGTAACTTTATTTTAAAAATTCAATTTTATGATCCAAACTATTACTTTCCCTGAAAGTAATATATCTCTCCACGCTTATAAACAAATCTTGAAAGCCTCATCAGTCAGTCCAGGTCAAAAAGAAATCCAATTAACAACTATCAGAAACCACAACATACATATTTTAACCCTTATCAAACAGATTCACTTTATAAATTGTCTTTTCAATTTTTTTTTTTTAAAGCTTGATCTTTAGTCCCCTCAGATAGATGATTTCTTATCATTTTCTCTTTATTTTGATCCAGGAACAGCTTGAGCCATTCCTCTTTGTCTCTTTAGAAAGAGTTTTCTTGGTTCCAACGGTTCCTTTTGTAATTCTAAGATAAGAAGGGTTTCCAAAGCACTCTTCTGATTTATTACCAGTTTGACTCCTTTTTCTTTTTTTTCCCTTTCTATTCTATTTTTCCCCTTTTTTCTTTATTTTTATACCTTTTTCAGTTTCTCTTAGTTTTTTATCTTTGTATTTGTAAACTCTAATTAAATTATTGCAAAATAAAAAAAATACAGTGATGGTGTTGTTATTTGGTAGCACCCGAAAAGAAAGCATTTTCTGTTACTATGCCTACCTTGTGGAACAGTCTTCTCCCCAGATCTGGAGGCCTCCCCCCTCTCGTCCTTGTCTTCACAGGTGATTAACACCTGACTTTCTCTCCTTAGTTGTTGGACAAGAAAGGAGGGGAGGCTAGCATTTGTAATTTTGTGATAACATTGTTATGGTGCTTGTGAATATAAAGTGGTTTCTAATTGTTGTCTTGGTTATCTGTCTATTTGTTGTTAGCCATCCAGAGTTATTTTATATAAAATGGGCAGCCATACAAATGTTTTAGATCAGATAAGGATTTAGTACTTACTAGTACTAAATGGAATCCTATAGTACTTACCATAGGATTCCATTTAGTACTATTAAGTACTAAATTGATCCTTATCTGATCTAAAAGAATCTGATCTAAAATGGAATGCTATAGTAAGTATTATAGGATCTTTTAGATCTTATCTTTAACTGTTTGAACTGTTTCCATCTGTTGTGACTTATAACTTTGGAGACATTACTTTATATTCAACCCTTGTCTCTTTCTGCCTTTTTTCCCCTGTCTATGTATAGATGATAGGTACCTAGGTAGGTAAGTGTGTGTGTGTTTACATTACACAAAATATTATCATTTTAAGGTAGATCCCTTGAGGCAATGGAACAAAGATTCCCTGTGTCAAAATGTAGGGTACAGAAAATATAAAGATGCAGAGATAAAATAGAGAATACAGGTGTAAAAATGATTTATAAATACTTTCTCTGATTAGTTAGTTCCCCCAAGATATTAAGGATATGAAAGGAAAAATTAGACATGAGGGAAAAAAAGAAGGAAGTAAGGAAAGAAAGAAGGAAGAAATGAAAGAAAGAAAGAAGGAAGGAAGGAAGGAAGGAAGGAAGGAAGGAAGGAAGGAAGGAAGGAAGGAGAAATGAAATAATTCTAGAATTATTTGCTATGCACATGTATGCCATATTTTTCTACCTTGTAATTCAAAGCAGAATTTCAAACTATTTTCAGGTCCATAGGTTGATTATAGTTTCAGCAAATGTTGGATGTTACATATAGGGCTACCCCAAGGTATTTTACTTGTGGGAATCAGGAAAAGATTGAATACCCCTTTTAGGTACACAAAAAGTAGGTTAATATCTAACTACTCTAACTCTAGAGTTGCTATTGCAAGTAGTTATGTGTCCCCAGAACCCAATTTATGAATTAAGAAACTAGTACAAGATATCCAGCAAAAAATATTTCTGTATGAATCCTTTTAAATATTCACTTAATCAACACTAAGGGCAAAGGGGTGCTTTCTAGAGGTTTCAGACTTCAACCCTCAATGGCTATTTCTGCATGACCAATACAGATAATTTTGGAGATTGTAATCAGAACTATTTCAGATTGGATACATTTGGCCACTTTGAAGTAAATGATTGAGGAAACAATTTTGATTTTACAAAGAAGATAGAATTCAGTTCTATCTTCTTTTTTCTTTGTATCTGAATGCTGAAATAAAAAAGTTGTTGGATTTGAGCAACAGCTATTAATTATGGTTTTATAGGATTCTAATAGAAACATTTTCCTGTGATGAAAAAGGGAACTTAGTGAGAAAGCAATTTATAGGTTGCTCAGAAAAGTAGCAAAGTTAATATTTATAAAGCAGCCACAATACATTCATCTGATGGATCTATTAAACAATATTTTTGGAAGATTTTATTTCAGTGGTGTTATATATCAAGTAAAATTTAGAATTATATTATGCAAGTACTGGAAATGTCAAGCAAAAGAGACATTGTGAAGTCATTAGAGATGCTGAGGGGGGGAAAGGGTGCTTACTATAATTAAAATGTTCCAAATATCCATTTGTAGAATAGTTTTTCATCAGAAATTGAATTACAACAGAATTAAATTATAAGGAAAACAGGCGACAATCCATTAAAAATTGGAGGAACACTTCTGATAGAGGAGAGATCTAGAAAATTAAACATCCAGTAGAAAACAAATTGATGGATCATCAAATAAATCAACTCAGAGTTCTCATTTAAGGCACAAAAAAACCAAGTTCGAATTATTGTACTGTGAATACATTATGTGAAGATTCAGCTTTCTACAAAGTTGGGAGACTTAAAATAACAGAATCAGGATACATCATTATGGGGAGGTTCTACTGTATCTATGCGGTTGATAGCAATTGAATAATCAATCAATAAAATGAGTTAATTAATAGCATTCAGAGATAGAACTGTAAATCCAGCCAATAATGTAAAATTGGCAATATTTGTACAAGCTACTGTTGCAGTAAATCGAACTAGAAATAGCAATTATATATTTGAGTATGTATTTACATTATTTCTAATTAATAAAAAGTTTTGGGGAGAGAAACTTTAAAGGAAGAAAAGCTTTAAAAACCTAAAGATCAATTCTACTCAGATAAAATTGTTAAAGATATGGCATACTGTAAATATAGTTCTGCTTGCAATGAAGGGTTTGCATTATGGTTTACCCATATTTTATTATCTGCCAAGAAAACGCTTATGCTCTTGGCAGTACCTACTTGGAAAGATCCTCCAACACAAGCATCCCATTGCTAGTGATAATTGATGGTGAAGAAGCATACCACTTGCATGCAAATTGTCAGGTAACTAGGAACAGGAGTTGAGTTCAAACCACTAAAAGTTTATTCCATGCTACCTATACACAAGAATCTGGTCTACTAATGATCAAGCCAAATCGGCATTAAATAAGAGTCAGTTGAATTCATGGAGGACTGAACATGGGTGCCTTGTGGCTGTGCAGTGATTCTAAACTAATGATGCATTTTACCTCACCCTCAGGCTCAGTCTGCTAATTTTCTACTGAAATGTCATGATGTAAGCTTCTTCAACTCCTTAATATATCCCCCAAATCATGATGCATGCTCACCATGTCTGAGGTTGGCATAGTTAATTATTTCAATTAAGAAACAAGAAAAAGCCTTCTAGCTTGGCTGTACCATGAATTAATATGTTGATACTTCTTAATAAGTATTTATTGGGATCTAGTACAATAAATGATAAGAACATCCATTAAGAAGAATGGCAAATCTCTGAATGTGGGAAGGAAAATATATCAAATCACCAATAAACCAAAGATAAATAAACACCTAGAAAGAAAACCTGAGAGGGTGGCCCCAGCACCAACCAAACCCTTTTTATTTTTAATTCTGGAAATCCCTAATTCCACAGAAATGATCAGATCTTAATTACGTTAATGCAAGACTCACACTAAAATACATGGTTTGTTTGTTGCTTGGCAAAATAATTCCTGCTTAACTCTAAATGGATGAAAACCAGAGCCTCAAAACCATTTTTTCACAATTGTCCTTTTTTTCTCAGTATTAATTTTACTTCATAATTTGTAGAAATAGCAGCAATGTTAACCTAAAATTGCTACAGTAGTATGTTGGAATTTCACTATCTCTTAAAATTAAAATATTCTTTAGGCAGGGGGGTGACAGACAGAATTGTTACACCTATCTAGGGCCTCTCCACATCACAATGTTTTTTCAACTCCTCAATGGTAGTTTGAAGACAATCCATGATTCTCTTTACTTGTCCAAACTTGAAATGTTGAGAAATGAAAATGAAAGCTTCAACCAAGTTGCTGCTGTAGATACTGCATGACAAATCATTCTCTTCCCCATCCTGCACAAAAATGAGTGGAAATTAGTAGTGTGATGCTCTGCACATTATAACATAAGCTAGCTGAAATGGGGGTCTTATGCTAGATGAAATTCTTGGTGTTTCCCCATTGATGGTTGTGTCTGTGCCACTAGAGAACTTCAAAACTGGAGTCTGGAAAAAAGTGAGGCAAGAATTCCCTCCAAATGGTGAGAGTTCAGCATCTCAAAAAATGAAATAAAACAGAACTCTTCATAGTATTTCCATTAGAAATATATTAATTCAGCTTTCTAGTACAGCTGTCACTGTGGAACCCAAAGTTTCTAAACTGATTTCAAACTGGCATATTCCTTACTCTTATTTTTAAGACAAAATTATTCTCAGCTTTACTGTTTTAGCTTCATTCTTCAATTTAGGAAGCAATATACAGGAGCCATTATGTATCCAGTGCTAATTAAAAACTACTTTGGTATTGAAGGCACTGGGATAAAAACTGGGAGACTGTAAGTGCTAGTCCTGCATTACATATACAGCAAAGCCAGCTGGGTAAATCTCTGCCAGTCACTGTCCCTCAGCCCTAGGAAGAAGGTAAGAGCAAACCTCTTTCAAAAAACTTTGCAAAGAAATCTGCAGGGACTATTATTATTATTACTTTTCCAGGCAGCTACATTCCATTCTGATTGAAAAGCAGGCACATGTACACACACATACATACAGAGAGAAAACCTCATTGTTCCAATTAGTAGAATTCAGCAAAAAAATGTGCCTATTGCTTTCAAATAACATCAATGTGCCAACAAAATACACACAGTGTTTGTAAAGTTCTCTCTGTATTTTCTGTAGCAAGAAAACCTGACTAAACAATGTCGAGGAAGGTCATGACTCCAGATAAACATTTTAAATTATAATATAACTTGAATACAATTTAAATTATAAAAAGAAGAGACATCCAACAGTTTGTGGGGGGTATGTTTTATTTTTCTCTTCCAATAAAACTGTCATAGGATACCAAAACAAGTGCAAGAGACTGGTTGGGGTAGAAATGAGTGCAACATTTTCCAGTCCATAATAAAATATCAGAATGCAGAAAGATGTACATAAAAATGAACCTTGAGCATCCTTAAGAGAAGCAACATTTTTGAGAAAGTGAGAAGTTTTGGAATAGAGTGACAGGAAAAGTTATGTTTCAAGAACTCTGACAAAGCTTCAATTGTACTTCAGACTATATTCTACTGAGATTAATCTTGCCTTGCGCAAAACTCGTGTGAAACTGTTTTTGAATAGCAGAAATCTGAATAGCAGAAATCTGTCACTTTTCCCCTTTTTTTGTAACTAACTGCAGCATGCTGTGAAATAACAAAGGAACTGAACACAGGGGGAATAAACCACCTTTATCCCAACCAGTTTTGGCTCAGTCTTTCATAAGGCTAGGTTACTGCTTTAGACTTTCTTGCAATATCTGTGAGTTGATTCCACACCTGAATGCGGTCTTTCTGAAATGATCATTGTTCAAATATATTGGGACTACAGTTCCCAAATTTTTCAGCTGGAATTGCAATCCTGATACATCTGAAGGGCACAAGCAGTCATTGTTTTTAAATAAGAGGACAAGCATATGTGCCTGGAGAGACCATTGCTTGGCAAAGCTTCTTGGCCCGTGCATGGATCTTCTCCACCATTATTGTTATTTTGCTTATTCTTCAACAGGAAGAGAATTTCATACCACTCATTGGGTCATAGTGATGTTACTTTTTTATTAAAAGTTTTAAATTTTTTTTTACAGTATATAACCCAAATCCCTCCCCCCCCTCCCCCACTTCCCAGAGCTGATTACAGGGTTACAAATAAGCCATCATAACCTAACTAACATTACCCAACTCTACTAACAATCAAATCCATAACATACTTTAACTCCTTTTCAAAATAAATATTAACAAATTAAAAACCAAAAATAATAATATAATTAAACAATAATACTAAAAATAAATTCAATCATATTAAACTATTAAAAATAATCTAAAATTTACTCATAAGCTAAATAATACTTTTTAGTCTCATATTTATTCTGGATATAATCTATCCATCTTCTCCAAACCAAAATATATCTTTTTTTGTGAATAATCCTTCAATCTTTTTAAAAGAGGAGTTATCAGGGGCTGGCTTTCCACCAGCCCCTTTAATATGAGCAGGAAGATATGATTCCAGATGTACAGGGGAAGCAAACAGATAGACTGTGATTTCTTCCTATCTTCTTTAAAAGAGTAACTGGGCTAAAAGGAGAAGAATTATTTAAAGGATTCTATGAAGGATTCATTGCCTGAATTCACAGTTTTTAATCCAAGGCATACCTTGCAATCTATTATGAAGTGTAAAGCCCTCAAGGCTCCAGAATCTGTATTGGGAGACAGGGAGAAATACTGCTTTCTAATCAGACACCACACATGTCATTATCATGAGTCATAAAAGAGCCGAGGTTGCCTACCCCTGGCCTAGGGAGACACAGGAAGAAACACAGAAGTCAAAGGAATGATGTCATCCAAACAAAATTCCCTTTGGATGTCAGCTGGGAAAGAAGATAATTCATCTAGACAAGAAAGGGGCAGGTTCTTGGCTTTTGGAACAAAAGAGGTTGACAGAGTCAGGGGGAAAAAAATCTCTGTGATATTCTCAAGGTTCAAGCAAAGTGGAACTTTGTATTTTCTTCCTATATTTTAGGATCCCTGTATATTATATACAAAAAACAAATTTAGTTTAGTCTAGCAAAAGAAACTGATGATTTTTGAAGGAATCATATTTTTTTTTAAGTGGTGGCTGTAGTTGATGATTAATGCAGGCGTGTAGGATGGAGGTCTTGAAAGTGCTAAATATATTTTATTCCAATTATAATAATAAGCAATGGCTGGAATTTTGAAATAGAATTGTGCCATGAGTTTGGTTGTGTGTATGAAACTATTTACTGTGCAACAAAGGGGCACTTTGTGATTTTAATAAAAGAACTTTCCTAAGCTGTGAGCTATCTCTCTTCTGCTAATGGAAGGAGACACACTTCAGTTAGCAAAAGGATAAGAAAAGGCATTTTGTTACTGTTTTAAGTAGAAGAACACACAGAAAGCTAAGTGGCAAAGCTAAAGTAAACATAAAGTAAACCTCTGTGTCCTCCTTTAACTGTTGTTCTCCGTTCCAGATTATAAACATGTGGTTTTAAAAACATGTGGTTTTAAACACTGTGTTTTCTGTTTTCTTTGGTATTTTGTCTTTTCACCATAACAATGAAGACAAATTAAAGAACAATGGGGTTTAATTGCTGTCTCAAAACTTTAAAGTTCTCTAATTTTTCCTTCCTGACATCATCAACATTGTCACCATCATCTACTGACCTCCTTTATTTATTTATTTCAAAATTTTATATGGCCACCCATCTTAAATACAAAATCCTGGGTGGCTTAGAACAAACCACAAAAAAATGTATTACAAGAACCCTCAATCACAAGCACAAAAGCAAAATTAGAGAATAATCATAATACATTAACCAAGGCACCATAGCAAACTACAGATTTAACCACACCTATGTTGGGCTCAACAAATATCCTGGCTCAGGAACTGGGAGAAGAATCAAGTCTTCTCAAAGGCAAAGAAGGTCAGAGCCTATGGGGGGAGTTTATTCTCTAAGGCAGGCACCACAACAGTGAGGGCACATCTCCAAGATCCCACCAGATGACACTGTTTGATAAAGAAGATCAGAAGTACACACACTTTTAGATGGGATAGGTAGAAATCCTTGGGGAACTTGATCTCACACATAGCCTGGCCTTGTGCCATGCAGAACTTTTAAGTTGATAACATGAACCATTTGGGGACATTCTGGGAGGCAGTGCAAATTATATAACAGCAGTATAGCCTGGATGAAACTTAGCGTGGCCAAAACGACATATACTACTATACTGGTCATTCTGTATCAGCTGAAGTTTCTGAATACTGTACTCAATCATCCAGGTCATAGTACTCCCAAAGGTGTTTTTCAAAAGGCAACTGGACTTTCTTCATTTTTTTCCCTCTGAATTCAGTTCTTCAGAGAACTGAAGAAGCTTTGGGGATGAGAAGCAAAATGCTTTCAAGGAAAAGGAAGTCCAGTTGCTTTTAGAAAAGCACCTGCAAAATAGATCACGCTGCAGTAATGCCATCAAGAAGTTAATGAGGTAGAAGTGATGGTGAGGAGACCATTCTGATCCAGAAACAGCCATAGTTGGCACAATTTGGCACAAGACAAATTTGTGTAAAATACTTCTGCAAAGCCTAAACCAACTTGATTTAGGGTATTTTTTTTTAAAACCAATCTGTATAAGTATGCATATTTAAGTAAAAATATCTATGCCTTTGTTTCATAGATTAATACAGAAATTGGTTTAAATGGATTTATGGAAGAACACATGCAAAATCCAAATCCCCAGCAACTGTATTTGTGGCTATCAAAGACAATTTATGGAGTGAGTGCATATCACTCAAGCATCATAGCAATAATTCTTCAGGTACTTCATAAAATAAAATAAAGTAAAATAAAATAAAGCAAAGTATAAAATAAAAAAGTGTAATGTGTGTGTCATAACTGTTTTACCGTTATATATTTTTAAATATAGATAGATAGGTAGTAGATAGCTAGCTAGCTAGCTAGCTAGCTAGCTAGCTAGCTAGCTAGCTAGATAGATAGATAGATAGATGAAAAATAAACAAAAGCAGAAAATGGGGAATCAAAACAAATGTATATTTTATAATGTACTATGCACATATCACCGGAAATCTCATTTAATTTTTGTGTTCTAATTTTTAAATTCTTCAATCCATCTTTATTTTTATTTGTTTACTCATATTCCTCCTTTGTTATTTTAATAAATAACTCAGGGTGGCAAACATACCTAATATTCCTTTTTTCCTCCTATTTTTCCCACAACATCCCTGTAAGTTAGTTTGGATTGAGAAAGAATGATGGGTCTAAAATCATCCAGCTAGTTTTCATCCCTAAGACAGGACTAGAACTCACAGTCTTCTGGTTTCTAGCCTAGTGCTGTCACAACTAGATCAAAGTGACACTTCTGATTGTTTTTTGCCACTGAGGATTATTTATGTTACACTGACAATTATACATTTGCAAAGCAAAAGCTAGTTGTGTGGAAGTTTCACAACTACATATCACCTGTTGGTCTGATGCATGCATATTTAAAAAAAACTGTATATAAACCTCTGTCTGCCAGTGTTATTTTGCACTCAGAAATGCATACTAGGTTTGTTGAAGATTGATAGGAAAAGATACCATATGCACCAATTTTGAAATACTTTTGAGAGCAAGTTATTTCTGTCATAAAGTGTCATAAAGTGTGAACAACAGGTATATAAAAATAGGACATTGCACTGAACCTGGCAAAACTCCAAATTCCAAAGAAAGAGTTTAGTAATTAGAAACAGAGGTAATTAAGTTATCTAGGGAAAAGTAGATCCATCTGAATTTGTTCTGTTCCAAAACTGGGCCTTCCAATCTGCTTTTTTTGGAACTCTGACAGACAGCGAATGACAGTTGTATAGTAATCATGCCACAAAGAAAAACAAGAAGGAGGAGCGGAAGGAGTTGGGTTCAGCAATAGACAATCTGTTCTCAGATCATAATTGTTATGTCCTGGGCCTGTAATTGACAGAGCAGGTGCAGGAAGCTGCAGAGAGACCCAGGCAGACCACATGGCCTGCCCTGGCCAGACAGGCTGTCTCCAGCCTACTGCGCATGCGCAAAGCAGGAAAATACGTTGCATTTATTGGCTGACGCTGTTCCCTGTAAAGGGGTATAAAAGGGATCCGCGCCATTTTGTGTTGTTCTGTTGAAGCTTTAATAAAGAAGCATCTGTTGTTACTCCTGCCTCATTTCAATGCCTTACCAACACACAAAACAGAACAATAATGACCCTTGGAATCAGGTCAGGATCATCTAACAATTGGCTCATATCATCCCAATGTCTTGGTCAGATTTGCAAGATTAATCGGAGAGAGGAGAAATCACTAGTTACAGAATTTACACCATGTGTCACCTCACTATTGCCAGTCTTTTATCCAGAGCTGCATTAGCTAAGTGACCTAGCCAAGCAGCAATGAGGGCTTTTATGGACAGGTTCAACAAGTCAATCTCTTAGTTGTATGACTATCTTCGTACATATTCTATTATCTGAAAGTCACAGCCAGTGTGATCTCTTAATTACACGGTTAGACTAGAGCTGAGAAGACCTGATTCAAGTCTGTTCTCAACAGGAAAGTTCACTAAGTGGCTTTGGGTGAATCATTTTTTGTCAGCTCACTGAGGTTCACAGAGTTGGAGAGAGAAAGAGAGAATGATGGTGCTCTCTGAGCTTGCTTGTTTTCTTGCAGATGTTTCATTACTCAAACTAGGTAACATCATCAGTGTTTCCCCGAAAATAAGACTGGGTCTTTTTTTTGCCTCCAAAAGAGGTACCAGGTCTTATTTTCGGGGTTTTCTTACTCACCGTGGACAGTGTCCTTGGGACTGTAAATGCAACCACCTGTGAATTAGATCCATGTCCCTCCTGGCTGGTCAGGTCTGCCTAGGAGATGACATATATTTGAGTCCTGGTGATAGTTCATTCATTCTTCAGGGAAGGGGGTGTTGCCTGGCGCCCTTTCAAGTGATCTTTCTTTTCAAGAAGCCATTGTTGGACCCTACCAGGCAGGATGCTTTTTTGTCTAAACTCTCTGCTATTTTGGAATATCTTTCCCCCAGAGGTGAAGTTGGTGTCAACTCATGTGGATATTGAAGAGCACTGTAAAACAATGTGGATAGTTGGAGGTCTAAGAGTGTTTGCTCTACCTTTTAACTTATTTTTTTATTCTTGCTTTTATTTGTTTGTCATTCAGTTTTAATTCTGTTTTAACTGTATCTTTTATGATATTATTTTTTTAATCTGTAAAAAAAACCAACATCCTTGCAGCTCAATCTCCATCCTAGCCAATGCTTGGGGAAAGACTGAAAGGGATTCCTCTGATCTCAGGTAGAAGGCTAAGGGCTGAAACAGTCACCAAGAAGGCATACCTCAGAGTTCGCAACAAATGGAAATATTTAATGGAGGAGAACTAGAGTGGTCCACCCTATGTAACCTAGTAGAATGGGCAGATATTCTTTGGGAGAAGCAGTCCTACAAATAATGGTCCCCTGCCATGTAGGGCTTTAAAGATAATAACCAGCACATTGAATTGTACTCAGAAGGCAACTGGAAGCCCATGCAGCCTTTGCAGCAATGATGTTAGGTGAACTGCAGGACACCCAGAATTGCATGCTCTGCTGCATAATTGCAGCTTTGGGACGATCATCAAGGGCAACCCATGTAAAACACATTGCAGTAATCTAAAGGAGAGGCAAGGGTTATTGTGAGCAAAGCCTCCTGGTCTTGGAATGGGCACAGGATGGATGTGTATAAAGGCAGTCCTGGCATGACTGCCTCCTGTTCTTCCAGCAGGAATCATGAGTCCAAGAAGACCCCCAAATTACACACTTGATCAATGAGGGCGAGAATAAAAATTGTCAACTCTCCTGGCCCCAGGAGACCAAAAACTCTCAATTACCCATCTTTCTGGGGTTCAGTCTCAGCCAGTTTCTTCCTATCAGCTTACAGCTCCAAGCACTAAGCCAGCATCTGAACAGTTGTACTTGCCTGGCATATGATAGAGATGTATAATTAGGTATCATCAGCATTCACTTCATGATACTGAACCCCATGCAAGTCTATGATCTTCTCTTTTTTTTTTTTTATTGAATTTTTTTCAAAAATTTTACAAATAAACATCCACCCCCCCCTCCCAAACCACCCCACCCTCCCCCCCCCGACTTCCCAGAACTGAATATAGGATTATTTAACAAATTTTAAAAAATAACGTATACAATTTATAAGATAATTAATAATAATAATAAAAATCATAATAATAATATATATAATAATAATATACGTAACATAAACTTTAAAGTAAATAATATATATTAAAAAAAAAGAGGAAGAAAAAAGGGAAAGAGAAAAGAGAGAGAGAAAGAAAAAAGAAAGAGGTAGGCGAAAAATAAAACATATATAAAAAAGTATATAAATAATAATACAGAAGAAGAAAGAAAGAAAGAAAGAAAGAAAAACAATCATTACAAGTTATAAAAAAGCTAAATAATATTTTTCCATATCCAAATTATGTTGTATAAAATTTATCCATTTTTCCTATACCTCAAAAAATTTCTCTTGAGATTGCTCCTTTAAAAAAGCCGAAATCTTTGCCATTTCTGCCAAATACGAAACTTTATAAAACCACTCTTGTAAAATAGGCAAGGATTCCTTCTTCCAATATTGTCCTATTAACAGCCTAGCGGCTGTAATCAAATTTAGCATCAATATAACCTCCCTAGCATCACAATCAGTAACAATACCTAATAAAAATAATTGCGGAGTAAATTTTACCCTCCTTCTAAAAATTCTCTGAATATTCCACCATATCTTAATCCAAAAAGCTTTTATATGCTTACACGTCCACCAGATATGATAATAAGTAGCATCCAAGTATCCACATCTCCAGCTGTAAATTAGAGTACATAATGGACATTTTCTTTGGATCAAGGTGCCATCTATAAAACATCTTATAAAAATTCTCTCTTAAATTTTGCGCTTGTGTGAATTTAACATTTCTTATCCAAATAAGTTCCCAAGTATCCATTGAAATCGTTTCACCAATATTCTGTGCCCATTTAATCATACAATCTTTAACTAATTCAGATTCTGAATCCAATTCCACTAAAACCCCATAAACTCTCTTAATATGGGTTGGCCTTTGATCTCTTACTTGTTTTAGGAGAATTTCATCTTCTCTAAGCCAGCCCATTTTACAATCCATCTTCCATCTGTCCACTATTTGTCTATATTGGAACCATGAATAAGTTAGATTTTCATGTGTTAGTTCTTCCAAAGATTTTAACTGCCAGTCTTGGCCATCCCATCTAAGTAACTGTGCATAAGAAACCGTATCCATATTAACCCCTTTCCTTATACCTTCTATGGCATGCCGAGGTATAGCCCATAATGGTATTTTAAAATCACATTTATAATACTTCCTCCACACTCTAAGCAAAGAGATTCTTATAATATGAGACTTAAAAACCCAATCCACTTTTTTATTAAATATTAAATAGGCATGCCATCCAAAAAGTAAATCCCAACCTTCCAAATGAAGTATTTCTATATTTGTTAAATTCACCCAATCGCTGATCAATGTTAGTACTACAGCATCATAATACAATTTCATATTTGGTACCTTGAGTCCACCTCTCTCACGAAAATCTTGCATTATTTTAAGTTTCACCCTTGGTTTTTTCCCTGCCCAAACAAATTTATTAATACCTTTTTGCCATTCATCTAAATTACGATCACTCTTTAAAATAGGTAACATTTGAAACAGAAAAATAAACTTTGGCAGGACATTCATTTTAATAACTGCAATTCTACCCATAAGGGATAACTGTAAATTGTTCCAATTTTTTAAATCCTTCTGTATCTCCGTCCACAACTTTTCATAATTATTTTTATACAGTTTTGCATTGGAAGCAGATAATGTAACCCCCAAATATTTTACCTTATCAACAATTTCAAAGTCTGTTAACTTAACTAGAACCTGTTTATCACCATTAGTCATATTTTTAGCTAATATTTTAGTCTTATTATTATTAATTTTAAAACCAGAAACACGTCCATATTGTTGGATCAATTGTAATAATTTTACCACCGAACAAGTAGGTTGAGACAAAGTAACAACAAAGTCATCTGCAAAGGCTCTTAATTTATATTCTTTTTTATTAATTTCTATTCCTTTTATTTCTTGAGACTCCCGAATTTTAATCAACAATATTTCCAATGTTAAAACAAACAATAACGGGGATAACGGGCATCCCTGTCTTGTACCTTTTTCTATTACAAAAGCCTCTGACAAACCCCCATTTACAATAAGTTGAGCAGTCTGTTTTTGATATATATTAGATAATACTTGTAATATATTTTGTCCAAAATTCATCTCCTTAATTAAACATAACATAAACTGCCAATTCACTTGGTCAAAGGCTTTTTCAGCATCCAAAAATATCAGGCCTGCAGAGACTTGGTTATTCTTTTCTAAATACTCTAATAAATTAATGATTTGTCTAACATTATTTTTCATATACCTTCCAGTTATAAAACCCGATTGATCCTTATGTATAATCTGCTGCAAAATCCCCATAAACCTATTAGCTAAAATTTTTGCAAAAATTTTATAATCCACATTTAAAAGAGATATAGGCCTATAATTTTTAGGCAATGTAAGATCTTGATTGTCTTTTGGAATCAGTGATATAAATGCATTACGCCAAGATGGAGGGATCTCTAACCCCTGTAATAAGTTATTAAACAATTCACACAACGGTTGAGTCATCTCTTCTACTAGAGTTTTATAATAAATAGATGTCAACCCATCCGTACCCGGCGCTTTGCCCAATTTCAATTGTTTAATAGCTGTAACAATTTCTTCCTTAGTAATTAAACCATTAATCTCTTTTTCCTGATCTTCTGTTAATTTAGGAAAATTAACTTTACCTAAATAATTGTTTATATCTGTAGTTTGAATATTAGTACTCTTGTATAATTTTTGGTAGTATTCTAAAAAAGATTTCTTAATCAATTCTTTCTGATAAACCAATTTACCATTATAATTTATTTTATCTATATTCCTCTGTTTCTGTTTCTTTCTTAACTGATAAGCCAACCATCTCCCTGGTTTATTAGCATTACAAAATGTATTTTGTTTCATAAATAGTAAATTGGTTGCAGCTTGATCAGCCATCAACATGTTAAATTGTGTTTTTAACAGTTTTATAGCTCCTTTCACCTTTTCATCTAAAGGATTTGAAATTAGGAGTTTCTCTTTTAATTTAATCTCCTCTTCTAAATCTTTACGTTTCTGAATCTGTTTCTGTCTATGCAAGTTATTCATTTTTATCAAAATACCACGCATAAAAGCTTTACTTGCATCCCACACCATTGACATTGATGTTCCCTTATTCATATTTAAAGCAAAATATTCCTTTAAACATTCCTTTAGTTTGTGGACATTTTTTTCTTGTTTAAATAAATTCTCATTCACCCTCCAGGATCTCCTGTCTTCTTTCTCAGCAAACAGTTCCATCCAAACTGGACTATGATCAGACAATGTCCTAGGAAAAATTTTTACATTCTTCACCCTGTTGTATAAATCTGTTGTGATAAAAAAAAAATCAATTCTTGAGAAAGATTGGTGTCTATCTGAGAAGAAGGTAAAGTCCCTTTCTTCTTGGTTACGTTCACGCCAATAGTCTCTCAATTCCCAATCTTCTTTCATGTCAAAGAAGGCTTTAGGTAGCTTAGCCTGTTTAAAAAAAGTAGAAGAGCCTTTTTTGTCCTTTTGTATATCTAAGACACCATTCCAGTCTCCCATTAAAATCACAGATCTATAGTCCAACAAGGTTATTTTCTGATGTAGCAACCTGTAGAATTGCTCCTGTTGCTGGTTTGGTGCATACAGCCCCACAATAAGAATTTTCTTGCCATATAAACCAAGTTCAAGCATAACATATCTTCCATGAGGATCTGATTCTAACAGGATAGCAGATAAATTCTTCTTAACATAGATTACCACACCCCCTTTTTTTCCAGGGGCGGGAGATACAAAATGAGATCCCAAACGAGGATTGTTTAAGTATTTTTGGTCTTTAGATGTAATATGAGTTTCTTGCAAACAGATAATATCATTGTTGTGTTGCTTTAAATAATGGTAGATTTTTTTTCTCTTTTGAGGAATATTTAATCCATTAACATTCCAGGTCAGGAGCTTTGCCATCTCCCTTGGCCTTGAGCCTGGAGAAGATCCCCTCAAATTCTGCTACTGAAGAGTATGTTGCAGAGCTTTTGGGTCTTGCTCCTCCCACCGGCATTGAGACAATTTGCTGAGTAGATTCTTTAATTTCTTTTTCTTTTTTCTGTTGTTCTTTTTCTTTGCGTTTATGTGCTGCACGGGTCATTCTCTGTTCTTTAACCTCTGCTTGGGACATCCATACCACCTGTCCAGCAGTCATCACACCTGTACCTTCAGGTTTCTGTTCCATCTCTTTATCACTCAAGACTTTGTGCATCATGGGAAGAGGTGAGCCTGCACCCAGGACCGTTTTGTAAAAATCCTTAGCTTTAGCAACTGTATTAAGTCTGTAACGTGTCCCCGCATGGCTCAGGACAATACCCATCGGAATCTCCCATCTAAATGGCATCAATCTTGCTTTAAGTTCATTTGCTAAAAAAGCAAAATCTTTTCTGCTTCTTAAAATTTTAGGTGGAATTTCCTTTAATATAATAATATCTTGGGCAGCAATCTGGAATCTTTTGTTGTAGAAAATTTGCAAAATCTGGTTTCGCAAAGACTTCTTAGCAAAATATATCACCACATCTCTAGGCAGATTCTTCTGTTTTGCAATCCAAGAATTAACTCTATAAATTCTTTCCACTTCCCCACGTAACTCATCTTTATCTATGTTCAAAATAACAGCCAAGTCATTAATCACCATTTCCATCAAGTCTTGGGTTTTATCTTCTTTCAGGCCTCTTATTCTCAAAGCATATTCCATCTGTCTATACTGGAACATAAGAATATCATCTTGTGAAGCTTCCACTTTTTTCTCCATATCTTGGAATTTATAATCCAAAAGTTCTACTGTTTCTTCAATTTCCTCCACTCTAGAGTCCAGCTTCACGACCACTGAGGCCACTCCAGATAAAGCTAAAAGTATATCATCCCTCAAAATAGTATTATTCTGTTCTAAAAGTTCCTTCATCTCTTGCTTCATTTCTTCCTTACTTTCAGATTTATTCTGTTCCAACAATTGCTTCATTTCCTCCCTAAACTGTGACACAGCATTTACCATTATTTCTTTAATGTCTTGTGCTGATGTACCAGATGGGGGAGGTGAAGGTGGAGTAGTTTTAGGTTGCTGCACTGAGGGTATTATTTTAAGTTGTTGTTGCCCAGTAGAAGTAGCAGGAGAAGAGATTACCTTAGGAGCTGTAGTGGCTGGTTGTCGTTTTGAAGCCATTTTAATTTATCTTCCTTTCTTCATAAAAATACCAGTAAAAAATAAAAAATCCAAAAGATTAAAAATAAAATAAAATAGAATAAAATAGAATCAATTTAGAAAACTCCCAGAAGATAAAAAAAAAAAAACTTAAAAAAGAAAACAGTATTAAGCAATAATTCAGCCAGTCCGTCTTTCAAAGGAAAAACTTTCAAAACGCCATTTTACTTTCACTCTCACTTTTCCGCCCGCGAGAAAAAAAAGAAAGCTCAAAAAATAAAAAAAAAAATCAGCACATACTAAATAAACTAAGTAAACTAAAAAAAAAATAAAATAAAGCTAAACTATAAATAAAGTCCTTTAAACAGTTCTGTCCGGTTTAAAATTACTCACGGTTACTTTAAATACGGAGATGGTAGCGGCGTTTCGCTTTGTTTCCGAAGAAACAAAGACAGCTGAGAGGCGGAGAAGGCAATGAACTCCGAGGGAGCACTCTTTCTACCCCCCTAAAATAAAAATCCAGGGAAGGTTAAGAGGTTCTACCTCTATTCATGCGATCTCTACCCCTTCCCTTCGCCCGGGAAGAGGATTGCGAGCCGCAGGCCAGCTGATGAACGCTGTGCTCCGCGGATCTAACACCGTCTCAGGAGGACGGCTACAAAGTAGCCGCCATCTCCACCGCCTTAACCACCGGAAGTCCCGATCTTCTCTTCATATAGATATTAAACAGAGCAGAGAGAAACCCAAACTCTGAGGCACCACATATCATAGTGGCCTAGGGCTGGATCTCTCCTCCCACACTAGCACTGACTGATACCATGGAGGAAAGAAGCAGACTACTGTAAACAGTACTTCCCACTTCCAATCCCCAGAGAGGGTCCAGCAAGAAATCACAGTGATATCAAAAGCTGCTGAGAGATCCAGAAGAGTCAAGATGAAGACATCATCCCCATCCCAAGGTCTCCAAACAACATCCACAAGTGCAGCCAATGCTACCTTGGTGCTATAATCTGGCCTGAATCCTGATTGAAAAAGGTCCAGATGATCTGGTTGACCAAGGCCCTTTGTAGTTGGGAGCCACAGCTGGAAAGCTGAAAACTAGATGGATGTTATCCCAAACTGTAGGGCTCCAAACCTTTTTGAAGAGGGAGCGAACCACCATAGGGTTCAACAACAAATTGCCATTAATTGTTAATAATTCTAAAAAAATTCATTGGAAGAAATTCTTATTTGAGATTCTTTTTTATAGGAGCCATGCTCCGTGGCTTTATAAAAATGATATTAAAAGTAATGTTGTGTTTAGCTCTTTTAGAAGTAGCAAACGGAAGACTTGGATGGATTGTATTTTATGGCTTCATAAATCTTACCCACACTTCTCTAACAGACTTTAACTGTAGCATCAGTGCTGGATAAGAGATCAGCTTCATATTCAATGACAACTTTAATAATATTAATGAAAGAACATTTGTGCCCCAAGAGTAAATAGCAACTTTTTGTCTTGTTGAGAATTTTGAATTAGTACATAAGAATGAATCAGTTGAAAATGAACACATTCACTGGCCATCCATTTCAATTTCTAAGGGAATAAAGCATTATATTGGCTGACTGCAACCATTCTTTGGCTGATGTTTCAGATTCATTTTCTCAAAGTGCTTTGCTGGCAGATGATCTAGGCTGTCTGAGAAAAGGATGGCTTAACTCAAAAATCAGAGAAAAACAAAACTTTTCCTGAGTCATCACTAGCTATCTACCTATAGTAAATTTATTTGGTCAGATGGCTTCAATGAGCTGTTGAAGGAGATATTAAAAGCAGAAATAACTCAAATAAGATAATGCTTTATCTGCATTCAGATAAAATCCCTCCTCTCTCCACCTTTCCCACCTTTTTATTTTTACTATTTTTTAATTAATAACAAAAGAATAAAAGAGCAAAACACTAAAAGAATAGTGAAGGTGATACATTATCAAAGAGAAGGGGAAAAGAATATATAAAAAGTGCTAGTGTCTAGACAATGGGAGAATGCCTTAATTTCCACAGCAATAATGTTGATGGACCTCAAATTACACAACAACAAAAAAACAATATTTAGAATTTATTGGACTTCATTATGTTTGAACAGAAAAGGACTGTCAAAAATAGCATTTTATTGGAGATGTAATAAGGATAATGCTTCTTTAAAACATATTTCTACAATGGTCTATATTCACAAAGATTTGGGAGAAAGAAGTGGATTATACAGATATAATTGTGCATCAAAAGCTAAAATATTCAGAGGATATTATTCCCTTGAACTACATACCAATTTAAATTTATACGGTTCCTGACTCCCACTAACCATGACCTCCACCTGCTATTCAAACAGGAGCTATGAGTCCAGAAGGACCCCCAATATATCAAAACTATATTCGTTCCTAAGAGATGAGATGGTAATATTTCTCAAAGATTCAATTTGCTAATAACTTTAATAGTCATTGTTTCCTTTTATTTCAAAGTCACCTTTGTACTCCCTTCTGCTTACATCTTCAGCAAATTTGTCCAATTAAAAATGAAAGTTGATTTAGTCCTTTAATCTTACCTGAAAAGAAATCTGCATACTTCTCAGGGTTTTGAAGGGAAAGGAAGCTCTGAAAAAGAGCACAATCTTATTTTATAAGTGCAAGCCATAAGGCTTAATTCATATGTACTCCTATTGAGGGCTAGTAATTATTATTTATTACTGTTGAATGAAAAATCTTCATCAGGGTCTAGTCTAAGCTGGGAATAAACAAAATAGAGACTCCTTTACAAAGAAGGCTGTAGTTTATTGAAGGGCAGAGCCAGACAGCAATATGTCTCTGGGAAAGCTGACCACATGTTGCTGAGAGTGGTGAGTTTTTATACCTTCTGGGGCTCTTTAGGTTGTTTTCTGTTCCTGTTTGAAGCTTTGTATTTCCTGTGTCATGTACTTTGACCTGAATCGGAGTGTGCCCTTTTGGTATTGGTGGGTTAATCCTATTATATCCCCAAAAGTCATGTCTTTTAGAGTTTGGGTGGATATGTACATTTTAGAGATCTTTGTCTTCCTAATCTCATAGCTTCTAGCTTCCTGGCCCCAACCTTCCTGAATGGATTATTATATCTGGTTTCTGCTGAGTTTTCTGGCTGGGGGGGGGGAGGAAAAGTTTCTACCTTTTAAAGATCTTCTCCATTATTCCTTTGGAGAAATACATTCTGCCTTTTTAATATTTCCCAAAATATTTATTTCTCTGGATTCTTCCCACATTACCATAAAGCACACTTAAAGAAAAGAGGCAGGCTTTTGAATATATTTGGCCTTGCATATTTAAGTATTAAAATAATTTCTTTTTTCTCCTGAAAGATGAATTATTTTGACTATAAATCTTGTTCACTTATCTCAGAAGGAAAAAAAAAGTATTCAGAGATAAGGAGAAGAACAAAAAAATACAAAGAATGTCATGCATCTCAGACAGGCTACACTAAATTAATTCATTTAGATTTATAGCAATCTACTGTCAAGACCTCTGGTTCCAAGGATTCTTTTTTTCTTTTTTCTTTTTCTTTTTTTGGATTTTACTCCTGCCCTGTGCTATTAACAGCTTTCATTTGAATGATTCCATTCCTCTTTTGTTTTATCTTTTAGGATTTCTTGGATTTGGACTGGGATTTTTTAGAGATGTTGTTGCTATTCTTCCATGTACTTATATTCTCAAATATAAAGCCAGTTTGGTACAGACTGGGCTAGAAATAGGAGGTGATGTATTCTAGTTTCACTTTAAGCACAAAACAAGCTGGGTGATCTTGGGCCAACCACTGTCTGTCAGCTACTTCCAAAGAAAGGGCAAACCACTTCCAAAGAAAGTGGTTTCTTTGCAACACACATGTGCATGTGCACATACACATGCACATACACGCATGCAGAGAGAAATACATTATTTCGTAACTGCTAGTCTCTCTTTAGGCACAAAGACAACTGCTACTCTTTCGACTCCTTCATTTACACTTCTTTAGTTTGTATAAATGACTGTGGGAAAAACAACTATTTATCAATCAAACCTGGCTCAATTTATATGTATTCTAGATTCTTGTCAGCATCTGATCTAGGTCAGTCAGCAAAATAAATCCAGGCAATATAGCTCAGCATAAGGGGAGGAACAGAATAATAAAGGTGAAGGACTTCCGGTTTTCACTTGTAGTGCATGGCCATGCGAGAGCGGACCTCTGCTCCCCACAGCTAGTTTCACCCTGCCAGGGAGACCCTAGATGGGTCCAAAGTCGCCCCAAAGAGGTGACCATGAAAGAGGGGCATGCCGCTGATCACAAAGTGACCGTAATCACTTCATTTGATCAGGGGAAAGCCCTCCAAACCTGACAGGAGAAAGGCTAGCCACATGCCAGCATCTAGCTCAAGCTACCTGCAGCCGAGAAGTCCATGAGCACTAACAAGAACAATAGTGAACAGCATGCTTAGAACTGGTGAGAATTAGCTTAATATGTGTAGGTATTTACTTAACTTAATTAAGCGCATTATATCAACATAGTCATAGTTTGCAATCATGTGACATCCCCTCCCACCTCATGTCTAGAGTAGCAACCAGAGAACTGGTTGTTAAATTATTTGAATCTCATCACTGTTTAGAACAATCCAGATTTAACCAGAACATTTGATCTGCATCATGTCAAAGGCTTTCTGTGAAAGCAACAAATCAGCCATGCCAAATCCAGTTGATCTGTGTGTAATAATATCCATTAATAATTTAATATCTGATGCTTGTTGCCCTCTTATAAACTTGACTATGCAGAAGAACTATGAAAAATAATATAGCCTTGGCGCCTCAGTTGCCAAAGTGTTAGTATTCATATTTAACACAGAAATCAGACTTGTCCAAGGTCCTTTGCTATAGAGTTGCTTTACATATCTTAATTCTACCCAGCAGAGAATTCTAGTGTGCACATTGAGTTACTAACCTCAAAGAGCTTTCTTTAAGGTCATTAGGAAAGCAACATCAGTACCAAAAGAAGGCACATCCTGAACTGTTGGTACCGTTTAATTAAGTTGTAAATCCACCCGTCCACCAGGTGTCTAAACATATGAGAGGGCTGATGATATGTGTCTTATTTGGTTGGTTCTATCATCTTGGTACTCAACAACAGAAATTGAATGTGCAGCATGTCCTGCATTTCTGTTTTTATTTTAATTTCAGCTTTATACAGGTTTAATAACTGTTTTCTTACTCATAGATGTTCATACCTACCTGTGATTCTGACTAGAGGCTAGCCCCCCTGGGTAAACCAGACAGGAAATACAATTAGATGAGCTAAATCTATTTTATTATAAGGCTACATAACAGAAACTTGCAAATCTGAAGGCACAAACTTTTTGCCACTACTTTTAATTGTCTGACCAATGGCAGGTGTGAGGGGGAAGATCCTTCCTAAGTTTCTTTCTTTGATAATTAAGCCACTGGAGGCTCCCCCATCTCCTGTCTGATCTCTACCTCCTATAGGCATTATCCCTTTCCTTGGTCCCCAAACTCATCCATACATTCCATTACACTAGAAATTTAGCACATAGGAGCATTTATGTCTTCCTTCCCCAGCTTAATCTTCCCAACAAAAATCTTCCCCTCTTCAGCTAGTAAACTAGAAAAAGAGCTGTTGCTGACACCAGTGAGGACATTTTCTCCCCATATGATGTGCTGCCATATGATGAAAAGCATTTGATTAAGATGTAGACAGAAAGAAAAAAATTGTCTCTTGCAGTCCCAGTGGGACTTTTCTGAATGCCTATAATTATTAAAAATAAAAACCTGTTATGTTCTCAAATGTCTCTTTGACCCTCAGTGGTCATATTTGAATGGAAAATTCTAAAAACGGAACTGTGACTGCCAAAAGGGCACAGTTTGTCCACTTACCTGAAGTATATCAGCAATTGACTTCAAAAGCTCTTTGTAACACAGTGAGCAAGAATAGCACCCTTGAAGTGTCCACTGAAGCAGCTTTAAATTGGGAAGCTATAACTGAGGTCATGCAAATTCTCCTGATCTTAGCTCAATAAATTCAACAAATTAGGTCATTAAGTGAGTATTTCTTAGTAAACTGTACCAGTGGCTTTAACAAAGCCTGATGGAGTTCTGTTGATGATCCATTTCTTGGAGGATATTGCAATGGGAGATTATAAAGTGAAATTGAAAGACCTTTGGTTTTTTATGAGGTTTGGATGTTAAAACATAAGCTGAGCATATGTCCATGGGGGTGAAGAACCACTTCAAAGTGACTTTGCAAAGAAGCACAATCCATTTGCTTTTTAAACCATCCTTTGCTCTCGCTGCTTGTTGAGGAAGCCACATTATATCTTCCCTTCAGTGAAGAGAACTGTAGCACTTTTGCAATGGAAAGCTCTTCAGGGAGGCAAGCTGCCTTACACAGACCTATTTTGCATTAACTTCAGTGACAGCATCAATAGAAGCATGAAGACATGAAGCTAGAGTTTTACAATTCTAAAATGTCTTTAGAGCAGTATAGCTGATCCTTAGCAAGTTTAAGATAAATGGGAGTTGTCTTCAAGAGGAGGAGGAAGAAGAGGAGGAGGAGCAGCAGAATGTTTTACAACTGAAGTTAGACTTTACATGTGAAAAGAAAGACTTTGCATGTAAAGAGAACTCTTAAAAAAATCATATTACATTTTGACTCTTGCATTTTTTTAAGAATCTGTAAGGTTGTGCACACAGGCATATGCATTCATAAAAAAGGTGAATTAGGGGACCAGACAATGCAAAACTTTATTTTGACTCTAAAAACAAGCATTGTGTTCATCCCTGTCAGTGTCAGAATACCAGAATATACATGATACTAGGGCATTGTTCCTAGTATCATGTATACTGCCAAAACAACAAAAAATACAACAATATCATGACACTAATGGGGGATTATTTATCAATGTAAATTGAAGAGGAGGAGGAGGAGGAGGAGGAGGAGGAGGAGGAGAAGAAGAAGAAGAAGAAGAAGAAGAAGAAGAAGAAGAAGAAGAAGAAGAAGAAGAAGAAGAAGAAGAAGAAGAAGAAGAAGAAGAAGAAGAAGAAGAAGAAGAAGAAGAAGAAGAAGATTTAAATAGTCAGTAATTTCCATTGGAATAAGAACCATCTCATTCCATCCAATGTCTCCATCTAAGAGCTTAAAATATGTGATGAACAACCCTATTCTCCCGTTGCCCTGACTGGGTTTACGAATATGTTATTTTCTGAATGGGATTCCTGAAATCACTTACAGTTCTCCTGAGGAAGTTCTGACAGTTATCCAGTAACAGGTCATCATCTTCTATCAATGATATTGCCCATTTTGTGGCTGACCCTTTCAATGGTGCAGACAGTTGAGAACTCTGTGGGTCTACTGTACATGAATATCTTCCACTGAGTAAGGGAGATTCTTAATTGGTCCAAGTTTCTTCCGTATTTCTACGGCAAGCTGCCATGAGAACATTGCTGCCAGTGATATTTCATGCTGGAGGGCATTTTGCCTGGCCCGCTACAACAACAGTATCATTGCAGCTTATAAATTATTGACCTATGCAGCCATTTGCTGCTAGTGCTGCAGTAAGGCTGCTGCTAGATGCTGTGGGGTTATTAGTGTTTTTTATGGATCTATGTTTGAATTTTCCTTCCTCTTCTTGGGAGTAGGAGTTTGGCAAGATTGATATTAGGCCATCTCAAGAGTGTCATAGGATAATCCAGCCAAAGTTTAGTTATTTATTTGCTCATATCAAATAGAATCTTGCCAGACCAAATTTCTCACCCTAAACCTGAGAGATTCTAGAGAGTGGCTATCCTAAATCTGTTCATCTTCTATATCCAATTCTGGACTATGTTGACACTTGTTTCACTCCCATCCTTGGCATATGTTCCCTCATTCCTGGGAAACTGCCATTGCAGTACATCACAATTGTCTTGTTTATGGATATTTCCCATCGATATTATCTTTTAGATCTGATGTTATTCTGCTATGCTTTTCTTGATAAACCCTTTCAGCTTTTACTTTGTTTGTATGTTTAATGTTTTCAAACCTATGAACATCCTACCTACATTTTAGTGTGACAAAATATCCTCTATGAGTGAATTGAAAATCTGTTCTAAAACAGCTTGTTCTGCTTTTGGTATAAGCAACCCTAATGATCCTTATGCTCTTTGAAAACCAGACCAGCAGCTTGTATTATACGATTTCTTGGATCATTAAATTCTGTCTCTGTATGCATGTGTATATTCTTTATATTTCAGAGACTTTTTATTATCTTCATACATGAACAGTTGACCTTTGGTTGGAAGATACATGGAAGGTTGCTTGTGTTTTAAAAACCATTCTTCCCCTTCAGAATCTGGGGTTTTTCCTGTCTCAGAGAATTCTCTCCTTTCAAGGCAACCTGCCATATTTATCCTTAAAAACCTTAGAGATTTTTTATCTCTTAAAAAAAATCCTCTGAATATAGTGTTTTGTAGTAAGCACTTGTACAATAGCACCCAATGTTCTCAGCCATATCTTTGAGAAAAAGGGGTACTTGAGAAATCTCATGTGACTTCTTTATTGACTGAAGTGATTGTGGAGTGACTTCGTGACTTGACACAAGCAAGAGAAAGATTATTGATCCCAAATGTCCCAAAGGTGCTTTTTCAAGAGGCAACTAGACTTTCTTGTTTTTCTTTGAAGATGATTTGTTTCTCATCCAAGAAGCTTCTTCAGAGCTGAAAAAGCTTCTTGGATGAGAAGCAAAATGTCTTCAAAGAAAACAAGAAAATCCAATTGCCTCTTGAAAAAGCACCTTTGGGATAATCATGACTGGATGACTGTGAATCTCCATAGACATTGATCCCAAAGGCAGCATTATATGGGAAGTTCCCTCCCTCTCTGGAGAACAAATGGATAACTTTGTTGGCAAGGACAAATCTTAACACTGTCTGTGTGGGTGGTGGTGGTAGGGGAAGGAAGGGCTAATACTTGCCTTATGCTGCTTTAAAAAAATAATAAAGATTGACTTTGAGATGGCAGTGGTTGTGTCACATACACACACAAAAAATACACTAGTTTTTTTTCAGAATTTTCTTTTTTGGGGGAAGAGAACTTCTGTAGGCTTTATACTGTTGTTGTTGTTTTATTATTTCCTACCTCAAAATGGCAGAAAAACAGCCTGATGATTGACAATATCAGCTAGATGGGACTGAGAGAAGGTAAAAAGTGTGTGTGGGGGCTTGTTTGTCCATCCCCACTTAACAAGATCCTTGCCACATTATATGGCTCTAACCAAGCTTTGGTTTTGTGAAAGCTGTTTAAAACAATCTTTTCAGCAAAGACACTGGAAGACATGGGAGTGCTTTAATATTTTAAAACACAATGCAGAACTTCTATGAAAAAGATTTGCTATTTATCATTCTGGTTAAACTGATATATAGTGATTTGGGTATTTTTTAATTCTGAAAAATTAAAAATGTACTTCAAAATACTCAAAGTAACCCAATGTATAATTTTAAATGCCCATATTTCAGAAGGTAGAAGGAAAGCACAGGTAGGAATAGAATTGCAAAAGTATTTCATTGCTGCCAGCTCCCCCTGCCCCCCCCCACCCCCAAATGTGGGTATTTATATGCAGGCTTAAAAGATAGAGAGCATGCAATCATATACTGACAAATACTAATTTCTCTCAGTATATCAGAAATCTATTATAGGCTGCTCAAACCAGGGACGTCTTCAAAATAGCCAGGCCAGTTTTAATGATGATTGATCATTTGAACAGCCATAGCACAGTCTCCATTTAATTCGCATTAACTGCTGCAAGATTTAAGTGAACTGTCCTACCTTCACGCATACACAAAACAAAGCAAATAACTTGCAAGGAGGAAACACAGCCAAAAATCTTGTTTGATGCTGCTCACATCAACCATACAGGTTGCCTTTGGCATCAGAATTTGTTAGCTCCTTCTCCATCTCTGTTGTTCTATCTGTTATGTATGCTTGTGTGCCTGTAATTCTGGGCTATTGAGCATTGCTGCTGCTGACAGACAAGGGGCTGGGGCTGTGCCTTTAAAGTGCCCTTCACTCAGAAAGCTCACTTTCTGTTATAAGAAGAGAATCACTCTGCATTCTATCAAGATGTGCACTCAGCTGAAACAAATGCAAGATGCCACTTTCTGTTTTGACCAACTAATTATTTGCCATTTGCTTTTGATGCTGGCAGCAGCCTCTGATTCATTTATATCGCTCTTCTTTTGACATACCCTGTTCATATAGAAAAATGTGGGTTTTGGTTTTTCTTTCATTCCCTCCAATTGGCAGGAAATTGGATGGTGTCTTCGGAGGACCTAGTTAATTAGTCATGTCAAAACTACTGACTCATCTGTTAACACAAGTGGGAACTTTATCTGTTTTAAGGAAATTAATTATTATTTTGCTTTTCTCACATGGCTTTGAAAACCCATATGGCTTTTTAGCCTTAGGGCCTGGTAATTGAAGAGTTATGACCCAGAGTGCCTAATTTGGGGTTATTTCACTGGGGGAAATAGATTAATCTCATATATCAGTTTGCTTATTTGGGTACTGAGCCTGAAATAGTATTCCCTTTGCTTTTGTAACAGCAGAATGTAAAATGAAAATGCTGTACAAGGAAATATAAACCGAGATTGCCACCCAATGCATTACACAGCCTGTTCAGCATTTAGTTAAAGATATATTTTCCAGAACAAGTGGTTTTAGTTATTCTCTTGGGGACTGCTACAAAAGGCTCCACTGTATGTAAAATCAATGGTGGTTTAATGTTTCCCCATCTGGGATTACTGACATTCTAGTATCTCTGCTATCAAGTGAACAAAAGACTCGAAAATAATATTAACCCATTTCACAGGGCTTATGGATTTATTTCTCTTCGGTGTGTACATCAGTACATTGATCAAGAGATGATGCCCACTTGAAAAACCATGAACTAGATTAATTAGGATTTAAAATACGGAATATTGGTTACAGAAAATATTTTTAGATTCTTTTAAAGTTGTTAACATTGCATTGAGAAAGCAGTTAATTTTCTTAAAACTTGTTTGTGGAATGAGAAGCTCTTGGTGCAAAGAATCATCTTTATTTTGATAATGTACAACATTAGGTAGCATTTCATAAATTAATTCACAATCCTTATACAACTCAAATTGTGTATGTCAAGTTACAAGAGATAAAAAACTTCATAAACTCTAGTATGTGCAAAAGCCCTATCCATACACATGTCCACTTCCTTCTGGAGTTGATGGGAACTCACTTCTTTCAATGGCACCAAGTCAATCATGCCAATTAGAATTTTTTGTGTTCATTCCAAGCTGAATTTTGTTGGATACATCATCCCTCTCCACCAAACAGTTTCTTTCATACTGTAGAATATGGGAGGGATCATCTGATGTCCTACTTTCCATTTCTATTCTGTAGCTATTATGTACATAAAAGGGCTAGGATTGAAATAATTAAAGGTCACTCTATTTAGGATTATGGAAACTAATTAACCCAACAGAATTGTTATGGAAAAAGGCTAAAAAGAATGCTCTGGATGTCACCTATGCTTCTGCAAAAATAGTGATATATATATAGTGTGTGTATGTGTATACACACACCCACACAAATTAATTTATAAAACTAGCTTCAATCTGATATTTTGATTTTATAACCACAACTACAATGTGTATTGTATTAGTCAAATTTTGTAACTCAATTCACATCAGTTATTTGGAACTATTTACAACAACAATAAAAAATTGAAAGTAGTGTTACTGAAATGTGTATCCACTAAGTTGGAGACATAATATGCCAATAAATGCTCTATTAGCTGGATGTAGTTGCATGTCTAGACAGGATTGATAGCAAACAACAAACCACTCTGAAGATTTCCTCTGTTTGACATGGAACATAAAGCTGGATCTATATTTCATCATATTTTAGTGCTATTCCAACACAGTCAATTGCTTGGTTATGACTGGCAAAACCCCACTAATTTCAGTAGATCTACTTTATACGTATTTGCATAAAAGCTATAATATTTTGTTTGGCCAGTCCTGAATATTTTTCACAGTAGTCTTTGGTAACTTTGTGTTCCTCACATATAGCTTACAACATTCTTCTTTCTCTATATGGCTGTTTATCAAAAGTTACATTTGCAGTTATATTGCTTTTAAATTTTCAGAGCTCACATTTTTCTCTTTTGAGGACATCAGTCAATAACCTGAATATGAAACCATGTTCTTCATTCGTATACCTGTCAACATGGACAATTTTTGGAAATCTTTTTATATGAAACTATGCACTTTGCTATTGATCGGTTTCAGATGGCATCTGTCGAAAACTGGAGCTACTGTAAATTTGATATGCTGGACAACATATCTTGCTTGCTTTCCAAAAGATATTGCATTGTTTCTGAAATATTGTTCTGAATCCCAGGAGCACATAATGGATGAAAAGACTAATCATTATTTAATATAGTCTGTTTATTGTTCATCTTTACATGAATGGTAACTAATGGTTTATTACAGGGGTAATTGATTCAAATCTAACTACCTTAGATATTATTGTTCATTAGATCAATGAACTAGTGTCAATGATTTGATTTGATTTTTTTATACGCAACTTTCATGTTTGCTCAATACAAATTGCTTTTTCAAGTATTATCCATATCAGCTAGGATTGTACATGTATTAGGTTTGTAATGTATAAACTCTGAGAAATGAAAAAGGAGATGGCCCAATTCAGATGTAGCAATAGTAGTTTAATAATGCATGGATTATTGGAACAACTATGATTTGTTGAGAGTCTTGGTTATTACCCATTCCAGTATACATTGACCTACATTTCCAGGTGAATATATCTGCTGAAATATAGCTACTGATCCACCCATTTTTCTCCAACCTGTAATGTAGTTCTCAACTATAAAAATGTGTCAGGCAGCATTTAGAAAAACACAACTTGAGAGGAAAACCATTTTTTTAAAAAAGAACATTTACATATGCATGCAAATGCAAATCTTTATGAAGATTTTGTCTTTAAAATACTGGTTAACATGGGAATAAGAAAACATAAATTTTATAAATGAATCCATGTGCAAGAAAAATCTATTTAATCCAGGGGTGTTATACTGCTGACCTGCGGGCATGAGAATTCCATCACAATTTTCTCCTTTGAATTAAATGTAAAAAGCAAATTTCTTGATTTAGAACTGGCAGGAAAAAAAATGGAGGATTTTTTTTTCTGATGGTACTACTCACAAAATGAGCTTTCTGTACATTTTTAAAATAATCTTGAGCACATGAAGTGCCTATAGCAGTAATAAAATAAAAATAACAAAATCTCTGCATGCTTATTTTTTTTAGTTGAATTTTAACTTCTATTTGTTCCAGAAAAGCTTTCACAATGAAGCCTAAAGCAGAGAGAATTGACAAGGGGTTGAAAAATATATATAGTCAAGGAAGTATACATCTTTTATTGATGACCATATGTACTTGTTTTCCTCCCACTTTGTCATTTAAATGGGTACAAGACCAAAAAGAACCCTCTCCCCCCAAAAAAATAGCTTGTGCATATTTCTTTTTTATCTTGGGTTTCCTTCTCTTATAAAGCTTTGTGTAAAATAGGTAAAAGCAAGATTTTATGTTTTAACTTCTTATCCCAAGTGAATCTTATTCATGGTGATTAAAATAAGATATGAAAAAGGCTGATACAATCTGAACAACGACATAGCAACTCAAACATTGCTTTGATAAATCTTTACTAAGCTAGGTGCATGTTAACAACTAGGCAAAGGAAGCCTAGGCTGGTTTAGACCTTGAAGAGAGAGATATTTATAAGAGCATTATTAGCATCATATAATCTTTGCTTTTTCTAGGCACAAGGATTTTGCCAGGCAAGCTTGAACACAACAGAATACTGTTAAAAAAGCAAAAACGTGCACTCCTTTCTTTTCAGAGAAATAAAGAGGGAGACAGAGGGAGGGAGGGAGGGAGGGAGGGAGGGAGGGAGGGAGGGGGGGGGAGAGAGAGAGAGAGCACTCTACTGCTATTCCATTGTGTGCCAGAGACTTCTGTGTTTCTTAAATAGATGTAGATCAAGAGGCGTGAAAGCCATTCGTACATGCATCACAGATTACAAGGCAAGCTGTTATTGGCATTTCTGTTCTACAGGTCTTCAGACTAACACAAATTCTGGCTGCAGAAAAGTGAGAAATCTTTTTCCCATCTGATGAGATAGAGAGATCAAACCAAAGGATGAATGTGTATTGGTTTGTAATGTGGTTTGTGAAGGCATTTAAAGACACACTATACCAAATACTTAGCATAAAGCTGCTCTTGTGGCCTTTTTTGATGTTTCAGGTATTCTTAAAAAAACATTAACAACTTATTTATAGATGCAGATTTCCTTATTTCAATTAATCTCATTTTTTTATTATTCTTGGATTCAACTTTAGCTTTGATAAATTAACAACTACATGTCCTTTCGTGATCAAGCAGAATGTCTTATGTCATTGAGATTTGCTACAACTGAAGACAGAACTAAGTGTGCAAAGCACATGATTCCCAGAGAAAATATATGATGTTTGTGATTCTTTTAAAATAATGATATCCAAACATTTTTGCCATAAGATACGGGTTTAATTGTTATTTTTAGGGATTTTGTTAAAAAGAAAAGAAAAAAACTTTGGAAAGATTAAAGATTCACTTCTGTACTTTGCTATAAATTTCCAGTTAATAGCATCTGTATTGATATAAATAATATCCTAAATCTGCATCCTGGTAGTGCATTACATTCTTGGATATATCTCCTAGCAGTCTTTAAATTAGAAACCCTGGCTTGCATAAGATAGCATGAGCATGCTGGGAATAAAACTGGTTTGGTTGCACTGGGGAAATATTGGTTGAAATGTGCAAAACTCACAGGTATTACCCATAGGATTAGCAGAGAAAGGCACATGTGGTGACGGTATGACTAGGACTAGTAACCCTAGAGGATTAAATGGTAAGGAGAATCAATTAACAAATGTAAGGGGAAAAAAGGTATGTTGTGATTTGGGAAACAAAGAGAAAGGGGAAATATGTAGTAGATATGAGAGAAGATACCGTAGTCTAATCTTGTGGAATGGACGATAAAACTATTGAGAGAAGTGAAGGTTTAGATCTAATTAGGAACAAAATAGTTAAAATGGAAGATAGAAAGTACAAATTGTCACCTAGGTTGTTGTGAGTACCTAGATTAGTAGAATTTATAGATTAACAATACCTGCATGCAATGTTTCTGTCAATGGTAATAAAAGCTTTGAGGGAAAAATATGCAACATTCTGAATGGAGTTGCTCCAGACAGGGAAGAAATATTATGCAAGGTGGCACAAACTGATGGGTGGAAACAGGACAAAAGAATACAGAAATTGAGATTGATCCAGTTGAGAGCACAGGAATGAATACGAATGATGATTGTTCAGTTTGTATGTTTTGAATACCATGTTTAAGTGTGTGTATTCATATGTGCACTTAACAAAGAAATAAACCTGAAAGTATAACCTACTTCATTGTTAATGATGAAAGATTCGTAGAATTAATGCAGGACACAAAGGGTAGTGAGAGATTTTGAATGTACAATAAATTAGTAATGGTAATAGTTTTAAGAGTGGAACTTGAGAAAAGATTGATGTGTAAAAAAAAAGCGAAAAAAAAAACAAGGGTGGAAATAGAACAATGGCAGGGAGAGAATATATGTGTCTTGTATGGAAAAAAAATAGAAGATGGATTAATTTCCAAACAGAATTAATGGGAAATGGACTTAAGGAAAGAGGATATAAAAGCTGATTGAAACAGAGTAAAAAGAATTATGCTATAGAGCACCACAGAGGTGTGTGGAGTTATGCTAATGAGAAGTATTAAAAAGGATGCCTGGTGGAATGGAGATATGAAGGAGGCTGTGGTTGAGAAAAATGCACTCAAGAGAATGATTGCTGCAAAAAATGAAGGTGACAGTTATTGTAAAATGTACATATAGAGGTAAAAGATGATTGCAAATAACATAGGCAAAGGGAAAAGGGCACTGTTAAAAAATATTTATGTATTTCACCTATTTCATAAATACAAATAATAGTAATACAAGTGATAGAGAAAACCAACATAATTTTGATGGAAGTAAAAGATTGGAAGATGTGGAAATAAATGCAGAGGGCTAAACAAGGAGCCTCATCTAGAGCAAATGGAATGAAAAATAATAGTAATGAAATTATTTGGGTGAAGATAAATTGTCTGGATGCTAGGAATAATATTTTAGACATGCCTATGGAAAGACAGTCCATACATGCCAAGTAGTGGAATTGAAATAAATTTTGTAAAAAAAAGGCTTGTCTGGGCTGAAGAGAAAGGAAAGACTGAGGAAAGTCACAGCTACGAGGACTTGGTGAGATCCCCAAAAAGAGACAAGTGAAAGTTTTTAATAAATAAATAAAAAACAAAAACCAGGAAATGTTTTAATCAATATATAGAAGTAGTGAAAGCCAGAATAGTTTGTAAAACGCGAAAAGTATGGAGAAGTATAATGTATATTGTTGGTGTAAAACAAAGTTTAGCTACATCTTCTTTTCTTATCAAATGCTTTTAATTGTTTTGGCTTAGTATTTCTTACTCCTTATGTGCTCTACATAGCAAGAGCAAGAGCACTTAGACTTATATGCCATTTTGCAGTGCTTTACAGCCCTCTCTAAGCGGTTTACACAGTCAGCATATTGCCCCCAACTATTTGGGTCCTCATTTTACCAACCTCGGAAGGATGGGAGGCTGAGTCAATCTTCAGCTGATGAGAATTAGTCAGCATACTACATTCTAACCATTGGGCCACCACTGCTACATAAGATTGTTTATCCTGAAAGACAATAATGTGATGCATAGGTATAGAGAGACTAAATTCATTTGCATTAAAACATGTCCATATTTAGCCCAAATCGCTCTCCACACACACTTTTTAAATCTTACTTCCAGTCCAACTTTCCAATTTTCCAGTTCCCATTAAACTAACATGATGCCTCCAATCATGTAAGTAACTCATTCAGTTATTTGGCTACCAATCTGTGCAACAGCTTTTGATTTTTGAAAACAATAACGAACAATTCTATTACATTAAACTGTATAACATTATAATATTTACAGCCTTGCTGCAAGGGTGTCCTGAAAGTATTTGCTGTTATGGTTAGATTATATGGGCTAAGGCTGCATATATCTACAGAAGGAAAATTCAGTTTGATGAAGGTCAAGCAAACCTGCCCCTTGAAGCAAAAGCACGAAATTAAAGCAGCACCTGGGATTAAAGTGTCAGATTAGAGAAGCCACATTGCTTCACTCTGGATGATAAAAGGGTCTTTTGTGCATGTGCACACATGCACAAAGAAATCTTTTCTCTGGCTCAGTGAAGCCAATCAAAACAAATTGCCCGCTGCAGTGCTTTGATTTGAAGCACCAAAGAAGAGCAAGCATATTTTCTGGGATGAAAGCATTGCTTGGAATCAGATTCAGAAATTGCATATACTTTCCATCTTAATTGATCAATATATTTTTGGAATATATTTACTCACTTTAAAAAAAAAACTGCTGTATGTATCATTTGCTGTATAAATCAGCCTAGATGTATCTTTGCCACAGACAAAAGACTGCCTTATAGCACACATGTTAGAATATAAGTCAAATATAGGCTACCATGTATATGGGGGAAACTATCAGGTAATAATAATTCTATGGTTATATAAAACATGATTGGAGCCCTGGGAGTGATACTTAAAACAACGTCTTTGATATCTGGAGATATTGGGTTTGTCAGACTTGAACACCTTCATTAAAAAAATAAAATTAAAAACTGCTTTAAACTGTCTAAATTCTTATAGGCTACTTTAATAATTCTTATGTCTTTGGTTAGGACTTGAATTGTTATATTTCCACCAGACTGTCAATCCAACTGTAGATTACCCACATGTAATATAGGTAATCCTTGACTTACAATAGTTCATTTAGTGACTATTCGAAGTGACGTTACTGGAAAAAGTCACTAATGACCATTTTTTACACTTATGACAATTCCAGCATCCCCATGGACACATGACCAAAATTAAGATGCTTTTCAATTGACTCATATTCATGACGGTTGCAGTGTCCTAGGGTCATGTGATCACCTTTTGCAACTTTCTGACAAGCAAAGTCAATGGGGAAGCCAGATTTACTTTACAACCATATTGCTAACTTAACAGCTACAGCAATTCACTTAATAACTGTGGCAAGAAAGATCGTAAAATGGGGCAAAACTCACTTAACAACTGTCATGCTTAGCAACAGAAATTTTGCTACCTCTAATAACCATTTGTCTGCAAATGAAACTGGTGGGATCACAAAGGGATAGAAAATGAAGAAACTAAGCATTCTGGGACTTTAGAATTGAAGTAGATAAGCACTTAACACCCCAGACTAAAAATTACCCATAATAAAGACAAAACAAATCTGGATAGTGAATGCTACAGTACCTGGAGAGATCAGAATAGAAGAGACAGAATCACAAAATACAAAGACGTAAAAGATAGAAGCAGAATTACAGTGGCAAAAGAAAGCAAAGATAATACCAATAGTAATAGGAGTTTTGGGTACAATCCCAAAACATCTGGAACACTGTCAATATTAACAGAATCAGCACCACTCAATTGTAAAAGGCAACTTTATTTGGAAAAACTTACATCTGGTAAGGATATCTTTAAAATTGCCAAACAACATCTGCCTATCCCAGATTCTTGGGAGGGCTTGATAGATTTAAAAAAAATGCTAAATACAGGCTACATATCTGGCAGATTGTGTGACAAACAACAACAATAATAATAAATAATTGTATGCTACTCGACTCTCTATTCATAGCAATCAAACTACAATAAAATAAATAAAACATAAATCTAGAAGATAAAGGCTATCAAGCATGGCAAAGAAATAGAATGGAATGAGGGGGTCTCATTTTCCCTCGCCAAATGCCTGGGAGAACAGCTAGGTGTTCCCAGGACTTCAAAACAACAACAGAATGGGGCTCTCCAGATCTCAGGGGGAACCTCATTTCAGAGGGCAGTCATTGCTGCAGAAAAGGTGTTCTTCCAGGGTCCTGAGATATGACACTGTTTAACTACTTGATAACACAGAAAAATGTGGGTTAGACAGTATCACCATCAGATGGATTCGTAGCTGACTGACCGGCTGTACTCAGTTTGTGATCCTCAATGGAATTGCATCTACATGGAAGGAAGTGTGTAGTGGGGTGCCTCAGAGCTCTGTTCTGGGCCCAGTGCTCTTCAACATCTTCATCAATGATTTGGATGAGAGGATAGATGGGGAACTCATCAAATTTGCAGACAACACCAAGCTGGCAGGAATAGCTAACACTCCAGAAGAGAGGCTTAAGATACAGGAGGATCTTGACAGACTTGAACAAAATAAAATTCAATGGTGAAAAAAGTAAGGTTCTACATTTAGGCAAGAAAAAACAAATGTAGACATGAAAAACCAAATGTACAGTATAGGGGGTACCTTGCTCAATAGTAGTAACTGTAAGAGGGATCTCGTAGTCCTAGTCGACAATCACTTAAATATGAGCCATCAGCTGCCAAAAAGGCCAACACAGTGCTAGGCTGCATTAACAGAAGGATAGAATCAAGATCACGTGAAGTATTAATACTACTTTACAATGCCTTGGTAAGGCCACACTTGGAATACTGCATCCAGTTTTGGTCATCACGATGTAAAAAAGATGTTGAGACTCTAGAAAGAGTAGAGAGAACAGCAACAAAGATGATTAGGAGGCTGGAGGCTAAAAGATATAAGGAACAGTTGCTGGAATTGGGTATATTTAGTTTAATGAAGAGAAGGATGAGGGGTGACATGATAGCAGTGTTCCAATATCTCAGGGGCTGCCACAAAGAAGAGGGAGTCAAGCCATTCTCCAAATCACCTGAAGGCAGGACAAGAAGCAACGGATGGAAACTAACCAAAGAGAGAAGCAACCTAGAACTAAGGAGAAATTTCCTGACAGTCAGAACAATTAACCAGTTGAACAACCTGCTTCCAGAAGCTGTGAATGATCCAACACTGGAAGTTTTTAAGAAGAGACTGGACAGCCTGAGCAGAGGCTTGGACTAGATGACCTCCAAGATCCTTTCCAACTTTATTATTATTATTATTATTATTATTATTATTATTATTATTATTATTATTATTATTGTTGTTGTTGTTGTTGTTGTTGTTGTTGTTATTGTTGTTGTTGTTGTTGTTAATCAAAGGAAACCAGAGTGCACTAATCCTGCATGTTTGAATCGGTTGGTAAGATATTATGAGAGACAGGTGGGTTCTCAAGTAACTAGGCCTATGCCATTTATCCTAGCAAAAAGCAAAAAGAATTCACATTTTTAATTAAATTAAAACAGAACATATTCTGTTTTCCTGGGGAAATATTGAATATTGTACAGTGTCTGAATATTTCAGGGTCAGAGTCAGAGTTCTGCCTGGGGGATTCCTGTTGGAGATCCTCATTTTTCCTTGTCCAGATTTTATCACAGGCAGGATAAATAAGGTAACATTGCTGTTTATTGTTTGATAATATAGCCTTATTTGGCTACATCCAGTATTATTTTATTTTGAATACATCTTCAATGGAACATGATAAGGCCTCTCTGTTCCATTCTGAAAGGACTATATAAAATGACAAAAATCCCCTATCTGCTTCACTTGTAAGAGGTGATTGAATACACAATCTCCCTATCTGCAAAACTTCCCATATAATGCAAACAAAGACTTGTTTTTGTGGCTTTTACCACAACTATGCCAGCTGCTGCTTTCTCCTAGAAAAGATCACCTCCAGGCTTTTTATCATGTTGCTTTCCCATTGTAAATATTGCTTTTATCTCAGCAAATGTCACCATCAGGTTTTTCTTCCCTTTTCTATAATATTGCTTTCTCTCCCAGAAATGGTTACTTTCTCAATAGGCAAATTAGCTTCCACATGAAGCTTAGATAGGCTTCAACAATTAAAGAATACACATTCATTCCTTGGTAACAAAGATCAATAAGTCATAGGTTACTAAAATTAATACAAATTACATATTAAACATTAGCACACTGATTCAAAAGAAAGTTAGACTTTACATGTGAAAAAAAGTTAAACTTTACATATAAAGTGAACTCTTAAAAATCATATTACATTTTGACGCTTGCATTTTTTTTTTAAGAATCTGTAAGGTTGGGAACACATGCATATGCATTGATAAAAAAGGTGAAATAGGGAACCAGACAATGCAAAATTTTATTTTGACTCTAAAAACAAGCATCAGTGTCAGAAACAAGCATCAGTGTCAGTGTCAGAATTCCATGTGATTTGGGGCATTGTTCCTAGTATCATGTATACTGCCAAAACAACAAAAAATACAGCAATATTATGACACTAATGGGGGATTATTTATCAATGTAAATTGAGGAGGAGGAGGAGGAGGAGATGATGATGATTAACAGTGTAATTTCTACTATAAATAGAGGACAGGATCATGACAGTGACACATTTACTGACTGAAAGAAGAGAACTAAAGAAGGCCTTTTCAACTTTTTATTCTGCTTATTGGTGTGGAGTGCAGAAAAAAAAATTCCATTGCTCCTGAGCCAAGTGGCACATCCCCAAAAGTATGTCTATATTATAACATGTTTGCTTTACATCTTTCTGAATGGTACATTTAGGAAAGCAAGCGGAACTTTTGCTCAAATTGCTTTATCTTGGCAAGCTCAGCTATAACCTTTGCACTCAGGGATAATTCCAGTACAGAATAGATATACAGCTGATTCTCCAGCAGAAGAATTTGTCCCTGACTCTTTTCTGAATACACATTAATGGGATCCAGTTGTAGTTAAAGGTTTAAGAATCTTTCTGCAAAACCTTAGACCTGTGGATGCTTTGCTATTCACTAAAGCAGCTCCTCTTTTCTCAGGCTGTTTTGTGAGCCTCCAGGAAAGATATAGCTGCTCTGATGCTGGCTTTAAGCTAAATTGACTCCTGGAGCAGCTGCACCTTTTCTTCAACCTCATGTGGGAGTCAGGCTGATTTAATGGATAGCACAGAGGTGGTCTGCTCACATTCACACAAGATGCAATCCGTTTTCCACATCATTTATGAAATGCGTGCAGCCCTATAAAACATACTTTTTTTCCCTAATAAAAGCACATTCTTTTTTCTAAACCCTTCTCCTTCTCAGGGAATGTCTTTAGACATTTTTATGCAGCTTCACCTCAATGAATTTTGTCCACTGGCATAGAATTTTTTTTGTGGGCAAAATAGGAGGAAGAGCATGTATGTTATGCTACTTAATATTATCATCTTAAGTAATATAAAATAAAGGGAGGAAGGATAAAGGAAAGGGAAAGAGAGGGAGGAGGATGAGGAGGATTTAACATTAACTGTTAATTGCACTGGACAAATTGTTATAGGAAAATAGGGAGTAAAAAAGTAACATTATATGGGACATATCTATTTCCACCCTCCCTCTCTCCCTCCCTCCTATATGCTCCAAGAATCTTATAAGGCCTGAGCAGCCTTATAAATCTAAAAAATGAATGAATGGGTGAATGAATGAATGAGCTCCATAAGCTTTGTAAACTGCATGGAATTGGCAATTCTGTATAGAAGTACTTGCTTTGCAATTATCATTCTTCTTACCTCATTCAAACCATTAAACAGCAAACTCTATAACACTATTTTATTATGAAACATTTTCCACGTGTCCAAAGGAAGCATTGAAATGTATGTCAGTTGTCCTCGTAAGTCTGATTCTTCAAAGAAAAATTCAGTAAAGCAATTCAGGCTTTGTGGATAGACAATATCATGAAGGGATAATTTATGGGGCACCTGTGTCTTTGATAAGTTAATGTCTATGTGTTAGGATCTCCCTTCCTCAGATAAGTAGTTGCTACTGCTTCCAAGATGACATTATTTACTACCTTATCTAGATGACTGGAAACAAATGATGCCAACAGCATATCATATATGTAGTATAACCTAAGTTTATAAGAGCTCTGGGACTCTTGACTTTGCTTGCAAAGAACATGGTGAATATTTTTTTTTTTTTTTGCAAACTTACTAAAGGAGACAGTTTTTTTTTTATTTATACAATTGTTTTCACATTCTTTAAAGGGGTGTTTTCCAGCATCTACCCACCCTTCTTTTCTTCCTTTCTTTGCTCCCTCTATCTGCTTTCAACTTCTCCTTCTGCATTAATTGAACAGAATCAAGTACTTCTGCACTATATTGAAGACCTATTTATTTCTCATATACTTTTCTTGACCATGTAGAATGAAAAAGTTGTTGGAAAGCTGCATTTTCTTGTGCAATCTTCCTTCCATAAACTAGGTGGGAATAAATTAATACAAGCTTGCACAGTTTTGTCAAGTTGAAGGCAGCTGTAGAGCATTCACAAAAAGTGCAGGAACCTTCTAAGTTTTGTTGTGGTCTCAGGACTGGAAAAAAGTTGTTATCAAGCAGTTGGTAAAGTACAAAGCAAGGCTCCTGGGCTGGTAGTTTTCTCAGAAATAACACTTTTTTCTACTTAGGAAAAGCAACTCTGAAGACAAAGTGCTTGTATTGAAATTATAAATTATAACTAATAGCTGCTCATAAAACACCCAGCTCTTTGTCATTCTGTGCAGCAATCACAGAAGCCTCTTTTAATTTAAACAAAGATTACTGCCATTTATTTATTTTATTCTGTGTCATCCGATTCTGAAGCATTTTGCTAATCATAGCAAGGTCGAACCAGAAGCACTTTTTGAAAGAGCATTTTCATTAAAAAGTTCAGACAATGACTCCGACTATAAAAGCAACATCTTTGTCTACCTTTTGTTTTGCTTCTCTATCTGCCTAAACAGATGGTTCAGTAAAAAAAAGTCTCATTTCTGATACTGTCATCAAAGGTTTATATCACATAAATAATTGAAGTTATGAAACAAGACATGATGAATCAACAGCTAACCAAATAGCTAGTATTTAACAAGCCACATTTTAAATGTTAAAGGCATACCATTGCCTGTGGCTTCTTTTGAAGTTCATGCTAGAATTTATGGCATTGTTCTCAGTATCTCTCTGGATTGGCAGACTAAGATGGGGCTTTGAAATACTGTTTTATTGATTCTAAAAGTTGTTATAGAATTTTAATTTCTTTGTTGGTGAAAAATAAATCAGAAGCTCTCACAGTTGACTGCATTTAGCTGATTCAAATAAATTTCTTTATATTCATATCAAAATATTTACAATACCATACATTCTTCTTTACAGCAACAAAGCACAAATGAAGACTTCTTAGAGACAAACCTGAGACTGGAAATCCAGCCCCTAACTCAATACCCTTTTTGCACAGACTCAGTAGCACTTTCTTCACATTGGCTGACTGAGTTACCACATAACTCTTCCTGCTCATGAATATTCCAACAAAAGTTCTCCTTAATTATATTCTCTGCCATTTAACAGATATCATGAAACCCCTGGAGGTTCCTCATGGATCTCTACTTGGATGTTATTAATATCTGGAAGACATTCATCCCTGACCCTTCTTTTTATCTAGTTGTGAAGACCGGGTATATGAGACTTTATTCAGTCTAAGGGAGGCATTTGACAACTCTGGAATAGGACTAGTCAAAGAAGTGGGTAGGTCTTAGACCAAAAATAGATTTGATTTTGTTATTTGTTATGAATTGATTCAGTATACTTAAAATGACTGCTCCTTGTGTGCTTTAGTAATTTCTTCTCCTCTCATATTACAAGTCAGGGGGTTGTGAACTGCTCTTTGAACACAGTAATTGACTAGATCTGGATAAATTGGCCGTTGTTTCATTATATACAATTTTAACTGCAACAAGAGATTATGATAGTCAAAAAAGAAAATGCTTTCAAAGTAGGAAATTGTTGCAGCTGAATGCTTTTATATTTCTCTTGTGAGATCAGAATGCTATTCTTGAGCAGACTTCACTGCAGATGCTCAGTTGGCTCCTGTAGACCAATTGTGAATATGTCAACTGCAATTTCTATTGAAAAGTGGCTATACAGCCACTTTTAGTCACAAAGGGTTTCTTTTTCAAACCCAGTCAAGATGTGGACCTTGAATCTGCTCCACAGTGCATATAATTAATACATGTCTCCATGGCTTTGACTTCCAATTCAATTCCAACTACAATTTAAGTTCATGAAGCCCTAAAGAGTCCCTGGTGGGATCATCTTCTTCTATGCCTTAATGATAATCACTGAAGTCTTGGTTCTGTGTCTTTGGGCATCCAGCTGATTGGGACCAAAATCAGAACTTTCTAGTAGCAATTCCGAGTAGGGAAAGTAGAGAAATACTCTTCTTAGAAAACTAGATATGCTTCCTTTTGTTATTAAATAAACTCTCACATGTTTATTTTTCTATCTATCTATCTATCTATCTATCTATCTATCTATCTATCTATCCATCCATCCATCCATCCATCCATCCATCATCTATCTATCTATCTATCTATCTATCTATCTATCTATCTATCTATCTATCTATCTATCTATCTATCTATCAGTAGTACTGAAATCCAGAAGACATATACTGTCCATAACTCTTATAATACCTGATACTCGCAAGTAGAAAGTTGCTGTTGTTAGTTGTGAAGTCGTATCGACCCATCACGACCCCATGGACAACTTTCCTCCAGGCCTTTCTGTCCTCTACCATCTTCTGAAGTCCATTTAAGCTCACGCCTATTGCTTCAGTGACTCCATCCAGCCACCTTATTCTCTGTTGTCCCCTTCTTCTATTGCCCTAAATCTTTCCCAGCAATAGGCTCTTCTCCAGTGAGTCCTCCCTTCTCATTAGGTGGCCAAAGTACTTGAGTTTCAACTTCAGGATCTGGCCTTCTAAAGAACAGTCAGGGTAGGACCGACTGGTTTGATCGCCTTGCAGTCCAGGGGACTCGCAGGACTCTTCTCCAGCACCATAGTTCAAAGGCCTCAATTTTTTTGTGCTCAGCCTTTCTTATGGTCCAACTTTCACAGCCATACATTGCAACTGGGAAAACCATGGCCTTAACTATACGTACATTTCTTGGCAGGGTGATATCTCTGCTTTTTAGTTTGCTGTCTAGATTTGGCATAGCTTTCCTCCCCAGGAGCAAGCATCTTTTAATTTCTTGGCTGTAGTCCCAATCTGTGGTAATCTTGGACTAGATAAAATCTGTCATTACCTCCATTTCTTTCCCATCTATTTGCCAGGAATTGAGTGGGCTGGATGCCATGATCTCGGTTTTCTTAATGTTGAGTTTCAAGCCAACTTTTGCATTCTTTTTCTTCACCCGCATCAAGAGACTCTTTAGTTCCTCTTTACTTTCTGCCATTAGAGTGGTATCATCTGCATATCTTAGGTTGTTGATATTTCTCCCGTCAATCTTAATTCTAACTTTTGATTTATCTAGCCCTGCCTTTCTCATGATATGTTCTGTATATAAGTTAAATAGGCAGGGTAACAGAATACAGCCTTGCCGGACTCCTTTCCCAATTTTGAACCAATCAATGGGTCCATGTCCAGTTCTTTCTGTTGCTTCTTGACCCGCATATAGGTTTCTCAAGAGACAAATAAGATGGCCTGGTACTCCCATCTCTTTAAGAACTTGCCACAATTTGTTGTGATCCACACAATCAAAGGCTTTAGCATAGTCAATGAAGCAGAAATAGATGTTTTTCTGGAACTCCCTAGCTTTCTCCATGATCCAGTGTAGGTTGGCAATTTGATCTCTCAAACCCAGCCCAATAGAGGTTCCATTGATGAAAACATTTTTTTTCATTGCATACTGAAGATGGGTCTGGTGTACTTGTAATAATAGGGCTGATAATATGGAAACTTCAAATAATTTATCCTTCTCTAAAAGTAGCACAATTCTCCTTGATAATAATGGGAGCAGTGATTAAAGCAATGGCTTCTAAGCTTACCATTTCCTCCGATTTCTTAAAATCTGAACTGTCCTATTTGACAGGAACATTATGTTTCTGAAAGCTAGATAGTTATGGCTTCTTTTGCTGTGATATAGTTGGGTATACAGTAATCATGTTGCTTCCAGCAACTGGAGTTCTCCAATATTTACATTCAGAAAGAAACTACTTGTATCAGACTTCTTTGTTAACTTATTCATGGTCAGAATTTACAGTAAGACTTGAAGAAAATCTTCTCTCTCCTAAAGAAATGATTAAGTGATTAATTTCATGCAGGGACATAACCAAAGAAATGTGTGGTCCCCCCAAAAAAAAACCGGGGGTGAAGAATAAAAACAGTAGAAGGAATGAAAATGAAAGGGATATTTGTGCTCTCTAAATGGCTTTGAAGAAACATAATATTTAACCTGACAGTAACATTTCTATACTATCTTAACTTTTTAATATATTTTCATTGCTATTCTGGTACAATGTCCCTTCTGAATACTTCAGCCAACAGCAGTATGATATGAAATGACTCTGTCATATAGCTACATAGAACTATATATTCAAAAATGTTTACTGCCATAGTCTTTGCTGACATATGCTATCACATATGTCTAGCCCCAATATATTATGATTTCTCTCTGTGTGTCTCTCTCTGTCTCTCTCTCTCTCACACACACACACACATAAACACACACACATTTCTCAATTGCTCTTCATACCAACTCATAGCTTCATATCCCACCTATTGTACTTTGCTTTATGAGTTTGTAGCTTCATCTTATAATCAGCCCTTCTGATCACCTGTGCAGTTTTTTCTCTTTGTTAATTAAACAAATTAAAGTAAATTAAATAAAGTTAATTATTTGTGTCTAAATGGCTTTGAAGAAACATAATATTTAACCTGACAGTAACATTCCTATACTATCTTAACTATACTATTTTAACCATGAAGAGACTCCTTTCATGAGTCTTTTTTCTTCCAACCAGTAGGAAGGACCAATGAAGATGGGTTGTAAGGCCATGAAAAGTTTTGAAAATGTGCTTTGAATTAACGAAGCTGTGGTTCAACCATCCCAGTGAGGCAGTTTTGCACATCACTGCACTGTCTGACTTCAAAGCTGTGAATTTAACCTAATGGTTTGAAATTTTTGAAGCTCTTTGTGGATTTAATGTTTTTTCTCCCACTTCTTGGATGTTGCAATTTCACTTTCATGCATGGATAATAATCCATTGAATTTCCCTTTGACCATAGTATTTTGATTTAAAAGATATACCTAGAGTTCTTTTTTTTTTTAGCAAGCCTAGTTCCCATTTTCTATATTTTGATATTAGCCGAAGACAATAGGTAAAAATAATTATTTTGACAACAGTTTTTAAACTATTTGGATTTGGCAATTTTATATTTAACTTCCTTTTATTTAACACTCCTCAAAGTGTTAATTTTTTTCTTCCATTAAGTTTCTTCCATTGAACTTTTTCTTGCTCCTTTTATTCTTTGTATCATCTTCTCTCTAAATCTTTTTTCTTCCATATTTCACTGAAATTTACAAACAAACATATATATATATATATATATATATATATATATATATATATATATATATATATATATATATATTTTCTGAGGTTTTCGCGGGTGTTTGTATGTAGGTCTTTGGTTATTCGGGTTTTCTCCCGCGTAAAATTGGAAGTGTCTTGGCACGTTTCGACGAAGTCACATTCGTCATCTCAGGCTGGTGTTTTTAGCTTCTTGCTTTGAGCAGCAATTGCTGCTCAAAGCAAGAAGCTAAAAACACCAGCCTGAAGATGACGAATGGACTTCGTCGAAACGTTGCCAAGACACTTCCAATTTTACGCGGGAGAAAACCCGAACAACCAAAGACCTATATATATATATATATATATATATCAATATCAATATCAATAAAGCACAGGACTAGAACATGACAATGATTTGATGGGCCAGTGGTTTTTGCAAACCTTGTAAGATTTCTAAGATCCTGTGTTCTGAATTTAAATCAGACATAGACGTGCATATAATATACCCAGAGAAAAGCACACAGATAGCTCTGAATTCCAGCTATTGTTAGTTCACATCCTAGCTACAGATCTTTCAGCACTTTATCTCAATTATTTTGTTCGGTGAGTTGTAAAAACAGTAGGGGAAAAAAAATGAACTGTTTCTTTAATACCTGGGCCCCACATCACTCTCATGGCCACAAAGTGCAATAAAGACATGCTGCTGTCCATTAATGGCAGCTGGATCATTCCTATTTAGAAATCATTATATTAACAACCTCATGCATGTGAATTCAGACACAAGATGCAATAAAGCTAGTTCTTAAATAAGAGGATTTAAGTGGTATAGTTTCATAGCTGTTTTCAATGACACTAGAACCTTGTGCAGGTTCAAGTTCAAGAGACTTCCCCCCCAAGCAATTCTATATCAGATAAGAGCCTAAATCGATTATAAGAGTTGATATGGGGCTTTTGGTACTAAATATAAAGGAAAAATATCTCTTTTCACTTGCATAAATGCACTGCTCACTTAATTCTGAACCTGCTGTGATCTCTTTCAATGAAAATGCTAGACATTAATGCTGGGAGTTAAGTGCTTTACTAGTGACTCGTGTCTTGTGTTCTAGCCTTACTGTATATTTCTATAAGTGGAAATACTGCTTGTTTTTAAGTACTTAAGCTTGATGTAGTGCTTAACATACTATTGGTTGCCAATAGTGACATTAGAGAATGAGGTACACTAGGAAAATGAAAAAGCCGAATAATTTGTCCATAATTCTTGTGATAGTTGTGTTTTTATACTATCTAGATCAGCTGATGAAAATCCATGTGCTTTGGGTCCTTAAGTTTAGGATTTAACTAAATCAGAACCAGTTTGGGATCATGGTTAAAGTGCTGGCCTAGCGCCCAACAGATTGTGAGTTCTAGCTTCACCTTAGACATGAAAGCCAGCTGGGTGATTCTGGGTCAGACACTCTCTCTCAGCCCAACTCAACCTCATGGAGTTGTTGTGGGGAAAATAGGAGTAGGGAGTATTAAGTGTGTTCACTGTCTTGAGTTATATTTTAAAAAGGTGGCATAAAAATAATAATAATGGTAAGAAATAATTAGATTAGTTTAAGATTGTAGAAATATTGCATATGTTGATAAACCTAGAGTTAGACATTAGTTATGTTACATTTAACTAAGAGATAACCTAATTATATACTTGTATCTGCACTGAATAAAATCAGTAAATAAAGCGATCCATTTTTGTAGAACTCCCTGTCTCAAAGCACACAAAGATTCACATCTTTGGTCACAACTTACTTTTCTTTGCCTTTTATCAGTCAGTGACAGTCAGCAGAACCTAGGAATTGTTTTCTTCTTCGTTTCCCTATGAAGAAACGAAATCAAGATGTCTAATCTCAGCCTCTGTACACAGATTTCATTTTTTTCCAGGGAAAGTGAGAACATTTACTAATAGATGTCACATCATGAGCTGTTCATGCAACAAGAATTCCCATCTGAATGAAGTTTTATGCACCAATAGTGAATTTTAGCCTACCAATTTATTTTTAAAGTTGTCTTCATCAAAACAATTGGAATCACTTTGCACAGATCTAATATATTACCATATATGGAAATGTTATGGTTTAGTGCGATAATATTTTGCATAAATGCAGGCAAATATATGTGTTCCAGGATAATATTGCAAGATCCAATCTGGGTTGGTCACCCAGTTGGTCAGATGAGGAGACCTGAATTCATTGGTAGCCTCACATTGCAATGAAAAAGGACATACATTCAATTTTGCAGCTACTGAGATTATTGCAGGTACAAAGATAGCCAGGGATATGATTGAAGTCTGGAAACGGGCCCTTTGTCAATCATAGGAGTGCTGATTTGTCACCAGTTTATCAGGTGCTTAGGAGCCAAGGACTTGGCAGCACAATAAACAACAGCCAATCAACACACCAATCAGCCAATAGGAAAACACCATATAAATATGACTCATAGAATAAACCAGTGTTTCCCAAACTTGACAATTTTAAGGCATGAGGACTTCAACTCCCAGAATTCCACAGCCAGCAACGCTGGCTGTGGAATTCTGGGAGTTGAAGTCCACATGCCTTAAAATTGTCAAGTTTGGGAAACACTGGAATAAACCAAAGCACATATTCCAGCAGAGAGAAGATCCCTGAAGATGGGCTCCAGGCGAGTCCGAAAGCTGAGAATAGTAAACCTCTGATTCCGATGACTGACCCAGATTGGATTTTACAATAATATTTTAAGTTATAGCCTTGTAGTCCCTGCAAATAGTAAATATTGTAAATATTTGTTTCTTTCTTTTTAAATTCATCCAAACATACTGTGTAAGTGAAGTGCCTTTATTTATTTTCTTGATATCTTTCTTCTTTATTTCTTCCAGTGCTGAGGAATCACCTACAATCCAAACCTGACAGAAGTCAATAGAATAACAATTACCAGACTTTAAATATCAGCTGTTAGGGCAATAATTTTCTATATACTTTGGCAATATGTTGTAATGCAAGACTGTAGCAAGTGAAAAAGAGTTTTAAAATGGTTACTGTGAAATATGACTTTCTTTTTTTTTTAAAAAAAAATCTAATTTCCTTTAAGACTCAAAACAAGCACAATAAAACAACATGAGCTCTCAGCAGCTTTGCATGATAGGCTGCTAAGCCCAGACTGAATGACTTAATATTCCTTTCACCTTATCAATTCATCTCTGTTCTTGACATCAATGAAAGTTCAGCATACAAGGAAGAAAACACTGGAGATGACATCTGCCATTCAGATCAAAGAAGTTAATTTGGCCTTGGGTCGTTTGATTTCACCAATCCTGGCTTTTAAAGAAGGCTCTCATGCAGGTGCAAAAAAAAACAAAAAAAAAAAACAGGTGGATTACTAGTGGCAACTTTAAAAAGTAAGTATTAAATGCTAAGCTGGGCAAAATAAAAGTGTAATGAATAATTCCCTTTTAAGGTACAATCCCTCCAAAGCTTTAGATGTTTGCTTAACACAGGGCTACTTAGTCTCTGCCATTGTTCCATCTATGTAAGAAAGGAAAGATTTTGATAGTTTAGACATGAGTTTATTTTAAGCCGTTTATCACTCCACTGCTTGAGGGTTACCATATCAAACTGGAAAAATCTATCCAGTCACTAGAGGGCAGCAAATTAATGTTTCACATATTTCGTTCCTGCCATCTAGTGATTACCCAGGTTTTTTGCAGTCCAGATTTGGTGGATCTAGAGATGGAGAAATCAAATTTTGTTCATTACCGTATATGCCGGCGTACAAGGCGACCTGGCGTATAAGATGACCCCCGTCTTTATCGCCGAGCCGCATTCCTAGAACGTCATCTTATATGCCGGAAACTACCAGTATTTCCGGCGTATAAGACGACTCGGCATATAAGATGACCCCCGTCTTTGGTGCCGATTTTAGCGCTCGTGGAAGTCGCCTTATATGCCGGCATATACGGTATATTGGACCAAAGATAGATGGGAACAAGGAAGGTATGAAAATAGGTAGGATCTTGGTGACACATGTTTGGCATCAGAAGATTACAGCTGTGATTCTTGACACCTCAAGATATGATTCTCAATCATATCTTCCTGTAATCTTTTCATAAAGGACAGAAATGCACTCAGATTTCCATCGTGCATCCAACTGGTTTTGTTAGCAAGATTTTTTGGTCATGAGTACAACATGATTTATATATGGAAGGTCAATTTACAGCTACTCCTCATTTAGTGACTAGCTCAATTAGTGACCATTTTCAAATGTAATGGTAATAAATGGTAAAAATCATTTCCCGACCAATATGTACATTTACAGCCAAATTTTGAGAGTTTTCAGTGTGAAACTGACTAAGGTTTGGTCAGTTTCAGGCAGCAATGCCAGCCAGCTGAAGATTCTATTCAACTAATTAAGGTCACAGAGCTGAGCTTGTTAACTGTTAGTATCTTTTAGGGAATCACTGCACTGTAGGAAAAAAACAGCTCAGGAAAAGACAGCTTGTTTAAACAATCTCTCTGCTCTGTGAGGAGGAAGATAAAGGGAAAAAACAGGCCATACATATGACACTGTATGAGAGAACTTTATCTGAATGAGATGGCAGCAATCAATACTCTTCACAGCATCTCTCTGTCTCTTCTTTCTCAGTCATATGTTCACTTAGCAACCATTTTGCTTTATGACAAAAGTCACTAGAATGGATTATAGTTGCTAATTTAGGAGAGAATGTATTAAGAAACACAGATTGGAACATCTTATTAAAACATATCTCAGATTTTATGAAGATGTACTGAGACTAGCAATAATGAGCAAATTATTTGCCTTGTTATAAAAAGGAAGATTTCTATTCAATTTCCATTGAATTACTTTTTAATGTTTCAGAAAAAGTAGCCATTCTTTAAGCAAAACAAAATCTCTTCACTTTCTCTGCTTACTTTTTTGAATCAGAATTATAAAAACTACTATAGACACTTCTACCAAAGCTTCTATAACCTGGATACTCTTCAAATATTTAGATTTCAACTCCCAAATTCCCAGTCAATATTGGCATTAATGACCTATCCTATGAGTTAAAGACCACACATCTGGATAACTAAGTTACACAATTAATTGCACTTGGCAGGTTTCTTCGGAGATGCTGGAATAAATCCAACTAAAAGACGTATAGAGGAATCTAGGAATTTTTGATATGAAGTTTTATTATAGAAAAGATTTACACATATATCCTCTCTCCCACACAACTGGGCAAGGAGTATACAACCTGCTATTTGTAGCAGAAAACCATCTGTCTTTTGCCTGTGTCATGGACAAATCTGATCTCAGCTGATTATTTTTTTTTTTTGACAGTGTGAGAACTACACAGCAACATAAAGTAGAATATGATAGAATAGAGTTAGAAGGAATCTTGGAGGTCTTCTAGTCCAGTCCCCTGCTCGAGCAGGAGATCCTACACCATTTCAGACAAGTGATTGTCCAGTCTCTTCTTTAAAATCTTCAGTGATGGAGCGCCCACAACATCTGAAAGCAAGCTGTTCCACTGGTTAATTGTCCTCACTGTTAGGAGGTTTCTCCTTAATTCCAAGTTGCTTCTCTCTTTGATCAGTTTCCAACCATTGTTTCTTGTCTTGCCCTCTCGTGCTTTAGAGAATAGTTTGGCCCCCTCTTCTTTGTGGCAGCCTCTCAAATACTGGAATACTACTATCATGTCACCCATTTCTTTTTTTTTCTTTTTGAATGAGACTGTCTTTACTGGGAAATCAGCATCTATTTTCACAAAGCAAACTATATTGTTGTATCTTTAAAGGATGACTTTATTTCCAATTAACTTCAAAAATCAGGTTTTGGACAATCCACTGATTAGGAGATTTTACTGAAAGCTTTTGAGAGTCCTTCAAGCTTTAAACAGAAACCTTTTCAAAACTAACTCCAGGTTTGAGAGGCTTGCTCAACTGCTGTCTTCTGAAGGATTCCTTCTGTTCTGTGAACTTTGCTGCAGCAAGTAAAAATAGCTGTTCTCTAATTAATCTATTACTATTTCACATGGTCCCATATTTAGCTCATTTTTGTTAGAAGTAAGGTCTTTATCCTGGTTCATCCAAGCCGGGAATAAATAAGCAAACATGGCGACTGCTTTGGGAAGAAGGTTACAGTTTATTGCAGAAAGATGGTTCTTCAGGAAAGTGCAGAGGAGAGAAGGAGAAGGACAGATTGAGCACATGGGCAGTAGGTTTTATACCCCCCCTAACCTTTTGTTTGGAAGTTTCCTGTTCCTGTGGCATGAATCTTGAAGCTGTTTCTGAGTGTTTGTCTAGGCCTTGATATCTGTGGTTTAATTCTATTATCATATCCTGCTTCCCAGGTGATGGGGCTGATTCCTAGAGTTTGGGTGGGGTATGCAGATCTTCTCTTTTGTCTTCTTGATTGCTCTGGCTTCAACTTTCTGATGGTTTTACATCTGCATTTGTATAGGGCTAAAGTCTTGCTTGGGGCAGAGAGATGGATTTGGGGCCAGGTTTGGTTTTAAAAAGTCCTTTTGAGGAAAAATATATTTTTCTGCCCTTTTTAATATTTCTTCTCTGGGCTAACTTTCATCAATCCCCGCTTTGTGCCTTAAGTGTGAATTTATGACACACTTATTGGCACAACATTAAAATTGATCTGGTCAGGGAGACTTGGTAGGCAAGCTTTTAAACTGTTAAGCAAAAAAAAGAAAAAGAAAAATAAGACATTAATGGAGGCAGCAGAAAAAGATCCCTTTAGTGGCTCCCAAAAGGGGAGCTTGCACTCATAAAGTTCTAAAAGTCAGGGCAAAATTTTGTTAGGTGGAAAAGAAATTTATATTGTCCAATATTCTGTGCCAATGATTTTCAAATGTTGGATATCACCTTTAGCTTCCAGTCAGGTTTGCATACCTCCCAAAATTCTTCACAGCCATGGTTCTCCTTAGTACATGACCACTGGCTGCCCAATTTCAAGGGTTGTTTCCTGCCTTAGCTCTTAATTCAGTGCATCCAGGTTTGTAATGTCCAATATGCCAGGCTATTAAATTTTTCTTTAAATTGCACATAATGAGCTCTAGGAATCCCAATCTGAGCCCAACAGTGCAAGATATTCAGGGCTGAAGTTTGGGATTTTTCCTGTTGCTTCCTTAGTCAGGGCATATGAATTGCAAATCACCTGAGGGGGCTTGGTTCCCTCCCCCTTGGATCTGTTGGAAGTTGGTCCCACAAAGCTTTGGTGCAATAGAGCAAAAATCAGCCTGGGGGGAACTTTACTAAAGGTAGGTGGAGGGGATAGACTCAAGTATGATTCTGAATGGTGTGTGTGTGTGCACTTTTACAAATAGTCAATACAAACATTCTGGATAAATTTTCCCTCCCACCAGATAGAAGTCCAAGGTGTTCAGTACTTGTTCTGCCACCTATTCCTAAATGCCATCTCTCCATTAATACATTCAACTGGCTTGTTACAATACAAATGGGGCAAGAAAGAAAAGTTTACAATGAGTTTCCACCCTCCCCCCACAGTCTAATTTTCTCTTCTGAGGCTTCACATGGCACCACCTTCCTTCTGCAGCTCTCACAGGCATCTGGGTAAATGGTAGGACTTGGGAAGATGTTTCCACTCAGATTGCATGGTGGCTTTTTAGTGGATGGCTGGATTCAAAACTCAATTCCATGGCTCAAATGGATGGAGGCAGCATCTGGGTCTGTGTGTTCTGCTTCCAAAGGCTTGGGAGAGGGTTTCAGGGCTGAAAGATACAAGAACAAGGTCTCCCCCCGCTTTCTGGGTGGACTCTACCAGGAGAGGCAGACAAAAGGTATGGAGAACAAAGGGCAGGAAAAGAATTGGAAGGGGGGTAGCTTGCAGGCAGTTTGAAAATGCTGAAAACTCCAAATAATTTTAAAAGCCTAATATTTTAAGATGTGCAACTTGCCAAGGGTAGGAGAACATTTATTCTAAAATAGACCACATTATTTTAGAGATTAGAAAATGCTTATTTGTTTCAGAAAAGTTTCATAGTAGTTTCACCAGTAAGTTTTAGGATATGAAAAGTAACTTAGGAAAATTATTTCCCCACACAAGCAGACTTGAGCTTCAAAAGGCTCTTGTAGATAGACACACATTTTTCAGGAAAAGGATAGATAAAACACATACAGTAAATGCAAGTGAAACTTTTCCAACAGATAAACTTAAAACAATCCCTCCTGGTAACTTAAGGCTGTTCTTGAGCGTACACAGAGAGAAAGAGGAAAACAAACAAACAAACAAACACATTTTTTTTCTTCACTCTGTTTGTTGGCCAGACAAACAGAGTGAGGTATTTCCTTTTTGTGGCTTATTTTAAGCAGAATTTCTAGCAGAATTTAAAATTCTTTTTCCTTTGGATTTGAAACAGTTAACAGTCACATTTACCTCTCACGCACAGACTTTGACAAACATATATACACAAAGACAAGCGAACAGAAGTCTTAGTTTTACACATCCTGGTCATTCCCACCATAAATTTCAGATAACTCAAGTTAGGGAAGGCACACATTTTAAACATACCACGTGGTTGCATAGAGAAGAGAAAGAGAGATAGAGAGAGAGAATCACTATTTCTTATTTTCCTTTTTAAGTACCTTTATTTAGCCAAATTGGTTTCCCAGCAAAGCCCTAAGCAAAGTCTATTTTTCTTTCATACACTACACAGTCAAGTCTCCTTGTGAGACTTCTTTCCTAATACAGTCGAAGTCTCCTTGTGAGACTTCTTCCTAACACAGTCGAAGTCTCCTTGTGAGACTTCTTTCCTAACAGTCGAAGTCTCCTTGTGAGACTTCTTTCCAAACAGTCGAAGTCTCCTTGTGAGACTTCTTTCCTAACATAGTCGAAGTCTCCTTGTGAGACTTGTTTCCTAACAGTCGAAGTCTCCTTGTGAGACTTCTTTCCTAACAGTCGAAGTCTCCTTGTGAGACTTCTTTCCTAACAGTCGAAGTCTCCTTGTGAGACTTCTTTCCTAACAGTCGAAGTCTCCTTGTGAGACTTCTTTCCTAACACAGTCGAAGTCTCCTTGTGAGACTTCTTTCCTAACTTTGCTTTGCTTACAGGGCCTTACCAGCTAGTTGCCCAAATCCAATTCTTTCATTCACTCATTTCATTTTCACACAGCCTCTCCCTTTTCCCTAACAAAAGGTTCTGTGCTCTGGCCAAACCCCCATGCTGTCCAGGATCTGCCAATTAAACAGATCCTTTCTGCGGCTAGGAAAGACCAGAAGGAACAAAATCCAACTGTAATTGAGGGGGGAAAAAGTCTTCTCACTCACACAAACAGAAATACACAAATTTTCTTTGTTCCCCTGGGCTTTAAACTTAAAATTTAGAGGTACTCACCTTCACCTTCTTTCCAAAGCAGCCCTTGAGCTCAAACTCTCAAAACTCCCTTTACTACCCTAGCTCCACATGGGCAAGGCCTGGGAAACCCATCCACAGACACAAGGGGGTCTGCTGCCGGCAAGATGGGGCTTACCAGTCTCAGTCCATTGGAGAGGTTAGCTTGGAGTCCCATCTGGGGTGCCAAATTGTTAGAAGTAAGGTCTTCATCCTGGTTCATCCAAGCCGGGAATAAATAAGCAAACATGGCGACTGCTTTGGGAAGAAGGTTACAGTTTATTGCAGAAAGATGGTTCTTCAGGAAAGTGCAGAGGAGAGAGAAGGAGAGAGGGATTGAGCACATGGGCAGTAGGTTTTATACCCCCCTAGCCTTTTGTTTGGAATAGTTTCCTGTTCCTGTGGCATGAACCTTGAGGCTGTTTCTGAGTGTTTGTCTAGGCCTTGATATCTGTGGTTTAATTCTATTATCATATCCTGCTTCCCAGGTGATGGGGCTGATTCCTAGAGTTTGGGTGGGGTATGCAGATCTTCTCTTTTGTCTTCTTGATTGCTCTGGCTTCAACTTTCTGATGGTTTTACATCTGCATTTGTATAGGGCTAAAGTCTTGCTTGGGGCAGAGAGATGGATTTGGGGCCAGGTTTGGTTTTAAAAAGTCCTTTTAAGGAAAACTATATTTTTCTGCCCTTTTTAATATTTCTTTCTCTGGGCTAACTTTCATCATTTTATAAAGAAAAACAGCTTACAATTAGAAGAGAAATAATGCATTATGCTGAATCAGATCGGAGTAATGCCAGACTATCTGACCATATTACATTTATGTTTTGTCAGCTGCCTTAGAATCCATTTGAGAACACAATTTAGAGCATTGAGTCTGATCTTTAAAATCTTAAGTGGCTTAAGATCATGTTATATTAAAGGTTATATTAAAGAACACAATAGCTAGTTTAAGTCTTTTCTCGGAAGCATGCTGAGTCATAACTAACTGAGGAAAAAAACATTAATATCCCCTATCTTTTGAACAGGAAGCAATAATAAAGGTAGAATTTACAAGAAGGAAGAGCTGGGAATAAAACTTGCTGCACTATTTTGATTAAAATAATAGTCAATGCTTACCTAAAGCTATATGTATGACATATGGAAAAACAGTTTAAACTTCCTTCTAGATCAGGGCTGAGGAATTCTGGGAGTTGAAGTCCACTAGTCATAAAAGGGGCAAGTTTGAAGACCCCTGTTCTAGATGATTGAGAAAAAGTAACTCTTCAAGAACTTAAAGAATCCAGCAAATAACAGAAATTTCAATTCTATTAACTGTTATAAATGCTTTCTGATTTCCAATATAAACATGCATAGAGTTTGATCTTATTGTATTACAGATAGATGTAACAAAGAGACACTATAGTAGGGTTTAAAACTGGAAAAGCATAATTTCAAGAATTGCAGCTTACTATTGACATTTGCCTTTGTCTCCTCCAAGAACCTAAGTAAAGAAAATACCTTTATTACTGCAGGATATTAAATAATCAGTATGCATGTGTGCATGTCTACATATGTTTTTGACTGGGGAAAATGTGTATAATTCACATATACAGAGATTTCTTTTTGTAACTTATTAATTTTAGATAATTCTTGGTGGCAGTGTGAATAAAAAGTTATAAGTTATTTCATGGAGTTATTTCATTGCTCTGTTAAATTAAATGAGAATTTCCTAGTCTTAATCTTTATTTTACATACTCTGTTCCTTTTTTATTCTATCACCTGTAGCACTATAAAAAGAAAAGTCTTGTGTGATAGAAACCATCTGTACAGTAACTCATCTCATAAAATTGCTGAAGAACTGTTCCATTTAAGTATTATCAATGTCTTCAAACTTACTGTGCATTTTCCTTATTGCTAAAAACAACTTGAAGCATTCTGTTTGGCAGTTTAGTAAAGGATTTAAGTAGCAGATGTCTAAATCATATTTCCCTTTTCTTCCATTTCCTTTCATATTGATTCTCTATAATATCAAAATGAAGACTGCTACTTGGAATTTGAATCACATATTACATTTCAGTTCTGTCTTTACAAAAAGAAACACTACTATAAGGAAATAATACTAAATAAATATTAAATATGTTGAGCAATTCTAGTTGGAGAAATTATATAAAAATAAACTAAAATATTTCTTTAAAAATCTCAGCAAGTCTCTTGTTCGCTTTTTGCGACTCTTAAATGGAGAACATCTCTGTAAGAAAGTATCACTTAAGAAATAGGTTGGATTCATAGGGAACACCACATTTTTTTGGGCAGGGGGTGATGGAATGACATGGTTAATTTAGAAGGGAGCACAAAGATTATAAAACCCAAACAATAAGAAAATCCACATCCTTTAAAATGATTTTTGGAGCAATGTCAATCACATTCTTGATCAGCGCTCTCCAACCTGACACTCTCCCAATGTTGGAATTTTTGAGTTCCAGGATTCTTAGCCAGCTGGGTGTTTTGGAAAAATTTATTTCTGTATACAGTAGATGAAGAACATCAGTTCAGTAAAAGAATTTTTGTAGTAGTAATTGTATTAATAATACTAACCACTAGTAATTACTAACCCTTATTTTATTTCTAGTATTATTGTAATCCCAAATAAAAAATACATCCAATGTGGATTAAAACCATAAAAAAATATAATATTACAGCTTCATAAAACCAGGAGAAAGAAGCAGAGGAGAAGTGCACCAATCCTTCTGGAATTTGAGAGCAGGTGGTTTCATTTAGTAGAGATGGAGAATGTGCAACAATCCTGTATGGAGTATTATAGGATTTGGTTCTATTCCTCCTGTGCTATTTAAGATCTGTATGAAACCATTGCAGGAAGAAACGTCTCAGTAGGATGGGTTGCTGATTTGCTAAGATGAGGTTCAGCAGAAGATGCAATGGATGACCTCACTTGGTTTCCAGAACATGTAAAGAATTGGATGGGAAGAAAAAGGCTGCATTTGAATCCTACCTAATATGTTAGAGTTACAGTTTATTCAGAAATGGTCTTTGATAACTGCTAAGTTGTTTTAGAGTGAAGTTGCAGTCACTTTAAGGACCAGGCTTGGACTTGTAGCATTCTCTTGGATTTACAGCTTTTGTGTGAACTGCAAATGAAGTCCATGGTCGTTACTGTCTTTCAATTTCAATTGGTGTTCTAGTTGCAGATATTGGCAACTGGAAATAATATTGACAATGGGAGGCCTTATGCATTTATTATCTCAATACTGAATTATCAGAATGCATTCAATTTGGGACTGCCCTTGAAGCTTATTTGGAAATTCCATGGGTGGAGAGTGTAGCAGCCTGCTTAGGAGAGCATATTGCAAGCATTGCAATAGTGCTAATATGTTTCCATGTATCATTCAAAATGCTGCTTCTGAGGGATAATGCCTTTGTAGCTGGCCTATGTTACCTACTGGGATGTTTTCTTCAATGATAGTCTGTCCATTTTGTAAAATCAGGCCTGGAGGAGATATTGTGAATGTTCTTCCCTCAGGGTATTAGACAAGCAGAAATGAAGAAGAAAGTGTTCTCTATGGCTGCCCTCACTCTTTGAAACAGTTCCTCCCCAAGGTCTAGTTGGCTCCCACACTTTTTAAAGTCCATAAGGTGGTAAAGACTGTGCTTTTCCATCAATTGTTTGAGGTATCAGGCATTGGGAGAGGTGGGGCTACTTGTGGTTTAATTGCTTTTTTTAATATATTGCTTTTGGGCTATTATGATTTTGTGAGGTATCCAAAATTATTTGACATAGGTTTGGGTATAAATTACAGTGTTTTCCCCAAAATAAAACACACCCATAAATTAAACCCTAGCCTGATTTTTTAGCTTGCTCTTAATATAAGCCCTATCCCCAAAATAAGCCTTTGGGGGAAGGGGTGGCCAGCACAGGAGATGGTCAGTGCATGGGGCCCGACAGTATCTGGCAGCAGCCACAGCCTGCACAGCATAGATAAGTCTGAGTGCAGAGGTGGGGGGGAGGCAGGTGATCTGGATGCACTGTGTGGCCACCTGGCTCATGGGAGGCTTGTGGGAGGGAGGCTCATGCATAGCAGTGGCAGCTGGCAGAGGCAGAGGCAAGGGGGAGAGGCAGGTGATCTGGACATACTGCACAGCAGCCAGGTTTGCGGGAGGCTCACGAGATATGTCAGCTGTGCAGCATGTCCAGATTGCCTACCTCCCCCCATGCCTCTGCCTCTGCCTGCTGCTGGTGCCACCGCGTGGGCCTCCTGCGAGCCTCTCATGAGCCCTTGTGCGCTTGCTGCCTCTTGTGTGCATGCCGGGGATGGGGCACCAGGCTGGGGTAATCACCCTGATACCGTGTTTCCCCAAAAATAAGCCCTAATGCATCTTTTAGTGCAAAAAAAAAAAAATATAAGACCAGGTCTTATTTTGGGACAAACACGGTATGTAAAATATAAATTATTGTCTCATAAATCTGGATGGATTCCTCTGAATTGATTCAATAGGGGTTAGTACATGCCTGACCTGGCCTGGCCTGGCCTTTCAAGCTAAACAAAGTTGAATGGAAGACTGGTGGTGGTAGGAAAAAAAATATCTAGGTAGAAGAAAATCATCCATATTGTTGCCAAGAAAGCTCCATGAGCATGTCCATGAAATTACCTGGAATTAAGACTTGTATTTTTATCTTGTTATGAATCCCATTTTTATAGAAGCATGGTTGGCAGGTAGAACTAATGGAGACTTTTTGACGGTAGTAACCAAGTTGTAGGATGGCCATATACTTGTAAAAGAGCATTAGTTGTCTTTTCATTTCCACATTGTTGCTTGAAGTGTTTATTTATTTTTATTTGCTATGAGATACTGTTGAAGGCAACTCTGGAAATTTCATTTCATACATTTCATTTCAAGGACTCAAAGTTTTTTTTCCCCTTTTCCTTGAAACCTATGACTACAAACTACAAACACAGACATTTCATTCTATCATTGATGGCTAAATAGAATGATCAGCTGTTCTCCTCTTATAAGACTCTATTATCTACTTATAGTTATAGTTTATAGTCATCATTCTTCCCTTGTGGTCACTATGCCTGGGCAACTGAACATCTGCTCAGAGGTTTATTGGCATGACACACAGCATAAATAGCTAGCAACAAGTTCTATAGCACAGACTAGGGAATTTGTGACTGAAAATGAGGAAATCCATAATCCCAAGAAAATACCTTCTGTTCCTGTTGAATGGCCTCAACACCTGGCCACAAATTATCTTTGAGACTGTCCTTACTTTCTCAGAAAAAAATACACTATTTTACAAATGGTTGGAACAATGAATCTGCTTTTTTCTCTTGCCACTATATCTGAACTTTATATATATATATATATTTTTTTTAAGGAAGAGGAGGGTTTTAAACTTTCCTGTAAACTACTAAATATTTTCTTACAAAGTCTCCATTTGTTTAACATTTCTATCTTGCATATTTGGTTGGAGAGGAATGTCAGCTGCTGTCAAGACTTCAGTTAATAATAAGGCATGGTCTTCATAAGAGAGAATATAGAGAGTATATTATGTGTATGGAGAGAAAGAGATGCAGTAAAGAATTTTTTTAATCTTTGAAAAAATGGGTATGTCTAAAATAAGGGACAAGCTAAAAAATATACTTCAAAATGGAGTCTCTCCCAATAAACAGATCATTTCCCTCTTTTATTTAATAATTGATGTCAGCAGACTGGAATGTTTTAATCATTTACAGATAGGATATAATTACGTTAACAGCACACATAATGGTATGTAACATCTCAATCAGTGAGAATTTTTAAGCAAGACCAAGAGAATTATATGGTTGGAAACAACCCTGTGGTATCTTTCAAAGTATAAACTGAAATCCTGGTTCAGATGTTATATGTTGGAGCCATCCTTCTGCAATTGTTGTTAAAATAAGGGCTGAGGTTGGCAGCATGTTCAGTTATTTTATATCCTTTTTGCTCCAACTTGCCATTTTATTAAAGAAATTATATTGATTCTGGTTCAAGTCTAGTTCTAGCACAAATGATGAAAGAAGATGAATATATATGTTCTGAAATAGATATGGATCTGTTTATCTACCAGTGTAAAGAGAAAGGCCTTAGTAGGCAACAGCACTTAAATGACTTTGGCTGATCTTCAAAGCTAAGTAGAATTGGTTCTGATTAATGCATGGATGGTAAACTGTTGGCTGGACTGAGATGTTGGGGAAAAGGCATCTTAGAACAAGTCATTGGCAAAGTAACAAAGTACTGACATAACAACAACAACAACAACAACAACAGGTTTTCTTAATTTACTTTTAGAAAGAGAAGAAAGGGCAATGAAATTTGAGGATGAGAAACTCATAGGTAGAATCCAGAGTCAAATACTGAGTGACTAGTCTAGATGTGTATTATGGTTTAAAGAGAGAAATGAGAATTTTGATGGTAGGGACTTGGCAAACTCTCCACTTTCTAAAGAAAGTGGAAGGAATTTGAGAATTTTTAATACCAACTATGGGAGAAAGGAAAACTTACAGTATGATTTAAAAGATCTTGTATTTTCAGCCCTATTGACAATAGTGAATGAAGTTTGCTACTTCTTTTTGTGGAGGTATTTTTCATCTTCAGCATGACAAGAGTATACAACCCAATCGAACCCCCATTGAAAACAGCTACAATTATTGAATTTGGTTGGGACTTATGTTTGTTTTTCTCAATTAGAAGTTATCAACATTCATAAACCAATTCTTAAATGTTACTGAAAAAGTTGGAAAAATGTAAGAAGAAATGAAGTAATTTATCCATCCCTAGCAATACGCTTTTTTTGTAAAAATCTGTTTTCTAACCACATACAAGCATACTTGTCAGCAAGATTACTATTATTTGCTTGTTCAAATATTTTTTTTGAGACAAAAGAGCTCATGACTGATTTACAAACAGTAAAACAATGATCTTACAAAGTAAAAATGTGATATAGTGGATGGGGAAAGTTGAAGGAAAGAAGCAAACTCGGTTATCAGTCTTAATGATACAATTCTTCTCTTCACGGTTTGGGGGGAAATGGGTGAGCAATGTCGGAATTTGTGTGTTGTAATTTATTTTTTTTATGTATCTGAATTTTATCAGATTGTAATGAAAATAAAAATAAAATAAAATAAAATGATACAATTCTTAAAATAAGCAACTTTGAAATTCAATCAAAACAGCCTAATGAAATGGATGTAACTAAATAAAAAGAAAGAATTAGTTTGGTGTAGTGCAGGGGTAGGCAACCTCGGCTCTTTTATGACTCGTGGACTTCAACTCCCAGAATTCCTGAGTTAGCTCTGCTGACTCAGGAATTCTGGGAGTTGAAGTCCACGAGTCATAAAAGAGCCGAGGTTGCCTACCCCTGGTGTAGTGGTTAAAGCAGCAGATTAGAAATAGAAAGTCCTCAGGCACAAAACCAGCTGGGTTACCTTGAACCAGCCACTTTCCTTTTGTCAGTCCTAATAGCAGTGGCAAACCACTTCTTTTTTTAAAAAAAATATTTTAATTTTTTTTAATTTTATTTAAAATACTTTTTTTAAAAAAATTAAGAATTATAAAGAGAATAAAAATGAATACAAATTGCAAAAAGTATAAACAGGAAAAAATGAATAAAAATAAAAAGGGATATGAAATAGGTTTAAAAAAAAAAGGAAAATGGGAAGAAGAAAGAAAAAAGAACTAACTTCCCCCTTTATTCCAGCAGGTAAAAACTTTTTAATAGGTTATCACCATCTCCAAATAAAACATAATCACTCTTTTCTCCACAGTTCATCTTTTAGATAAGGAAAACAAAGTCCAAATGTTGTGTCAATCAGTTTTTGTCAGAAAAAGTTCAATAAGGGCAACAGATATAACTATTTTATTCTTTTAACTTTAGCCAAACAAGCTCTTATAAATCTTCCCTGATTTTTTAAAACTATTCTTTAATCCCTTCCCAAAAAAAGTCCAAGACGTATTTTGCTGCTCATTTGTTTTTCAAAGAGGAAATCCTTCAGAACTTTACAATATTTCTTTCTTTCTTTTTTGAATAAGTAATATTTATCTTTTTGTTTGTCACTTCTAAAAAGGTGCTTCCAAATCTTTGTAGAATTCTTTTGTATATCCAAAAGAAAAAAATTTCCAAATCACTTTCCTAATTTAATATATGTTCATCTCCTTTATGGAATGAGTCATCCATCAGATCCATTTGTATTACATTTAAATCCCCCTTCAAATTAATTTCATAGGCATCCATTGCAGCCCTTTCTTGCTTTACAACTTCATTAGAATGTGCTCTGTCAATTTTATCGAGCATTTCATCCATTCTGTCCAAACACTTGGCTGAAAGGTATTCAGAAGTTTACACCAAGGATTTCTTCTCTATATTCTTTATCCTTTGGCTTTAGTGTCCAGGTTTCAGGGTCTTCTGATTAAAAAAAAAAAAAAAAAAAAAGCAATTTCCATTTTCCCATGAGAAAATATCTTTTCAATCATTTAAAACAATAATTCCAAATCCCTCTAGCCCCTTAAACTTTTATTAACTTTTTAAAATCCTAGGCACCATTTTGCTGCATAAATAAAAAAAATTATATATTTTTAACTTTTCAATTCAAATTTATATCATTGTGTTTTAAGGAGGCAGAAAGTCATCCGATGAATGTAGTAAAACCTTGCCTGTCCAATATACAAAAAAAAAAAAAGAAAGAAAGAAAGAAAGAAAGAAAGAAAGAAAGAAAGAAAGAAAGAAAGAAAAAGAAAAATTCAAAAAATTGATTAAGATATAAAGCTCAGTCGAGTTTAATGTCTGTAAAGGCTGCTTTATGAGTATGGATGTATTCTCAATTCTCAATCCCTCCACTCATAATCTGATTATATAAATGGCAGTTTCTGTAGCCTACTCACGAGGAGAAGCTGTCCGGAGTTGAGCAGATTATCTTAATGATCCTTCCTTTGTTCCTAAAAGATTATGCTGACTCAGATCCATCATCCAGTGATGATTCCTCTTACAAAAGCTGTATTGCTTATCATAAAAGCCAAAAGGGGGTCAGCTCACCATGTTGCTTACAGGAACTACTACTTCTTAAGAACCTTGTCAAGACAACTGCAGGCAGTTGCCAGGAGTCAATACTGACTTGAAAGCACAAATAAACAAAAGCTGGGCAGGGTGGAGCAGGGAGCATGCTTCTTTTACAGCCTATTAAATGGGCTATCCTGAGGTGAAAATTTTATTTTAAAAGTTAATACATATGAATTGCTTAAAAGGCACACCATTATTAGGAGATTATTGTTATGTCATACTTCAAAACTGTATTAGGCCAACCTGGTTGACAATTAACTAAAGAAAAAATACATCCTCTCCAACTTGTCTCCAGCTATAGGATGTAAAACCTCTATTTTTATATGGATATATTTCATTTTACAGTATTTCTTAATGCTAGAATTTGTTAAAAAAAATCTTTGTTATCTGCAAGGTGCTTTCATAAAAAGTTCCTACAACTGAAATATGAAACGGAATAAACTAGAGGTATGAAAAATTGCCCAAAATCATATTTGAATTTCTGAATCAATTTGAAAGTCTAACTTGCTTTGACTCAAGTTTCCAATTTGCAGTGGAAGACTGATTAGATCCAGTTTGATCTTCAGACTGACTTAGAAACTGAATCAAACCATTTTCAGACTCTTGAACTGATTTAGAAAACTGGCTTTTATATATAAACCAATTTTTAGGTCTTTCTGTTTCCTAATTCATTCAGAGGCATGCAGTTTGGCATTTCAAAGAAGATTTGAAAAGTGGACTTGAATTTTGAATCAATGTGTTAAATCAGTCACAGAGCTCTAACAGAATCTCCCTGATGTGTATGGGAAATGGAGGTAATTTGGTGGTAATAGGTGTAGCTGTCAGAAGTTTAATTCCTTGCTAAACCCTGTGTGGACTAAGCACAATTTTCCTTAGTTCCCACCTGCAGTTTTCTTTATCTCCCTTAAAGAAATCAGACAGTTTCCTTGTGACAGGGAAGAACAACCCAAACTCTTTGTCAAAATGATTCTTAATGGGTTTCAATGGCTCTCATCCATCTGGTGTGTGTGTGTGGTGGTGGGGGAATGGATTTTGGATAGCTATAACTCATATACACTATGCACCACAAAACTTGTCAGGTCATTCTAAAACCTGGAGCCATGGAGCTTGCTTTGCTGCCAGGGCCTACAAGCTGAAATTGATAGTAGCAGCAGCAGGGCAAAGCCATTGCAGTGCTATTTTGTACTTGCATCATTTGCAGTATCCAGCTGGTCATGACAGATAACGTAATTTTGAAGAGTGACATTAAGCACTCTATTTGCCAGACCCTTAAAACAGATGGATAACGTTCCCGTTGTGTTTTTCCTTCGAAGACCTTCCGTTCAGCCTTTGGGAATACATATGGAATCCGAGTAGGCCCCATGGAGTTCTCCTGATTCAGCTTGTGTAATTATTCTTGACATTGGAAGCTTTCATTTATTTGAGAGAGCAAGAAAAAAAATAGACATAGAATGTGTACTACAGAGGAAAAAATATTAATTATGAGCAAATGGAGATTTGGACTGGAAATCTGTGATACATCAACATCCTCTGTCTATTCATCCATGATTATATTACAATTAAAAAACCACATGGCAATGCAATATAGGCCTTATGAGGCCCGAAGAGGCCTCAATTCCACTCCTTATCTGTATATTCTTCCCTCTTTACTGGAGAACTGAAAAACTGCTATGGGAAAATATAAAACATTTCTCCTTTTTCTTTCCCTTTCTTTGCCATTCTGACTTGAGTGACATCATGATCCATCTTAATGAATTATGGGAAATACATTTCTTTCAAGGACCCTTTCTCTTAAATTACCCTTCTATAATATTGTGGGTTAATTACAGAAGAAATAAAAAGCAGAATGAGATGGAAGAAAATTTGACTTTTGTGCTTCATTAGTAGCACTATGCCCTTCCATTCAGCTAGGAAAGTATGGGAAGTGTCCAGAGGGAAATGCTAAAGGTTGGTAAAGATGGAAAAGTAGTTGATGGCCCAAGATGGAGGATCTCCACATTGATTTGAGAGGAGGCAAAATATTTGGGATTGTTGAGAAGAGGTTTTTATTATATATAATGCTTGCTATGTATGTTGTATTGTTGATAGAAATGTTCTTTTGATTTATATTTAGCTTGAAATTGCCATGCAGCTGATGTTAAGATGAAAGACAAATTAAGGGTTCTTCCACATAGGGATTCTATATCAGTTTGAAGATAGTTCCAGCCCTCCAGATTGCTTAATGCTTGCTAAGCTGATTAATTTCTGTATCAGCTGTTGAGTAGCTGAAGTCACTATCAAGCTAGGTTTCCATTTGCTTGTTCTGCTCAGCCATGGCTCCATTTTCCATTGGAGGGAATTCTTGCTTCAACCTTCACTGGTTTTCAGCTTCAGATCCTATAAGAAGAATGCTAGCCTGGAGTCTTTGAAACTCCTCCTTAAGTAATTCAATTTATTTATTTTTATGTTTTTACTGTTTTGTGCATCGTTCAGGGTTACGTTTACAGTATGAGCAGCTGTGTAAGTTTTCAGATAAAAAATAAATAAACTCTGACAACATGAGCAGCAGTTGGCACTTTAAGGTAGTGCAGACAAGAAGCATAATAAATGCTAGCTCTATCTTTATTGTAAGATTACACTAACAGAATCTTGCAAGACTGAAAGGATTTCTTCTTTCTTTTTTCTCTCTCAGGAAAATTAGAGAAAATGTCTCTTCTGAAATGTTTCCCATCCTCCTTCCTCCTCCTGTGGACTGAGATAACCTTTTATATGACAGTTGTCCAGTCTGGCTTTTCCTTCTTGCCTCTGAAGATCACGTCCACCTGCCATTACAGCAACAAAAAAATGACAAGTATTTTCAGCAGAGAAGGACCTGAATGTAAAACATCAGGCTAAGATCGTTTTGTGAATGATACTAGTGATGTTATGGAAGTACCCTACATTTTGTTCAGGTTCAAAATTATATAAAATTATATAAAAATGGGGTCGATGAGAATTCAACTTTATTTTACTGAAAGTGGTAGTGGGCTCCAACTAGTAGTAGGTATTGAAGAAAAATCACTGTGATAGAGAAAGGGAGGATTAGTTGAAGAAAGAAAATATAATATGAAAAAATTCATGCCATGAGACAACTAGACAGATGAATCTTGATGTTGATCCCACCATCATGAAGAAATATCTTTTGTCCAGCTGGAGATAAATAGAAGCAAAAAGAGAAAAAAAATGCAAGCAATCAAAACAGTGACAATATGTACTTACTGTATCAAGATCTAAAGTTTGAAGAATGAAACCCTTCCTCATTCCCTGATACTTTAAGGAAGAAAGTTGGAATGAAAGACACAGAGAGAGAAAAAGAAAGAGAGAGAGAGAGAGAGAGAGAGAGAGAGAGAGAAACCATCATCATTAACAACACCAGAATGAAGAATCACAAAAAAGGGGAAAGGATCTTTCGGGGGGGGGGGGGAATGAAGACATCTTAAGCATAACTTCAAAAGCTCTCTACAGCAAACAGTAGCTGTGCAGATACGGTTTCATCTTTGCCTCTGGGATATGATTAAGCCTTTCTAGTTGCTCTAACTGTGGGAGAAGGGATTACGGTATGTGCTGCTGTGTAGCTGCCTGCCATACAAATGCTTGGAAAGGCACAGATCATGTTTCCATGCAAAAGGACACTGATTAGACCTATACAGATTAACCCGGCTGAATCAAATGGCAAATCACTAGAGTTGGGGAACAGACGCGGACATATAAATGAAACAAAAAACGAATGAAAACAGTTGAAACATGGAGGCCTTTCATGTACGTGGGGAGAATTTTTCACTGCTTTCAGTGGAGTTGCATTTCAGTCTGAGATATAGAGATGTCATTCACTTGCCTCCAGGAAAGGGATGGGATTGGGGAGCTCCAGCATTTGCATGAAAATCCCATGCTTTCAACTGAAAAGAGAAAATGAGGGAGGGAGAATTCACAATTGACACGACTGACATGCATGTAATGTTCCACTGTAAAGAGATTTATGTCACTGAAAACAGTAGAGCCAAAAGAAAGTAAGTGATTACAGGCCCCTGCATTTTTTATGAATGCCCAATGAACTGAAGTCAGAGGTGGAGAGTAAGAGCTCTTAACATGAACTAATTAGAAAGTGGTCTGTTAGTAGTGAATTGCCAACATTTCCAGTGCAAATAAGGACTGTTAAAATGTTATTTATTTTGACACCTATTTCTATTCCTGGTTTTTCTCAGCTATCACTGCAAGATTTTTTTTTTTTGCTGACTTACACCAATCAGTACAACATCACAAGAAAGAAAGCAATATATCACATATCAGTGATGGGTAATGAATTTATTGTCATCACTTCATAAACACATTTTTGTTTTTTAAAAAAGTCTACCATACTTAAAAGGTTAGTTTTGGTTACAACTGGAAATTTGTTAGAAAGGAACCACAATATTCATAAATGTTATTTTCAATGAGAAAGAAAAAAGACCTTATATTTAACTTGAATATGTTATGAAATACGATTATGAGAAAACAATTTGATAGCCAAATCCCTAATTTTGAGCCCAGCGTAGGATGAAAGAAAGAAGAAAAACAAATCAGTATCTTCAGATGGAAATAACTTTAAGAAAAATAAGTTTAACAGATATATTTCACATGAAATATTTGATGATCTAGGCAGATATGTACAATACAAAGCTCTTAAAAGTCTAGATTTGATGAATTGTTTTGCATTAACAAAAAGAATTCATATATATATATATATATATATATAAAACAATAAAATATACGAATACCAGGTCCTGGTGTTCGTATATTTTATTGTTTAACATGAGTTTACCCAGGAATCACCGTTTTGTTTTTAATATTCTTATATATATTTACTAGGATCAATTAAATTAACACAAAAGGATATGCACAGTTTCAATTTTCCAAACTTCTTCATTATTGACCATGCTATAAAAATAGGGAAATAGAGGAAAAGGAAAAAAATTCAAAAGAAAAAAAAAAGCATGGGCATTTAAAAGCCATGAAGTTTGTAATTTCACATTATTCTCAGAATGGAATAAATGAATATAAAATAGGTGCTATTGGTATTGGATAAACATTCAAGTGTAGGGGGAAAGGAAATTGTTCCCTATAACTCTAAAAACACAAAGCTCCCTAAATCCATCATACATCCCTTTCTATGTATGTGATTTGGTAGAGAAAAAAATGTCAGTCTTTGTATTACATATAGTCCTGTGTATTCACACATTCAACAAACAAAAAGCCTTAAATTTACACATCTACAATACAATGGATAAATATCTCCTTGGGGCAGGGGTGGCTTTTGTTGGCTTCATTTGGGGTATGAAAAGCTTAGAGAATGCATTATTTTATAAACAGAAAATAGGCCCACAAGTAGACAAAGCTATGAGAAAATGTAATTAGACTGCATTTTGCACATTCAGCATAGTATAAATTGAACCAAAAGATACATAGTTGAGATTATTCATTAATTTAGCCCAGCATTGTTAGGACTGCCAGCAGTTTTTCTGAGCTACTTAGTATGGATATATTATATACACTACATTAGCTCTTCACATACTATTTCCAAATGTGATGAAAACATGCATTTTACTATAATGGGAAAAAGAGCTAATGGGCAGAGATACTGCCCAGCAAAAGGATCTCAGCCAGGAGCCACCTTATATTACTCCAGTGAACTCAGAAATGTTTACCTGCTCATTAGCCGCACAACATTGCCCCTAAAAACACTGGAAGATTTTTACACTTAATCCCCTGTAATGCCTTCCTTCTACCTTTTTGAAGAAAAGGTTTTATAATATAATTAAAGAGCAGCAATTTTGCCCTTGTAGGAGGGAAAAGTTGAAACTCTGGGTCCCGTTTTGCTGTGCTGCTGTGCTGCTTCTTTTACCGAGAACTCCAAAATATGGATATTTTTCCATTCATAACAGAATATGGTAGGACAAGGGCTGATAAGCTTAGCCTCTTACTAGCTGTCTAGATAGTAGGGATTTCAAAAGGTGCAGCCCAGTTCTGTATCTCAGCTAACATAAATGACTCATACAATGAAATGATGGTGAACAGTATCTGTGTAAGCATGATTTAATATATCCATAGCCTTCCTGCCTTCCTCTTCCTTTCCCTCTACTTTCACTATGTTTGAACTTGTTAACATCTCACTTCTAGTTGTTTGTATTATTCTTGCAATGATGGTGATGATGTTATCCATTCAAGTGTATCTGATTCTTGGCAATTCTGTGGACTAGCTGTCTCCACATTTTCTGATCTTCTACAGCTTCTTTCGGTTATATTATGCTCCGACTAGTGTCAGCTTTGATGGTTTCTAGCTACCATGACTTTGGGCAATTGTTTTATTTCCTTATTTGTTTTACCGAAATCAAATTTCAGTTGATCTAAGCAAATATTAGGTTCATTACAAATTAGGGTAGTTTTAAATTTTTCTATAAATCCTATTATTTCTTATCTAGCTATACAGTAGATACCTAGCTTAACTATTTAATTTAGACTATAAGTTGTAATTTTATTTGGTGTTATATTTTATAATTCCACACTAGTAATCTTCAATTTTATTTTATTATGATTATTCCTTCTATTTTTAGAAGAACTGTAATGCTATTTGTTGATATGCTGGTTATAATGATGGTCTATGATCAAACTCAAGGGAAGCAAAACAATGAGAAAATTACTATTGGAGTTCTCCATTTTCATTCAGGAGACAGGTAGAAAGGAACATAGCTAATTCTGCCCTGTTCTAAAACCACTGCAATATTTGCCTTTCTGTAATATTTTCTTTAATGGTAAAATGAATCACAGAAGTTCTAAAGGACAATGTATTTGGGGGAAAATAAAATTTGCTGAATCATGAGCTTAGTAAGGCAGTTTTAAAATAGATTAAATAGAATCAGTTGGATAAATAAATTTGTACTATTTGTTTTTGTAAATTTGTGTTTCTGATATTATAGTAAAAATTCCATCCTGTGTTCTCAAAGGAAAATTGTTGTTTTCCTTTGTCTTTTTAATGAGGTAGATTGTTTAGTCTACAACATTGCAGATGAAATTATAGCTTTGGTGAACTGGGAATCATTTATAAAAATATGCCATATGTTCCAGTTTCTTGGATCAGTTTGAACTCCTGACTGCTTTTGTCAGATTCTGCCTACTAACTGAGATTATGTTATTTAGAAGATTGAAGACTGAGCAAGGTGTTTTCTGCCATGGTACACAGATTGTAAAACTGCTTATGTTCACTTCTTCCTTCTCTTCACTTTTTGCGAGTTTCCTGTTTTACTGTGTTTTTCATGCTTTCCACGTTCATTTTGATCTTTCTTATTTAATTCCTGATGATTGATGGATTTATCTGCACTGTTTACTGCTGTAGATATTTTGGGAGTGGGTAAGTTAATAATAGGTTATGAGAAACTAATAGGAAAGGAGAATTTAGCAAAGATCTATTGATGAAAATTAGATATTTATGAACATGTTTAAAAAGGGGGGTTAAAAAGGCATGCTAAAATGTGTAATGTCCTTTATTAGGGGATCTTTAATATACAAACTGGGTCTTGCTTTGAGTGATAAGAGTGAAGAGGAGGAATGACAAGATTTTTGAATAACAGAAACAAGGTGGAACAATATTTCGAAAGAGAATAGGAGAGAGAGAGAGAGAGAGAGAGAGAGAGAGAGAGAGAGAGAGAGAGAGAGATTTTCTCTGGAGACAAATAGGAGCCAAGTTCCCAATCTTGATGCATTTACCATTAGCTACATCTTCTATAATCAGCTTTAAGTATCTAAGCACTTCGATGAATAATAGAAATAGAAATGAACAAACAACTTATATAAGGCAAAGAATATGCCATTTGTTTCCATTTGTCTTTTTTCATTAAGGTAATGCCTTCCACATCCTGCTTTAGTAAGAGAAAAGAAAGGTGCATTTTAAATGATAGTTAAAGCATTACAGGCATATAGGTCAAAAATTCTAATCAGAAGCTGGCGTTCACTTTAAGTTCCTTGCTTAATATTAGTGGGGATTGCATTTTCCAGCACGTTTGAAACAGAATTTCACTGCACAGTTTAGAAGAGATACTGAACCTCAAGGCACATCAAGGGATATATATTAAGATGCTAGCCCAGTCTCCCCCTGCTTAGAAATTTGGTATTCAGAGGATGGCAGAACATATAGCCCAATGTAGCTGGAGGGCCTAGTTTGGAAAAGCCTCTATTTGACCACAGCCTCACTTGAATAATTTGAAATGGGGGTGTGGGGAAGGCTTTCAAAGATAGTGTGCCAATCTGCCTAATTCAGATCATATCAATTAATGAACAAATGTAGGGCAGGGAGGAAAAAAGAAAAAGACAAACTGATATAAACTGAAAATTTGAAAAATAAATTTGTGTGTGGTAGGATACCTAATTCCTTTTTGAAAAACAATTGATGAATATAGAAAATTAAGTCAAATTCCTTCAATTAAACTAGGTATAACTGTGCATGCTGTATGTGTGTGTGTGTGTGTGCTATAATTTAATTACATTTATTTTAATAATTTCATATAAAAGCCACTCAGTCCCTTAAAAAAAAAGAAGATGCTGTTACCTGGCATCATAACACATGTTTGATTTATGATTCCTGTATTTCAAAATAGCCAAGGTCGTATCTGTGTGGAGTGGCGCTAAATATGAAATTCTATTTGTGAGGAGAATTTCCTGAACTTGAGAGAATATAAATAATCACTAATAAATAATCACTAATAAATAATCACTGGAAGAAATGTTTGTTTTTGTATCTTAGTGTCAAAAGCCAGCAATCATTTTTTTTAATCCCTTCTGTTCAATTAAATGTGAGACATAATTAAACAAACAAACAAACAAGCAAACTCTGTGCTCCTTTCAGTCACTGTGAGGAAACGTTCTAATTTTAGGTATGCAATCAAAAATGCCAGTCTTTTTAAATAGAGAACGGCAATTTTATTTTTATACAGTTTTTGGCTTTCTTTTGCTAATACAGTAACCAAGCAGAACTGAATAATCTCAAACAATAAAGCTGTGTGCCTTTAATTCTAAAACCTACCTCTTAAAAATTAATTTGGATAATTCATCAGCAGCGGGATCCTTATAGGCATGACCTATAAGGCTGTTCCCCACCTCTTTGTACAAAGTGACTGTCTATTCATTTCCAAGAGCAGTTTAAAATGCGGGCTTTCACCAATCCTAAACAGCTTGAGATCAGGTTACCTGAATGGCTGCATTTTTCAGTATAATTTTGCCTGAGAATGGAGATCTTTCACAGGGGCCTTTTTGCTGTCCAGCACTCCAGGTATTCATGAACTGTCAGTGTGCATAAATGCTTCTCCTGTGACAGGCTGCATCCCTGAGATTCACTTTCACTTCCTCCATTCTGGAAGACAAAACGATTTACTAAGGCTTTGCCGTCCTCCCAGCTATTTTGACTGCAGTGAAAATTGTTAGTACAAAATACACTTTTGCCTTATTTTATGCCACTCTAGTTTCCTTTGGAAGAAAAATAAATGCATATAAAAGTTAGAAATAGGTAAAAATGAACACCATTTGATTAAATCAATGGCATCCTTTTGCCTGTTGTGGATTTTAGACATTTTCTCTCATCGGCCAATGTTCCTGTCATTTGTCTCTATGTTTGTGTGTGTGAGTGTATTTGTGTAGTATTTGTCTCTTTTTAATTTTTTATTTTTTGGGCAGGAAGAGTGGAGAAACACAGAAATGGTACAATGAAATGGTGTGCTGAGTGCTGTGCTAATTTCTAATAAAGAAATAAATTAGAACATAAAATTCATTTGAAAAATAATCTTGGGATTCTTTAATATTCTTAAAGGTAACATTTAAATTTTTTTCTTAAATATAAGAAATTTTAAAAGGTCCAGTATTCTGGAAAATCTGTAACTGAACTATTCATAAATTTTAGATTCCTTTCAAATATATAACTTGGGAACTCTAGGAACTTTAGTTCCAACATATCTGGAGTACTTCTTTAAAGTGAATAATAAAGTTGCTTGTCAACTTCCACATTAAAAAGAAACATCAGCTGAAAATGGCAGAGAAACATCAATAGCTTTAGTTTCAACTAGGTAGTGATGCCCAATGGACTGGGATGACACAGAATGTATAACAATGAATGTTTTTTTTTAAAAAAATTACCTAATAGAGAACCCCATCTGGGACACTCTAATAGCCTGAATTTGCAGGGCCAACATTTGATAGCAAAATGCCTGAATTTCAATGAACTATGTGTGGGTAAATTTTGTTTTCTTTAAAATGTAAGAGCTGAGATTTTAAGAATCTCAAACCATTTTTTTTATTGGTTTCTTGGCAGAGGACATTAAGGATGGCAACGGGAGTGTGATAGCTTTGTAAAACAAACTGCTCTCATTTTTTATTTCCAAGCCTCCCCCCAACCCCATGAAAAAAGGAGCCCAATAATGATGCTGTTTTTCCCCCCAGTAATATTATGTCACCAGGTGATCGACAAGGCCTTGGAAAGTCAAGAAATTTTGCTGACCCTTAAAACATTGCCCACCGTGACTTAACAGTAAATGAAAAGCCGAAGCAAAAATGAAAGAGCTTTACCAAAACGTTTGTGCTACAAATTTTGTTTTGTTTTAATCCTTCAGCGATACTTTTTTTTTTTAAAGAGGGGGGGTGATCAATGCAAAAAATGCACAAGGATTCCTTTTTCTTTCTTTTTCTTAAGTCATCATCTCTTCCCATAGCCTATGCAATTTCACGAGCTTTTGGTTTTATTTCACTATCACTTCATCCATGCAGGATTAGCAAACTATGTGCAGTCTGGACTTCAGCACCATTAAGAATTGCAAATGGTTTTCTGAGATCTCTATCCTTCTGCCTGAAATGCTCTGACTGGAGCATTTCTGATCAGAGATGCTGCCTTTTACTTTTCTAATCAGTCTTCGAAATTACTAAAGAGTTAATACCTCTATAGATCACGCCGTATATTGTTTTTGAACTTTTTTCCATGAACTGATGTGTGAGGATTTTAGCTTTCTTTGGTGATAATAGCTGACAGCTAGCTTTTTTTTTTTTTTTTTGCTTTATATCACTTTCAGGCACCAAACATTGCTGAGAGTGAGGGATGTGAAGGGAGTCCTTCTAAATGATTTTCTCCCTTAGTTTCAATCTGCAGCTACTGATGGAAAGGAAAGCAGTTTGTGCATTTCCCCCAACTGATAACTAATAGCTGTAGGAGCCATTCAGTCTAATCCTGTCTTGGTTGATTTACAAGAAAATCTCACGGATTCCAGTGAGACCAGCAGCCTTTTTAGCGATGCACGGAAATAGGTTGCACTTCAAGGGAAAACAGACTTTAATATTGATATTTTAATGACAAGTGTGGATTGTTTTAATGATAAAATAGGAAATGTGCTTACCATCAAAATTTTATGTGTTGCATTTATTAGAAAATATTTTTGGCCATGATAGGTTCTTCACATTTTTTGTTTCAAGTCTGCTAATAAATTCTGGTGAATTATTTATTTATGTACTACTGCACTGATTTCCTGTTAAAAAATTCAAATAAAGCCTAAGCTTGCTTACCAAAATCAAGAGAGTGGGGAGGCAATTCATGAGCAATCTAAAAATAAAAACAAAGAATACTTTGTTCTTTGCACTAATACATATTTGAAGGCATTTGCAACTAATAAAACTCTTCATCTTAATTCCTTTTTTATTTAGAAAAGTAACACAATATTTTCTTAGTTAATAGAACACATCTTTAATATGCAGCCTCCTTTCAAAGGTAATAAAGATACCAACAGACCTCTTAGGTACAAACTGAACAATGTAGAAAGGTGATTGGAGAAATAGAGAATGACAGAGAAAATTGTGGCACCAAAGGAACAACTTACATTTAATTTAATGTTGGGAACAAATAGCTATAAAAAGGCTCACAGAAGAGATGGATAATTCACTGAACTTAATAAGCTCAAAGAAAGGCAAAGTCTTTACAAAAAGGCACTCTTCAGATAGTTAAAGACTCCCAATCATGAATGTTACCTAATAATTGTTTTTCATCTATTTTAATTCATTTTAAATCATATCTTCTAAAGCAGGGGTATCAAACTGCCAGCCCGTGGGCCGGATGTATCATGAGGAAACCGTGCCCACCCTATTGCCGGCAATGGGGAAAAAATTCCGATACATCGTGTGACATCATGTGATATCACAAGTTTGATATGTCTGCTCTAAAGTCAAAAGCAAGCTGCCGGTTTAACAGCTGTAGTGAAGAGAACCAAAGCAGTGCTGTGAACAATCAGGGTAGATTGATGGAGGCTGTAATCTTGGAAGCCATAGAATTGCTAGATGTTTTCTTATGAGTTCCTTGAGTGACTTCCGTTCTCAAAAGATGGAATTCATCTGCACATTTCTATCCTCTCTACTGTCACCTTCTCACCCACCTCTGGACCTTGTTCTTTTCAGTTTGTGGGATCCTTAAACATAGCCAGGGATTAGCCACACAATGAAAGAACTGGAGATCCAAAGGCTCTTAAAACTTCCCAATTCTCTCACTTAGGAAAGAAAGAAGAAATGAAGATAAGCTCTATGTGTTCCCTTCTACTGGTCCAAATGGGAAATGGCTTTTTGCAAGCAATATATAGACAAAAACAACAAAAAATAAACAAAAAAAACACCCAAGCATATGCCCCCTCTATTAGATGATGCTATTTGTACATTTTAGTCCAGCAATGCCTATTTTGATTCAATGTGACTCATGTCAATTCAGAGATTTTTCCAATCACCTGCTGCTTCACTTTTTAAACTGATTATTCCAGATTTTCTCAGTATTGCCAACAGCAATACATCCAGAGAGAGTGAGACCTAAAATTATGACCCTACTTAATCAAACTCATGTAAATTCTTGATCTCCATTAGCAAAAATTCACTGTGGCTTCTTTGTGAATGAATCACTAGAAGTACAAGGATGAAATAACATCAGGGCAGTAGATTTCAAAGCCAACTAATTACAAAGTAATTAAAGTCTGGGGCAAACCATAAGTAATCCAGATTAGAAGTCTTTCTCCTTTAAGAGCACTACAGCTAGGCTATAGAATTCCAGAAAGCATTAGATGGCAGCAAAAAGATAACTCTTGGCTGTCTTTTAATGGTACTGTAGTCTGAATTTTTGCATCCCAAATTTGTTAGCCCTGTTCCCTGGAGTCCTTTTATCAATCTCCAAAACCTCTAACTCTAAAGATTCATTTTAATAATGTGGAGTCCAGAATTTTTTTACTGCAATATTGTACATCTGTTCCTATACTACAAGCTTTTCCAAACTGAATAAACATTTTCTGCTTAACATGCAGTCATCTGTTAAAATATATATTAAATCTGATAGCTTTTGTTCATTTCAAAACAGCCTACTGATTTTTTTCTGAGATTTCATAGCAGCAAGACTCAGGTAGGAAATTGCAGAAATACACAAACATTGTTACATTATAGCTAGCCAACTTGAGCTTTAGCAAAAATCTTGATTATCCCATAAATTTAAGATGCATTTCTACAAGTGATAGTTATATTTTTGAACTATATTTGCCATTATGCTTGAAATATCTATTGTGGTTCACATTTTACTGCTTACCTCTTTTTGTTTGGAAATTTAATATTATGAGTTATAAAGAAAGCTGGGATTGCTGATGTTTACTATCCCTGCTGTTTTCTTCGTCATTACCAATGCACATACAGCTTTTCAACCCTTGTGAGTCATTTTGAAACTTAATAAGAGTATGCTGCAAGCGATATCTTCCTTGATCGTACCAATTGGATGTATGCTCATTCTCCAGGCTGATCTGAAAGGGAAACTAAATTGAAATTTTTTCTTTCTTTCTTTCTTTTTTTCAATTGGTGATGTAGCAGCAAAGCTGCTATGTTTAAGCCTTGATTTTTTTAAAGATGGTTTCGGAAATAGGAATAAAGGGAATTCTACAACAGGGAACGGAAATTTTTATAGTATGTCTAAAAAAATGGGTACAAGGAATTAACCCTCCTCTATGCAGCTAGAGAATTTGTTTTTTTAAAAAGTGTCAGCACGATCAAAAATTTTTATGGGCAACAATGCTTATGCATTAAAATATTTTTGGAAAAATAATATTGTTTATACTTTCAAAACATTCAGTGTAAGGTGATATACTTCTAGGTTTTTTTCCCCCAGAAATAAAAAAAAATGCAGCATGTTAAGTTTTCCTGACTTGAGGGACAAATTGATTGTGGTACACAATATTTCTCTGATTAGTGCCTTCAAGACTACTCATTCTGAATGGTGGTAAGTGATCCAGTCAAGGGCAGTCAAAGAGTCGGGATAAGAGATGCTTGTTGCTAATACTAATGACAATACTGATGCTATAGACTGACAAATACAGTACATCAAGGAAAATACTACTTTAAGACTACATTTTGGAGCACATTGACCCTTTGAGATACTAGCAATCACAAAATCACAATTTAGTTAACTTCCTAAATGGGAATTATGCATACTTATCAACCACGTGTGGTAGGCTTACATATCAGAGATTAGAGAGAAGGGATACACATACTGAACCCTTCCTGTTCCTGCTTACAGCCAACTTCATTTCCAACTTCTTAAAGATAGGATGCTTTGCTACCAATATTGGCTCTTCTTCCTTCTTTAAGATCTTTTCCATTTCATTTTTCTAGAGGTTTGCCAATGTTGAAAACCTTTTCAGTAGAAATGCCCCCAAATATATTAAACCTTTAATTCAAGTGTCTGTGGAGATTTTCAATCATCCGTATCATGACTGTCCATTCCTTGGATGAAAAGTGAAACATTTTCAAGGAAAGGCCCAAGAAAGTCCAGTTTCCTTTTGGAAAATGACCTTTGGGACTTTAATTCAATGTCAATGTCTTCTTTTTTTACAACCCAGCCATTGCTGTCTGTTTATCATTTCCTGAATCAATTCTCAACTTCCACAGTCAACCTAGCAGTAACTGGGAATATACCGCAAAAGAGATATAATATTTCCAAGCAGCACAGATTCGGTCTTTGTGTAGCAACTTTTTCCACAGGTGTCGTAAGATCTTCTCTCACGATGATCAAATGCTTACCCATCGTTTAATAATTCCTATTATTAAATATAGCCAAGCCTAAAATTGAAAAAGGCTTGATTGTTCCTTTATTCATACCCTATTTGGTAACACTGTCTTGTTGCTTGATTGGCCATTTTGACTACATGCCTCAAACTGTTCTTGCCATTAAGTGCACATCGAAGGAGAGGCAACTTTCAGGCTATCGCTCAATAATTTTCCCATTCCAGATGGTTCCTGCCATCAAGATGAACTGCATATAGAGAAGCTCAGCACCTGATTTTTCTGGTTCCTGCTGCAAATTCTATTTTACAGTAGGCTAGCAGGTGGACAATTATTGAAAAAGCTATGATTAGGAAGATTCTTACATTCTCTGAAAAAAATTGTCTGTAGACCACAGTCTGTAGACCACTTTTTTCTGGTGTTGTGGACATCGCTATCAGAACTACATATTAATATATGGGTATGACAGAAGATTTCATTTTTTTGCTACTTTTTTTTCATGGAGCAAGAATTTTGATGTTAGACTTATCTTTCTATATAATACCAAGGCTTATTGGCTCAAATGTGGGGGATTGGGTGGGTGGGGGAGGGCGGGGGAGGAGTATTTTAGATACTCTAGATAGGAGATATATTATTAAGGCAAGGAAAAGATGGGAGAAAGCAAAGATGAAAGGCCAGCAAATAAATTTTCAGCAAATCAGGCTGAAAATGCTATATATTTAGAGGCAAGCATGCTAGATGAACAGCACTGCCAGTCTTCCCTCCAGATTTCCAACACATTTTCTGCATCAGAAATAATATTTACTCCCTCCCCCATGCAGTTCTGAAACCATTAGAAAAGCTGCTGTCCAACTGTAACTTTGTGGCGACATGCAGGAGGCTGATAACTTTTGATTATCTGCAAACACTTCAAAAACCTGAGTGGTGTAATTTGCTGCCTCCACATCTGTGGAGCACAGCAATGTTGGAAAACTCCCGGTAAGGTGAGGTACATGTGCGTTTTTGATGTCCTTTTTCCATGATCCTTTTAGGATTTGCTTTAAATAACTACATAAATATATTTCTCAAATGCAAAGATGGTCTCCCCACATGTTTGACATAAATGAAAAAAAAATCTCAATAAATCAAAATTCAGCTATTGTTCCTTATAAATATATGGCTTGCATGAGGAAGGCAGGGATGATGGCTATAAACATAGTACTATTACAAAGGGAGCTTTTTCATTGCCTTAAATTTAATGCTTTCATTATAGATTAATTACCTTAAGCTTTATGTCATCAGAATATATTCAATAGGTTCTATGAAACTTTATTTAACATAAACTGAAGGCAAAGAGAAAAGCATTCAATTTTATAATGCAGTCTTTATGGATAACAAATGCCAAAGTGCTGCAAAATGATAAATAGAGATGGCATTGTCATTTGCCCTTAAACGCAAAAAGAAGCACAGAAAATGTTCTTTTCAGTTTCATGAAATCCTAAGTTGATGGATTTGGACCTAACAAACTACATTCACATTGTCAGCCTTTCCTAAAATTAGCATTTCTATCTAATTTATAATGCTGTCTGCGTTGGTACCCACGGGTCTGCATACCCAGTCAAATACTGCAGGGATTCACCAAAATGATCCCCCCAGCTCTGCTTCCATTACCATCCTTTGTATTTTTCTATTAAACAATGCCCAGGGCCACAATGTAGCAAGGGTTTCATCATCTGTGTCAGAAAGTTACATCAGACCGTCTCATTGCATCTTTGAACGGAATATATAATTGTATATATATATATATTAATTTCACCCTAATATCATGGTAAAATGGAGAATATGTTGAGGGTGATAACTGCTGTGAAGATCAGGGGCTTTCTGGTTGTAAAGAAAGATACATTAGTACTAATCAAATCTTCTTTGCAAGACAAGCTGATGTGAGAAAAAAAATCCAGCAAGGTAGGAGTGAAAATGGCATATAATGTTTGATAATTCAGAAGGGGAAAACGAATAGAGTTGGCTCTCCCATAAGGATACCATATTTCTCAATTTCTATTCTGTTACTACTCTAATTGGTCCATGTTCTGTGTTCATTGCTGGTTTTTATCTACAACAAGGATATATTTGGAAATGATAATTTTGTGCCATCAAGGAAGAAAAAGCCTTTACTTTCTTGGAACAGAAATCATGTTGAGCTCAGGCTATCCTTTTAATAAATAAATATATGATTAAACATAACTTCTATTTATATTTTTCTACAGTCAAAATCAAAATAATGTCTACTTATGTTTCTACCATTCAGAATTAAATTTTCGTCCAATATCTATTTACATAGGGACTGTTACTATTGCTAATAAAAAGACTAATGCACTGAACATTTTTTTTTAAAATGAAAATTCATCTTTTTATTTTTATCAAATTTCTGGAGGGATGCAAATTTGATCAACGAAATTCTAACATGCCATTGTTCCTGCTATAAAGAATTTGGAAACCTCAAAATCAAGGAAGAAATTTCATCTCAGAAGGTCTCTAATCACAGTTGCATTTGCCCCATTCGTGTGATTCAGCCTGCAAAAGGGAGGGAGGATTGAAGTAACCCCAGGAAAAATAAATACCTCTGGATTGAAGCTTTTTCTGGACTTGCTGTCTGTTTCTGCTGGGTTTCTTTTTAGTGGAAAAGGTTTCAAAACATTTTACATATAATCCCATCACCTGTGTTTGAAATGGAACAATTCCTGGCAAGGCGCTATTCTGTCTCTGTGATTTATGGAAATTGGTCCAAATGCATCATACTTTAAGACATGAACATGTCTTTCCAGCTATTCAAAGCAGTGTCTGCTTGAAACAGGCAAATTACAATAAGGCTTTTGGAGTACCTCCGTTGTCCACTGTTCTTATAGTAATGTTCATTAATTGGAAGAGAGAAGATCATGGTCAGATTTTAAATGATCTTGCCTATTTCTATCTCTCTTAAATGTATGGCATGACATAGTTTTGCTCATAAAATCTGCAAAACAATGAAAAAGGATATGAATAATTAACCTATCTCCCATTTAGCTGAAGACTGTCAAAAATGATTTCTATTTGGAGTTGCAAATACTATTAAGATGTCAAAGAAACCAAAATCTAGGTAATACATGAAATATAAATACTGTACATTTTTATTAGTTTTATTAGGTTTTTTGTAGGATTTCTTTTTGAAGACTGCTTAATGAAATAGGCTGAGCGGTAGCTGAAGGGATGTCTGTCTAGCAGCATTTTGCTGAATGCCTGTCAGTGACTAAGAATATTAGCTGACATTGACATTGGGAATCTTTTTTTTAAAAAAGTCCACAACCCATTTATATGCATTCTCTCAGCTCATCGAGCATTTTGATCCCCATTAAAATGAAACACATTTGTGGAGAGCAAAAATATGGTGTTGCTGAAAATAATGAATTTATAAGGAATGGCAGGATATTAAGCTTTAAAGTGGTATAGTGAAAACAAAAATCCTAATTCATTTTAAACTATTAATTCAATAAAGGATTCCATCTATGGTGTCATGTTGAATACACACACATGCATGCATACACACTCACACACAAATTCATTTTCACTGTTTTGTTCGCTGATGAATATTTAGCAACCAAGAAGTGGTGAGCTACATGCAATATGTAAAGTCTGAAAGTCATACAAAGGTAAAAACAATTTATTATTTCTAAGGACATCATTTATTTCATGCATCAGATTAATGAAGAGTGAAAGTGAATCGTCTCCCAAACTGGATGAGACTACTTACGTAGAAACAAAATCTAAGGAAAGTGACACTGCCAGATAGCATTCAAGAGACGAAGGAAGAGAAAGCTTACATTTTAAGGCACGTGGTTTAGCATTGTAGGAAGAAAGAGGCATTAGAAATATGATTCCCATTCTTTCATTTGAAGACATTATATGTAAGTCAGAACTTAAGTGGTTATAGTTAAACGCCATATTTATTCCCAGTATAAAGTAATGCCACTGAAGAAATTAACTGCAAGGATTCTTGAAAGCTTGTGGTCTCTCATTGGTCAATGAGAAATGAATTGATATTCTCCCGTTTTGAGCGTTGTCCAACTCTTAAGCTTGATTGACTTAGAATACCAGGCCAGTTTTTGGATAAGGGATGGATGCTTCTTTACAAGAATATAAGAAACCCCAGGAGGCTCTGATAGAGAGGTTCAATCTTTGTGATTAGTGGTCAGTGAATCTTTTGTTGAAAATGTAAAGTAGGTGCTACTGCCTTGAAAAATATGTGGAGTCTTAGCGCCTAAAATTTTCATCTCTATTTTTTTTTTCAATCTGCTTGCCCGTGAATTTGTGAAGGGGCAAGATAAAAACATCTGCTTAGCTGATATTTCCTCCTGCAATGGGCAATCCTCTGGAGCCCATGAATGTTATACAGTACAAGAATATGAAGTATGGCTTTAGGGGACTGCTGAAGGAAAAGGGAGATCCCTGAAAATTAGAGGATTACGCTTGGAACCTCAGTCCTAAGGTTTGTTATCAGTAGACCCCTGCCTCCCTCTTCCCTCCCAATATTTAGGCAGACTATTTCCATGCTGAGATAGTCATTCTTTCCACTCCTAAACTCTCCATATAGTGGCCTGAAAAAAATAAAATGGATGTGATTATGTTATGCAATCATAACAAAAGTGAGACATGTAGAGCATTGTTGAAGAACTGGGAAGAATTTGTGCTGTCTCATTCTCTTTCAGCCATTTCTCTTTCTCAGGCATTTTCAGATCTGTTCTTTATAAATTCTGTAAATACTTTTTTAAAAATAAAAATAAATGGAGAATGCATCCGGTAGCCCTAATAGCAGTCCTAGAGGCTACGTTTTTTAAAAAAGGAGATTTTATTTGGAATTGTGTTATTTATTTCTTTATTTAAATTTATTTATTTATTTATTACATTTTTTGTTTAAATTATTATAATGCTGACCTTCTCATTTGTTTTTTTTTTTGAAGAATTTAACAATCCATTTTTTTTATTACAAAACATTTAAATGAGAGGAAAATGAACAAATAGTTGTTGTGAAGATGCTCCCCCACTGTGTACAAGCAAGTAATTTCTGTGCATTACATTCTTCGAGAGCCATTTGATTATGTGAGTACAATGAGCATTATGATTTTTTTAAAGGAAGGCTTTGGAAATACCATTTTTGTGGAAATAGACAATGTAAGATTTTTAAAAGAAGAAGATATATCAACATTAAAATGTTTGCATGACTGACCTTTACTCAATTTGGACTTGAATAAGGACTAATAAATATAAACCAAAATCTGTTTCGCACTTTCAGAGAAAGTTGTTCATTTTACGTTTCTTATATCATACATTTTTGGTGATATTCTGACCTATTAGAAAGCTTCCTAGGGTTCATTATCATAAACAGATAATGAAATTCTTCAAAACACGTTTCATTGTTGCTGTTAAAAACGAACAAACACAAAATATTACACAGAGGTAACTGGAATTTCATATAATCAGTAACTAGAAGAAAAATGAAGGAAAAAAGGAACTACTATCAAAATGCTTTAAAAAGTCCTCTTGTGCATTTAATACAGAAGTATCAACTCGTATTCACTTAGCTAATAATTTCTCGCCTGTGTTTAAAAAAATTTTTCTGTCCAAAATATTTCATTTTTGTAATAAAAATAGCTTTATTAATATTTATTTTATTTAATAAAATGTTAGCTTTATACCAAAACATTGTTTAGTGTATGTGTAAACATAGTTCCTAAGTTGTATTTGTACAAATAATCTAATGGTATAAAATAAAATGCTAATAACACACAAATAAAAAAGTAAAGGCACATAAAAGGCACAAGTCACGGCCTAATTTTTCTATGCCTGTAATTTTAAAATAATAAAACAGAAATATTGCATCTGTGCTGTTATATCATTAAAATGAATTCAATGATTGGTAAACAAGCAGCAGGGATGCATCTGTATCATATCCATTATACTTAGGAGGTCAAATTTATCTTTTACATTTCCAAAGATCACAACCATGATTAATATGTTCTAAAAGTGCAAAAATAAAAAAGTGCTTTCTCTGTATCACTCTTAAAAACTGCAGCAATGCTAGTTTTGTATGTGATACCTTGTCCTCCATCTTCTTATTATGGTATTCTATCACACACCAATTGTTCATTTAATTGTAATCCTGACCTGCAAGTCTTCTTGGGAAAATGAGGAGAAATAGTGAAATAAGAAACAGGTTAGAAAAACAATAAAATATGAAGGGTGTGGAGGAGAGAGAAATGTGATGTCAACACAAGCTCCAAGTCTGCAGATTGCATTTATTAAAAATAAATATGTATGCTGCTACAGTATCTTACACGCTTGTCATTAATGTTTCATGTGCAAACACTGGGCAAATATTCTACATTTAATTAAAGCTAAAATTATGACTTTATTTTGCATAAAGGGGCTCAAGGCACCCACATGTTTCCATCAGTTATTTAAATATTAGTTACACAATAGGATAGCATAAACAGGTTTCTTTCAAACTGTATTACATTTCCATAATTTAAGAAAATGGGAAGGATTAGATAAAATTTTCTGTCAAACTTAACTTTTCTGATGATATATTTTTCCCTAGATAACTGATTTATTTGACTGTTTCCCTCTGCCCTACTTTACTAACAACAGCAGCAACAGCTTTCTCCCCCTTTTTTGTTAGTTACCTTTTGTTGGATTTTGGCAATTGTATTAAACTTCCATGTACCAGAAGATAAGGATATATAAGTTAGGGTATTTTAAATAATCATATATTAAAATGTGGCATGCTCAATTAGCAGCATGGATAATAAGAAGGAATACCGGTATATAGATGTAGCAGATGGAATAAAATTGAAAATTTAAAAATTTGAAAATGGTAATCACTAATTAAGTATTAAAATGGTAACATCCTTCTAATTCCCATTGATTTTTAAAATATTTCCTGCCTCTGGGAACGAAAATTAACCAAAATAAAATTACAAATCTAACCTCCATGATCATTTATAATTTATCTCATCTCTTTTTCCTTATGTAGAGAGTTTGATGAGAAAGCCTACAAATGTGAGATTATTTTGGTGTCTTGTAAATTATAAGTTAGGAAGTTTCAAGTAGATTTGAATTTGGGCTGCTTCAAACAAAACACACAAACAACTTGCTTCAGTTTAAATATTTCCCAGATCTCTCTAAATTACTCTAATTTTGTCCAGGCTTTGCCCAAATCCAGTAACTAACCCCTTTCCACTTTTATTTTGAAAATACTTTTCAAAAAATCTGTTCCCTAAAATTGAGTTATATTTGTGCAAATCTTTCCAGGAACAACTAATTCACCCTATATAATTATTTAAATTTTTATTGTTCTTCCCTGGATGGAACAGTGAATGGACAGTCTGCTTGTTTAACTTTTGGCAACATTGATCCCCTTGCCTGTTAATGCTGCTTAACATATATAGTTGGATCAGAATCTTTTTTTATCAAAGCAATCAGAATGAGGAATCCAATTTCTGTTTTCCAACAGAGAAATATTTTCTATTAGAAGAATAATTAGGAGATGTTTCCAACAACCTCTTTCTATGTGCTCTCAGATTGCTAGCACTGAGCTAGGTACTCCCTTTAGAGTAGATTTTATGATTGCTCTGTGCGTGCATTTTTTTAAACTAAGGGTTTTCCTTCAGTGAATTGTTTCTTACATTAGAAGCAGTGAGTTCTTCTATTCACATTGTACTTTGTAACAACTCTGTTTAGCTACAAGTCTATCTTAAAATAGAATATTTTTCCACATAATTCATTCAGCTTTGTATGACATCCTTAGGCCTAGATTGTGGAAAGTTGATTGTTTATTTCTGTTGTGCACAAATTGGATCATATGATGGAATTCACCCTTAGGACAATACTCCACGCCTTTGAATGGGAGTCTGACACACACAGAGAAGCCAAAGATCTATAAAGAAAACCAATTTGAGCAGTGGTAACATTTTTAGAGGAAGAAAGATAGAATGGGAATTTATATCAATGCCATCATGCCATTTCCAAGAATGAAATATATATGTGCATATAGACATATATAAACATGCTCATATATCAAAATGCATATATAACCACCATCATCAGTATATATTTAATTAATTTTTTTACACATGGGGTTCCTAGTGGGAAAATTTGGCATGTTCTTCTAACAAAAGCTCTTATGTCTTTCAGCATCAATTGCTTATATGAAAATAGAAAGGGAACCTTCATTGTGAACATCAGATTTTGGAACCAATCATATCACATCATAGTCATCCTCATGTCAAGAGCATTTATGTTGACAAACCTATTTGGAAATACAAAATTGGCTAGCTTGAAAAGCAAGTTGAGCTGCTCAATAGTTCTTCCCCATCTTAGATTATGGTAACTTGTACAAAAAGAATATAGATTTTAGGAGGAGCCTATTCTACCACCTCTTACTATATTCAACAACACAGTATCAGCATAGAGCTCTTTCCCAGGACTTGAAACCTAACACTTAATATTAAAACCATCATTAAAAAGGCACAACAAAGAATTTCTTCCTGCATCAACTCAGGAAATTCAGGCTGCCCCAAGAGCTGTTGATACAGTTTTACAGAGGAATTATTGAATCTATTATTTGTGCTTCTATAACTGTCTTGTTTGGTACAGCATCCAAACAGGACAGTTACATACTTCAACAGATAGTTAGGACTACAGAAAGAACAATTGCAACCATCCTGCCTTTTGTAGAAGACCTGTCTATTCAGCGAGTCAAAAGGAGGGCTGAGAAGATACCTATAGATGCCTCACATCCTGTTTCAACTGTTTCAACTCTTCCCCTTAGGAAGAGGTACTGTATGCCAAAATATCTAGACATGAGGACAAGTTTTCCCTTGTGCCATCAATTTGCTGAATACCAAAGTCTCACAGTGCTGTCTAATGTCTGTGTGCATTTATCCATGTAGTGTGGCTATAGTATTATTATTTATACTTCATATTATCTTCTTTACCCCCTGATTAAGATGATGATGATGATGATGATGATGATGATGATGATGATGATGATAATGATGATGATGATGATGATTTGCATGCACACTGAGAGCTTCTGCACCGGGAACAATTCCTTGTGTGTCATCACCACCTTCAATAATACATTGAGCAAATATAGAAAAAGTAAGTCTTAGTAGTGCCAATACTTAGTGTCATACACTCGGTGCCATACCAAAAGAACTGGAAAAGAAGAGAAATGGAAAAAGTTTATCAATTACAGAGATTGCATCACTTGGAACAAAACATATGATATTTTTCACTATCTTAGATCCTTGGGAAAGATCTGATAGTCAAAAGTCCCAAGCCCAATCAGAACTATCAGGTAGACCAGGGGTAGACAATCTTGGCTCTTTTATAACTCGTGGACTTCAACTCCCAGAATTCCTGAGCCAGCATAGTTGAAGTCCACGAGTCATAAAAGAGCCAAGGTTGCCCACCCCTGAGGTAGACTCTGTGTAAGTAATAGTAATGGTAATGATCGTGATACATATAGTCCTTGACTATTCAGAATTATAATGGCCTCATAATAAGTGCATTTCACTCCATAAAGTACCTGCCATGTAAAATATAGTTCCGCCCTCCCCATGGCCACATGGCCATATTTCAGGAACTTAATAACTGGCTCACATTTACACATAGTTGCAGTGTTCTGCAATCATATGACCACAAATTTGTGAGTTTTTTGCTGGTTTCCAGAATGTTTTGCCAGTGTACAGAAAAAATATACTCATTTGGGAGAATGGATTCAGACTTAACAACTGTGAGATTCACTTACTGACCACCATAAAAACAGTTGTAAAGTCAGGTCCAGTTTCATAAATGCCTAATGTATGACCATCATGAGTTACAATCCTGGTCATAAATTGAGGACTACCTGGAATAATATCAGTTATATCAAAGTACTAGCTTCTGCACTCCAATATTTGACATGGCAGAGATGAATCTTCTCCATAATTCAATGAAAAAAACCGAACTATCTTTTAAAATAAACACTGAATCATCCTCCCTTCTAACTTCTATAAAATTATTGGAGTACTCTGCATTCATTCATATCCCCTATTCACTGCGCAGTTAGATTTTATTGAAAATCTGTGCAAGGATACAAAATATACTGACATGGATTGTTTTGAATGTAGATCTGCTGCTGTTTTTATTCTATGTCTTCAGAATGCTTTCTGAAACTTTCATTTCTTGACTGAAAGGGGTAAGATGGGAATATCAACTGAAATGCCTGGGCTATTCTTCCTTGCATTCCCCGGCTCATTGATAAGACACCTCAGAAACAGTGTGTGTCAGCATATGTCTGTATCACTTCTTTCATTAGTGCAAAGATTCTGCAACAAAGGAAAATCAATGAACTGCTTGCTAATAGAAAGAAATGGCAAACACCCCAATCAGGAAACACTTTTAATAGAAAAGCATGCAAGAAAATAGTTGTGAGAGTAGAAGCAGCTATTAAAAACAATATTTGTAATCCATGGTCTTTATATCTATTCTTTAAAACTACAACTGTTGTTCTAAACATTTGCATTTTTCAGCCTTTCTTCTTTTTATAGAAAAGGGCCTGCTTTTGATTTCTTTTCTTCCTCAAAGAGTGTACTGAAATTCTCATGGGTGGAGCAAGTATTCTTCCACTTATGTTAATTATAGGGTAGATGAGGGAGGGCCCAAAAAGTCCTTTTTTCATTGTATAATGGCCTGATGAGAGTCTACAATCTCCTTGGCTTTCCACTTTTCTATTAAAACTCAAGGAAAGAGACAATAACCGCCTTTCTCCCAAGAGGTGTTTTAAATAAGGAAAACTTGGGCAACCATTAAATCTACAGAATAATGGAGAGAAAGCGTAGACATGGCAGTAAGTAAGGTAAGCTCCAAAAATACCACTAAAGAATTTTTTTAAAAAAATACCCTGAAATTGGAGTTGAAAAACAGAAAGCTCTTTTGCTAGAAATAAAACATTTAGGACGTTGCAGAACAAATTTTGGTATGGCATTAATAAAGATGTTTGAGCTCTCATTGGAATTCATTTATTCTGCACTGTGTTTCCAAGAAACATGATTTAGAGTCTCTTTTTTTAAAAAAAAAAATAAAAATAAAAAGTGTCAATTTACATGAAAGGAGCAGGAGAGTCTGGGACTGTGCTTCATGTCAGAGCATATACTTTCTGTCTGAGATCTCAGAACTTTTCTCCCTTGGAATAGACTATCAGGGTGTTGATGGACAGCTAAGCTTAGTATAAAGCAGGCTACTCTATTCCATTCTGTCCTCCAGTTATGAACAATAAATTCTATGCTTCTGATTAAGATCTCCAGTAGTTCTGCTTTTTTAAGACACTGAACAAAGTTTTTTTGTTTTTAAAAAAATGTGGTACAGAACAGAGAAACAGAGACAGTATGGGTTTTTCCCACACAAAATTGTTTTATTGTACAAAATCAAATGCCTATCTGATTCAATTATCTTAAATTCTCTTCCTAATACTATAACTCTGCAATTATTCTGTTTAACCTATAAAATTCTATTTCCGTGTTCCTATTCCAATGTTAGCCTTATGTTTTCTTGTCCTAACTATTTTTTTTCTTTAAATCTTTTCTTCTCCTCCAAGTCTTCAACTCTTGCAGACAGTCTCAGTCCATTTGCATGTGAAAGCCCTTTTCACTTCTTCACAGACTTGCAAATGGGCTTTTCTCATTCCCCTCAGTACTCACAGGCCTCTGTTTTTGGAGCTGGTTTGTAGAGCCTTGCACCTGGGCTGCTGCAATCAATGGGCTTGGTTTGGGTCGCTCTTTTCCTCCCCCATTTTCAAGCTATGCCTCTGGGCAGTCTTGAAACTCCAAGAACTGAAGATTTCTGTTGCAGTTTTCTGAAGACTACTGCTGACATGTATATCTTTGGGTTAGAGATTTCTTTTTCCTGACCCTGTGCTGTCTTCCTGGCTCAGCGGTTCTCAACCTGTGGGTCGCGACCCCATTTGGGGTCGAACGACATTTCACGGGGGTCGCCAAACAACGCAGTCCGCCATTTTTCCCCCTTTTTCATAGCTGTGCTACTCCCTTTTATTCTATTGGCTTTTGAAAGCCAATAGGAATTGTCCAGGCTGTCTCTGCCCTGCTGAGCCCGCCAAAAGTCCCATTCTGCAAACAGTGCTGCAAGTTGTCTGTAGCGAAGGCGAGCTGTCTGGAAGTTTCCACCCCTCCCTGCTGAGCAACTACTAAAAATGTAAGTAAAGGAGGACCAGGGGTGGGAGGTGGGAGGCCGGCGGGCGCAGGGAGGGTTGCTGGTGTGCGTGGGGCCCGGCAGGTGCCTTACCTCCCTTGGGCTGGGCCAGCTGGTGGCCCAGCCAGTGGTTGGCCTGCTCCGTCTCTGCCGCTTGCCAGCTACACCTCGGCCGGCGCAGGGGGCGGGACCATGCATGCGTGGCGCTCCCAGGCAGGGAAAGTCCTAGACTTACGATCGGTTGGGTAGCCCTTGACTTACGACCGGTTGGGTAGTCCTCGACTTACGACCGGTTGGGTAGTCCTCGACTTACAACCGGTTGGGGGTCGCGGCATTAAAAAGGTTGAGAACCACTGTCCTGGCTTAATTCTTTTCTTGGCATATCTATGCTTGTTTTAAATCCCCTTTTTATAAAATTCTTCAGTTAACAGGAGGCCGGGGCTTTGTAACTTTTCCAGGTAGCACCAAAACTCTAGGTCTCAGGAAGCAAAAATGCCAGCCATCTCCAGTTGGCATATTCAGGACGCATCCCTGTGCTGTATTTGCATTGCTCCAGGACTGGTTTTTACCTCTGTGATCTTATGATTTCAGCCCTGTTCAGCCTCTCAACCAATATATTTCTGGTTCAGCTACCATGTGAAACCATGTGACATTAATTTGTTGTTGTTTTTTTTTTTTTTTTTTTTGAAGTACTGTAATTATGTGAGCCTTATGGGGAACTTACTTCTCTATCTCTGGAAAATCTTTTCTTTCCAGACTCCAGGGCTATAGTTGTGCTGGGAGGTCTTCCAAGAGGAATGGTGAGGTATATTGGTCTGGTAGCTTTTTAGCTTTTTCCTAGAAAGTGCTGCAGGGTTGTTTGGTTATTCTGTCTGCAGAAAACTAAATAAATGTAAAGGAATTTAAAGGCAACCTATGGGAGAGAATGAGAGAGACTTGGAGAGAGATTGCCCAGGGCTGGGATAGAAAGAGGCGTGGAGAGAGAAACAATTCTGCCTTGATTTTTAAAGTATTCTATGGGGCATAGAGAAACTTGGATTGGCTTTCAAGAGTCTACCTTACCACAATAAAGAACATTCCTGAAATCTCTGCCATTTCTTGACCTGGTTTACCTTGAAAGGATGACAGAGAATGAACATAATCTGAAGTAGGGGGCACGGCTGAGAAAAGAAATCTATTTTACTTTATTTCACTTGAAAGAAAAGCGAGGGAGTTTTACAGCAGCAGCTCTGAGTGAAGCAGCGATTCTCACTCCTTAACTCCTAATCATTTTAGATCAGTCAGAGTGAAGATCATAAATCATCTTCAAAATAAATTTGAGGGTTGGCAGCATGAAAGGCCATCACAGGTGGTAGACTCTTTCTTTCTTGAAGCTAAGGAGTAGGGCAAGGATCAAAGAGTTGAAATTAAAAGAATGTAGATTTGGACTGGATACAATTGGATACTATTTCCTGATTGTAACAGATATTAAGTAATCAAATAGACTGTCTATAATAATGATAAACGGTCCCTCGCTGCATATTTTTTAAAGGGGACTTGATGGCCACTTTCCCTGTTGATTTTATAGATTCCTACACAAAGAATGGATCGGACTAGATGAGTTATAAAGCTCTGTTTAATTCATATATTCCATGATTCACTTTAAAACACAATTCTGAAAACTGGATGAAGTTCCTTTGTAGCAGAATAAAATGTATCTTATTAAGGGAAAAATAAGTACAGTTGTTGGGTTACCAAATGAACAAGGGGTTATATAATTTTTCCTTGATTCCATCTGACACTGTAATGAACAGAAAATAATTTTCTTGGACGCTCTCTGCAGCCTCTAAGATCTCCCAATCTTCTGAAACTTGTTATGGAAGATGGGGAAAGCGGTAGAAAAGTAAAAAGAACACATTTCTCAACCTAACCAAACAAAATTCTGGGATGCATCACTAGAAAGACCAGCAGCAGCAAAAAAGCTGCTATGTAGGGCTTTAATCAGGCCCATTTAGAATACTTGTCCAGTTCTGAGACCTCACTTAAAAATATATATATTGATGAGATTGAACAAGAACAAGAATCTAGAACTAAGGAGAAACTTCCTGACAGTTAGAACAATTTATCAGTGGAACAACCTGCCTCCAGAAGCTGTGAATGCTCCAACACTGAAAGTTTTTAAGAAGAGACTGGACAACCATTTGTCTGAAATGGTATAGGGTTTCCTGCCTGAGCAGGGGGTTGGACTAGATGACCTTCCAATTTTATTATTATTATTAAGTCCATAGATAGGCAACAAAAATGGTGCAAGAGACCAAAGATATCAGGAGAGATATGGTGAATTGAATATTTACAAAGGGCAGGGCAGAGGGTAAAGGGATTACATGACTGAAACCTTTACATATATTAAGGGTGTGGATAAGGTTCTACAAGGCAGTGTTTTCAATATTAAGCAAAAATCAAAAACATGAGAGAAGTTCAAAACTAAGGTTAGAAAAATATTACATCACAGAAAGAATAGTGGAAACTTGGAACCAACTTATAGCAGAGGTAGTAGGTCAATCATCAGTAACCAAATTTAAACTTGCTTGGGATAAACACATATCTATCGACTGACAAAAAACCTAAAATAAATAAAATAAATTATAAAAACAAAACAAACAAACATTCAAAAGGCAGACTTGATGGATCACTGGGTCATTTTCTGCTGTCAGTTTTCTATGTTTTTAGCCAGTAAAAAGTGGAAAACTTTTATAGAGAGGAAAGCATTTGTTTCAGATTCTTTTTAAAATGACTATATGACCATTTCACATTAAATATTCATATGGCCAATCCTAGAAAACCTGTCCTTTTTTTTAAAAAAAAATGATTGTATACCTATATCAGCTACTGTGATGGAATGCAGTGAGGAGGTGGGTCCCCAGGAAGGAGGAGATGCAGCCAGAGGGATAAGAGGCAACTCAGCCCAGAAATTATATGTGAGACAAAAAGGGTGAAAACAGCTTCTCCCTAACAATTCATAGAATATATGTGTGGCTACAGATAGTAGACTGCTCATTCTGGGTAGATTTTGTCTATATGTGTGAAACAATAAAAGAGCTCAGTCTAGAAAAATTACCATATGTCATTCTTGGTTTGGGCCTCATAGCTAGTTTTTTTTTAAAATGTAATTCCTTTTTAGAGGGATGGAGTTAGGGCGATTGAGTGAAGCAGAGCGTTTACTGGCTGGATGCCCTTCCTGATGCCTATGTGGAATTTGCAGCAGATATTTTTTCTTTGCTCCCTGATAGAGAAACATCTGGGACTGAACTCTCAACCTTCCGAGTGGGAAGCAAGCATCTTCACAATATACTCTGTGAATTGTTAGGGAGCAGCTGTCTTCACCCTTTTTCCCTCACACATAAATTCTGGGCTGAGTTGCCTCTTTCCTCTCTGGACTGTACTCCCTTCCTCCTGGGGATCCACCTCCTTACTGCATTCCATCTCAGTAGCTGATGTAGTTATATGAGCATTTTTTAAAAAAAGATCCCATGCCACTCGGACCTGATAGCTAGTTATCTTTAAAAAATAATGATATTCTGGACAACCTATAAACTTTGAAAATTAGATAGATCCAACTTACATCCTTTTCATCAGTGAATTCTTTTAAAGGAAAAACAACTCCTACCACTAGTATTCATTCTGCAAGACCCTTGCTTTAACTAGGATCCATGGCATAATTCCTTCAGTCACTGTGGATGATGATATATAATCTAAAATCTTACCCAGAGAAAACTTCAGATGAAAGGAAGGGAAGTGGAAACAAGAATAAAAATATTAAGCGAATGAAACATTGTTCCCATCCGAAACAAGGGTTAGGGTATGATTAGGCTTAATTTACCGGAGCAGGGCATAGTAAGTCAGTTTCATAGAAATGCTGAATGTGGAGCAAACGGGGGTGTTTTTTGGTCGTCATTTCATTTTAATCATTTCATTATTGTCCTTCTTCTTCTCCTAACTTTAAAGTAATAGTTTGGTTTGGGGCCGTAATTACAGAAACATTTATATGGTACTTTTCTTAGGATAATTTTGAAGTTGTTAGTTGCTTGGGATAGAGTAATCGATAGGATCTTCCTGGTAAATAACACACTGAAGCTTTTTAATGATACCCCACCTGCTGTCTAAGATGCTCCTTCACTGACCTAAGCAAGTCCTACCTGGGTAGAATGATTGAAATGGCATTTATATTTCTTTAGCATTTTGGTTGCTGCAACTTCATAAACACACAAGGGCGTCAAATGCATTAGGAACATTTGGCAATCTAAACTCTTCTGCTAAAAACTCTTAAGACTATGCCAACATTTGCAAACACATGCATGGAACTCGTTCAACTCTTGCTGTTGTACTGATTGTTTTAAGTTCGGGTAATAACCATATTTTGAGTAGCTATGATGGAACTCATTCAGAGGCATGGGTTGGTTGAGTTTCGCATTGAGACTCATTCTTCCTGTCAAACCACTTTGACCTATGAAAGATCTATTCTTTGCACATATTCCTATTAATGATAATGAGAAGATTGCACAACTGTTGACACCTGAATACTGCTTCTGGTTTTGGACTATTAGTACAGATTATTCAAACCATTCATAGCAGGCAGGTGCTAAGAAAACAGTAAATTATTATTATGTTTTTTGGCTCAGAACTATGAATATATTGCCTTGAAGCTAGGGGATTTTAAATTCACTTGAGGAGTTCAGTGGCCCAGTAGTTTTTCATATTTTTAATTTCTATCAGTCATCTTATTCCACAGCACTTTTATTTATTTGTGTCCAATTCTCCATCATTCATCTAGTAAAAGAAATTATTTTGTTGTCTCTCCCCTTTTGTCATCCTTTCAATAGAAAGCAGCATAAAAAATGCCACTGAACAAAACCAAAATTCCCCAAATGATTTAATGTTATTAAATAAATAATATTCATAATTTTAGAATTCCAATACACTTTGTAGATTATCTTGCAGAGAGAGAAATCCTGTAGACTAAGGGAGCACGCCCAAAGAATATTCACAGAGGCTCAGAACAGCCCTATGCTGCAGAATTTGTTTAACTGTAATAATAATAGCAAGCAGAAAACAATGAATAAAAAGACATTTTAAAGTGGCACTATACACATATGTAATGGATAAACTAATTAATTTTAAGTTATATTATAAGCAATAAACTCACAACAATCCCATAAGAATTAACATGTTGAATTGATATAAATTAATATATCGCATACCGAGTTTCCCCGAAAATAAAACCTACCAGAAAATAAGCCCTAGTGTGATTTTTCAGGATGCTCGTAATATAAGACCCACCCCAAAAATAATCCTCAGTTAAGATCATCAGCCAGAAGGTGCAATTAGTACTGTATTTCCTCCAAAATAAGACCTAACCGGAAAATAAGCCTTAATGAATCATTTGGAGCAAAAATTAATATAAGACACGGTCTTATTTTGGGGAAAACATGGTATATATTTAATAACAATATATCTGTTAGGAATAAGAAACCAGACCCACACTGGCAGTTGATCAAGGTGGTATGTTTATTGCAACTTGCCTATTTACAGGAATCTTGTTGGACTGTAGAAAGAGACTCTAGAAAGAGATTCTAGAAAGAGTACAGAGAAGAGAAACAAAGATGATTAGGGGACTGGAGGCTAAAACATATAAGGAACGGTTGCTAGAATTGGGTATGTCTAGTTTAACGAAGAGAAGGACAAGGGGGGGACATGATAGCAGTATTCCAATATCTCAGGGGCTGCCATAAAGAAGAGGGAATTAAGCTATTTTCCAAAGCACCTGAAGGCAGGACAAGAAGCAACGGGTGGAAACTAATCAAGGAGAGAAGCAACTAGAACTAAGGAGAAACTTCCTGACAGTGAGAACAATTAATCAGTGGAACAGCTTGCCTCCAGAAGTAGTAAATGCTCCAACACTGGAAGTTTTTAAGAAGAGACTGGACAGCCATTTGTCCGAAATGGTGTAGGGTTTCCTGCCTGAGCAGGGGGTTGGACTAGATGACCTCCAAGGTCCCTTCCAACTTTACTACTACTATTATTATTATTACTACCTGGAGAAAATTCCTGACAGTGAAAACAATCAGTGGAACAGCTTGCTTTCAGAAGTTGTGGGTGCTCCATCACTGGAGGTTTTTAAGCAGAAACTGGACAATCACTTATCTGAAATGATATAGGATCTTCTGCTTGAGCAAAAGGTTGGACAGAAGACCTCCAAGATCCCTACCAAGTCTATTATTCTATTCTATTAGATAAGTAATGTAAGGTCTATGGACCACCTGCTTTCCACCTCTTCCTTTCTTCCCAGAGATTCCAGGCTAGCCAGTCTTTTTACTCCATCCCTCACTTCAACTCGAGATTCCATCACACTATCAAACTCCAATATAGATTTGTCTATTCTTTTGAAATATTTCAAAATCTATGCCGAAAGGAAACATTGCACATCTTTTTGATTAATAGAAGAAATGATTTTGTCAAAAATTGATAAACTACACATTTCTTAAATTCAGCCCTTGATGTTAGAGTAGGATTAATTTTCTACTCTCTCTATATAATTCTGTTGCTATTCACCATGTCCAATGTAACTCACGTTTCTCAAAAAATGGTCAAATTACTCTATTTGATCTGCATTTTTTGGAAATTTCATTAGAAAGTAATTGATTTGAAGGAACTGTTCCAGATTCTGCCCATATTTTCCATAATAATGCCTTATTTTTAAAGTGGAATTTTTACCCATAAACTCATGAGATTCAATATTAAAATCAAATTTACATCCCAGTAAGGTTCAAATATATCTAGCTCAGGGGTTCTCAACCTTGGCAACTTTAAGACTTGTGGACTTCAACTCCCAGAATTCCTCAGCCAGCAAAGCTGGCTGAGGAATTCTGGGAATTGAAGTCCACAAGTCTTAAAGTTGCCAAGATTGAGAACCCCTGATCTAGCTCATTATACATTCTGGAATGGTGGCTAAGCCAGACATTGTTACATTCATTTAGTGGTCAAGTTTATACTGCTACCCACCTCACAAAAAGTTACTCTGGATGGGGTGCAATAATTAAATAAAACAATAAATATATTAAAACAGTCATTATTAAAAACATAAAGCAACCATTTATGTATTTATGTAAGCAACCATATAAAGTAACCATTATGTATATAAATCCAAAGACACAGGATAGAGTTAGTATTAACTGCAATGATGAAGTGATCTAAAAAAGATTGCTGGGACTCCCAGGCCTAATGACATTGTCAGGTCTTTGGGGATCTTTGAAATATTAACAGGAATGGAGTTATCTTCGTCTATTTTAATGGTTCACAAAGCAGGCACCATGGCAGAGAAGGCCTGCCTCTTGGGATGCATCTAGTGTAAAACCCTAGCAGATGAGACTTACAGTATGCTCCCTTTGCCAGGTCTAATGGAACAGGCAGATGTAATTGGGGAGAGGCAGTCCCTCAGATTAACTGGTCCTATGCCATGATGGGCTTTAAAAATTAAAAGCAGCACCCATGAATTGGACCCAGAAGCAAACTGGCACCTAATGCAGTTTGGGAGTAGAGGTGTGACATTTGCTGTTCTTGAAAGACATGTAAAATATTCTGTACCGCTGCATTCTGTACCAGTTGAAATTTCCAGATATTCTTTAAAGGTAGCCCATTACAGTAGTCCAAACTGTAAAGGTAAAGCCCATTACAGTAGTCCAAAGTGAAGATGACAAGGGCATAAATGACCGTGAGCAGAGCTCCATGATCCAGGAATAGGGATAACTGGCCTACAACACAAAGCTACATAAAGAACTTCCTAGCCACTACTACCATTTGCTCTTTAAACAGAAATTGTGAATCCAGGAGGACACCCAGATTGTACACTGCATTTGTCTGGGACAGATAATCAGTACAAATATAGCATAGTCCAAAACTGGCAAGCTCAAAAACACAAAGCCACTGAACCTTGACAGGGTTCAGTTAAAACCTGTTGCAGAACCTCATATTCTCCAAGCAGCACAACAAGACATTTATGCCATTGCTTAATTCACTAGGGGCAGAGATATATAGCTGGGTTCCATACTGATTATACCTCATCTCATAGTGACAGATGAACTCATTGTGTAGATGTTAAGGAGGAGAGGGAAGAACAATAAATCCCGCAGCACCCCACATAACAGAGGCCAAGGACAAGACCACCCCTCCCCAATCACCATCAGCTAGAATTAACTCTGGAGAAAGGAGGTGCACCACTGCAGTATCATGTTGATCACGCCCAATCCTCTGAGCCAATCACGAAGGATACCATGATATGGAAAGTCACAGAAATGTCAAGTAGAGCAAAAATGGATGCACAACTACTACCCACCCTTGTTTTGCATAAAGTTGCTGATTGTGTAGAAGAGGCTGATAGGTGTATAATTGGCACATTTTTATATAGGGATAATGATTGCAAGGCTCATTCTTTAGTTATGAATGTATCTATGCAGGTGAAGAGTGAGGCAAAATGGGGCCCCAGAAGTTATTTCTGGAGGGATTAGTTCTTCTCTTTGGGCCCTTTCCTGGTCTTAGTTGAACAATAAAATTTTGATCCGTTTCACTTTCACTGGTGCCCACATTAGCAGTTTTTCTGTAGTTTGGCTAAGGCATCCACTTTCCCACAGAGATGTCCATGTATAATTCCTAAAGTATGTCTCCCGGATTGCTGGGGGATATGGCAGTCCATCATGAACCATTGCTTTGGAAGCTTGATGTGATATCCCAGAATAGGATTGAGCCCTTGGACCTGGCTGCCTGAATGAGCTTATTCAGGTTTTTTTTTTTCATGGCTTCCTTTTTCTTGTGTGTGATACTTTGTAGTATCTCTACTGTTGAAGGATGTCCTGTACAGCTGTTGTTATGTTGGATATATAGATCTGGTAATGAGAGCTTTTTTGATGTTATCCTTGTCAAAATCATTGCTTGGAGTGGTGCTGTTGTTGTTTTGAGGGTACACTGTTATTATGACTTAGGTGCTGATGGAGCTCTTGGATAAAGTTGTTATAGTTCTTCTCCAGGAGTGAATCAGGGGACTTAGCTGATGTCAAGGGAAAAATCTGAGGCCAGTATCTCAGTCATCATTTGATTTGGCTGTGGGGTTCACTTGGTTCAGCCATAAGTCCCTTCTGCTGATGTTAGTAGGGGTTGGTAATAATCCAGAATGTGTGTCCCTTGTGTGATTTTTAAAAACTTTCTGTATTTTTTTGTATATATATATATATATATATATATATATATATATATATATATATATATATATATATATAATTGTTTGTATCCCACCTTACTTATGTTGGTCTATGACCTAATAAAAAATTGATTGAAATGCTATTACCAAAGGTCATCCAAATACATGGCCAATGCTGTTTCCATCCCATCCCCATCCCATTCAGAATCTCTACTGAAAGGCGTCCAGATAATCCACTTCTTCCAAGATCTTTTGAAGCTGTTGTGTTACCACCTTCTCAACCACCTTCCCCCAAAAGGGCAGGTTAGACACTGGACGAAAATTGTCCATTAGAGGGATCTATCAATGGCTTTTTGAAGAGGGGTGAATCAAAGCCTCCTTAAGAGGCAAAGGGACAACTCTCTCACAGATAGAAAAACTAATAAAATCTATCTCAGGTTCAAAGAAAATCTTTCTCAGGTCCAAGAATTCAAAGTGTTTTATCTCATCTGAACCTGCATCAAGGCTGGCATCCAACTATTAACTCTGCCAGAGGCAGAGAACATTCCTCTGCATACACCTGCAAGAGGTTCTCTAAGTCCCCTCTACTGAAGAAGGCTCATGTTACCCAAAACAGCATGACCATCTGCAGCTGCAATATGAGGAAAGAACTAATGTTACTTCTCTGCCTTTACCACCACAAGGTAGACCTTAACAGCGACACTAACCTATGTTTAGTTCCAATGATGCTCTAGATGTCTCTTCTCTCTCTTAATCTCCTTCAGTTTTTCCATGAATCATAAGGAATAATAGAATCCTTGAGAGGCCACCATTTTGCCACTTCTTACCTGGCCTGGCTAAAGGGGCTGTTCCCTGGCCTGATTCTGAGCCTTGGTCCCTGTGTCTCCTCCCAGCTTGAAGGCTGAAAGGCATATAGGGGATACTATCTTTAACTTGACGGATGTTATATTCTTATGCAACTGCACAAAGTATTGGCTATTTTATACAGACTTTTTCCACACACATAGTGCACATGATAAGTGCACATGATGAGTGTACATGATAAGTGCGTGTATATCATCACTGCATTAAAATGGGAATGACTGCAGAAGATAAACTTAAAAAACAAAATAACTTGGGAATATTTCTGCAACAGCACAACATATACCAATTAAATTGTACTATCTGGGTGACTGGTCCTCCATGGCGAAGTTTGGGAATATAAAAAAAAGAAAAAAAGAAGGGATCCATTCTAGTCAGCCCTTGGTCAACCTGAAAGAGAGGCAGAATTAGTCAGATTACTTAAACAAAGCACAAAGAAACTGCTAGCCATTAAAAAAAAACATTGTTCTATATTTAAGCAGCAGGCTGCAGAAGCTACCTGCAAAGGTTCAGACCTATGAAAATTTGGAAATGCAATTAGATTACTATAATACATTAATCCTGGCAGGAGGCAAAAGGTGAAAGAAGGGATTCTTGCTTCCCTAAAGGCAATATTTTTATCAATCCATCTGTCATTCCATTTGGTGTCACTGGTGCATTGCCATTTTGTCACCAAAGCAGAACATGCTCCATTACAAGGCAGATGCTACATTTTGATAAAATATACTGCTGCTGAATTCTGGTAAAAAGCAATGGATAGTTCTTCATTGTTATAAAATAGATTCCATTATACAAAAGAAAAAAAAATGTTTGCATGCTTGCAAATATATTTCCTTCAAGAGGTTCAGTGTGGGAGGCACATTATTCTCACGTTTCCGTTGACAGGAATAGGATGCAATCAGCTGGAGGGTATGTGCAATCATTAATATGGACAAAAAGGAAAGAAAATGTAATGAATAACTGTGCACTTTTCACACCCCACAGATAAATTCTATCAGAGAGAAAAAATTGCCAGATTTGCTTTTAAAGTAGTGAATACAGAATTGCAAATGTAAGTGGTTTGTTCTGTGTATCTCCCTGACTGCCATAGGAGGACAGACATATTAAAGGACATTTCTACCAAACAGGATCTGATAAGATAAATGCAATTGAATTTTGCTTCGTCCTTCCAAACTTTTATAGGGATGCACAAGAAGCAATCAAAAGTTCAACACAGAGAGGAAACTAACTTGTTTAGCCATCAGTCAGAGCAAGGGGGAAGACTCTATGGCTTTCTGCAGTTAGAATGAGAAGTAACAAGGCTATTATTAAGCTCTATTTTTTTCTCTCTCTCCTGCTTCTTTGACCCCCATTTTCCTCCTTTTAGCTTTGGTTGCTGCATCTTTTTTTCCCCTGGCCAATCATGACTGAACTTACTCAAAATACACATCACAAGTTGCCACTATACTTAATCCAGATGTATATTTCTGTAGACCTATGAATTCATATCACTAAAGAACAAAGAACTGAGAAATTTAGATCAGTTTGGAACCTCCAGATTTGTGTATCTGATTTAGTCAGTCCAAAAATTATCCATTTAGTACAGCTAACCCTTGATATCAGCCATGACAGGGCCACCTTCTGGGTAACATAACCCAAAAGTTGAGCCCAAACTTTAACCTACCTATCTATTGAAATGCAGATGATAAATAAATAAATGATGCTTTCCAGGATGGGAGAAGCTGAGAAATAGGAAAGACAAAGCAATCTGAAACATCACTTAGATTTGGAAGGAAAGGATAATGAGGAGCAGGGAGAAGAGGAGGATTAAGCAAGAGTAAAGGAAGGAGAATGAAGGAAATATATGGCTTTTTTTGATATCAACTCGAGAAGCAGAAAAAAAGGGGGGGGGGAGAAACTGATAGAAGAATATAAAGAGAGACCAGCTACTAAGCTTATTGGAACGCTGTAATGTTGGCTTGTTCAACCCAAGAAGGATTAGTTAAATTTGTGGAGGATGCATCTATAAATAGCTATTTAAAATGATAGCAAAGTGGATGTGTGCCAGAATTCCGTGCAAACTAGGACACAAGAGGCTATAGTCGAGGGAACTTTGATAAAAATCAATCAGGTTTTGTTTGTTCAAGCCATTTGCACTTCACTTTTTATTCAAACCAGATCTGTAAATTAGTTAATGAGCGCAAACATAATTTTGGTAATTGAATTAGATAAAATAAACCAACTCCTCCCCACCCACCCCCCAAACAAACCCCAAACAAACAAAGCAGAAGTAAAAACATAGCAAAAACAGCAGAGGCATCCACAATGAGAAAATGAAGACCTTTATCTGTTATATTTTGCATATTCTTACCCTGATGGAGCCAGTTCTTCATGGTATGTATGTATGCATATATGTATGTATGTAATGCATGCATGTATGTATGTAATTAAGTCACAAGAAAAACCACCAAGACCTATAGACTATTTTTCCACTGATCATTCTGAAACCATAAAGCTTTAAAACTTTTTTTTTTTAAATATTACAGGAGAAGAGCTGTGTTTGTCTATGGCAGCAGAAAATCTACTAACAACATTTTCAACAAACAAATTTTATTAAGAGACCAAAGTTTCTGTGAGCAGCTCATCTCATTAGGTGCACCAGGCAAGATTCTGCCTTTTAATAAAATATGTTAGTTGGGAAAAGTGTTATAAGATTCCTCCTGATTTTTTCCTGATTACCAATAACTGCTGAGAAACTAAATGGCATTATATCAATAAGTGGCAAGGAAAAGGAAGGTTTCCAATTTTTTACTATTGTTTTAAATACAACAGCTTGTCTTTGGAATCTGGATATATCATACATAGTTTGTTCTACTTGTAAATAACAAAGTTGCTTTAAATGCTTTTATCATATTCATGTATAATGTTAACTTGCATGTGGGAAAGGACTACTGGTAGGCCAAAGTACTGTGTTTGGAACTTAGAAAGTGAGGGATGGGGTGAAAAGTTATGGAGAAACTTGAAATGCTTTCTGGAAGATTATTGGGGAAAATCTAAAGATTTCTAGATTATAAAATTGTCACCATGATCGAAGGTGTTTCATATTATTTTATTTCCTTCAATAATAATAAAAAAGAAGGATCATCATCATCAACATCTTTTTGCTGGGGAAGTTGCATTAAGTTGCAGAATCATTCCCACTGGGGCAATTTTGTGGTTGTATACTGGAACACCACTCGTATGCTGATGCATACTGTCACTGACTACAATTGTAAACCTTCCTTTATTAAATAGACTAGAAAAAAAATGCTCTACCATGTTCCATTTTAGATTGTTTTCTGATCCCCTCTTCCTAAATTAAACAGTGTAGACCAGGGGTGTCAAACTCAATTTCATTGAGGGCCACATCAGCATTGCGGTTGCCCTCAGGGGGCTGGGTGGGTGTGGCCAGGGTGGGTGCAGCCTACTGGGTGGGCGTGGATGGAGTGGGTGTGGCCTACTGGATGTGGCCAGCTCTACATCGTTCACATCAAGGGTACCTGTGGGGGCCTGGGCAGGAGTGGGATAGATCTGAGTGTCTCTGGCAGAAGGGGGTAGGACTAGGGCAAGTGCCAAGGCATAGTCCACTGGAGGAGCCTCACTGTTCCTCTCAGGCCATGCCGGGGGGGGGGGGTGGGAGAGATTATGGAGCTAAGACTGAATGCGTTTCAGCATAGATGGTCACCACAAAATTGTACATTGGCCCCTGGCTGACTTGGGCCAGGGCCAAGGCAGAGGGGGCCATTACCTCACTGTTTCCAGGATGGCTTCACGGGCCACATGAAACCACTTTGCGGGCCGCATCCAGCCCCCAGGTCTTGTGTTTGACATGTCTGGTGTAGACAAATGGTACCAATGTCTGTTGGGTCAGCAGAATGCTACAATAGGCACTATCAAGTTCACATTATTGTCATAAATTTTGTGTGCTCATTATCAAAAAGCAATGCCTTCTTCTAACACAGTGGTTCTCAACTTTTTATAGCTGCGACCCCAGTCGTAAGTTGAGGACTACCTGTATTTCCCTGCCCGGGAGCATTGCACATGTGTGGTGCCGCCCCTTGCGCCGTCCAAGGCATAGCTGGCAAGGGGTGGCGGTGCAGGGCGACACCAGCTGGGCCACCAGCTGGCCCAGCCTGTTATATCCCGAGCCTTGCAAACGGGCTCGGGGTGTTTGCAGGCAGTCCCGGGCAGGTGCAAGCTGCCTGAGACCAGACAGGCTGTCGCCAGCGCCTGTGCACATGCGCGGGTGCTGGCGCGGGAAAAGTAACACATTGACCCGGGAATTGCCTATATAAGAGGCTGGGAGGTTTTGGGCGTTGCTGAAGCCTTCACCTGTAAGCTGAACACAGAATAAAAGAAAACCTGAGAACTACAACTGCTTCTCGCATCTGCTTTTCGCCAAGGACTCAACACTGGCGACGAGGGTGGGATGCCTTACATCGCCTGGAAAGGAAGAGGTGTAAGCTTATCCAAGTGAGTCCTGAGCGGCGGAACGGCGTTGACTCGGCAGCTACCCGCCAATCCAGTGCGCATTCGGGGGTAGGCTGGCTGATAGACCCGTCTCCTGAAAATGGCAAAAGTCAGAAGACTTTCGGAATTCGACGTCTCACATCCAGAGCGGTGGGAGTCCTACGTAGCCAGGGTGGAAAATTACCTCAAGGTAAACCAAGTGAGGGAAGATAGCTTGAAAGCTGCTACCCTGCTTTGTGTTTGCGGTCAAGACGCCTTCGAAATCGCAGAGAACCTTGCAGCACCTGTCCCATTAGAGTCTGTCAGCTACGCAGATCTAAAGAAGCTATTGAAGGAGCACTTCCAGCCCAAGATGTCCGTCATCGCATGGCGCCACACCTTCGAGCAGAGGGATCAACGATCCGGAGAGTCGGCCAAAGAATACATTGCCGCATTGAGGAAGGCCGCCAAGCACTGCGAGTTCAAGGACCTCGAAGAACGACTGAGGGACCGATTCATGTGCGGCTTAAGGCATCGAGATCTACAACAGAGGCTTTTCGCCAAAGAAGACTTGTCCTTCCAAGATGCCTTAAGAGAGGTCACCGCAGAAGAAGCAGCAGGCGGCGCCGTCAAAAACATGCGGCCGATCAGGAACAGTCCAGATGTTGCATCCGTGCACCAAGAGGACATCCAAGGGAACTCCGAGGAGGATCCGGACGAGGAAGTCGACCGTCTCCACCCCACGAAGGAAGGGAATCAGAAAGGAAGCTCTGCAGCTCCCCTCAAGTGCATCGGCTGTGGAGGTCGCCACAGGAGAACCGACTGCAAGTTCCGCTCCGCTATCTGCCGGGCGTGCGGAAAACAAGGACATATTGCAGCTGTGTGTCTGGGCCGACGAAAGGTACAACCTCAGGAAGAACTGCGCCTGAAAGGTACCAGGGTCCCCAGCCAGAATAGGGTAGGTTTTTGCGCTTCGCGAAGAAGCATCTTCAGGACAGGCACACACAAGCCCATCAAGAAAAAGCTGTCACTCAAGGTGAAGCTACAAGGGGTTCCATTAACTATGGAACTAGACACGGGGTCTGCCCTTTCAATCATATCCTTACATACATTTAGGAAGATTTGTTCCGGCAGTGGAACTCAGGCTAAATTAAGGCCTTCTGACATTGTGTTAACAGACTTTCAAAATTCGAGAGTGTGTGTTAAGGGGGAGGCCACCCTTAACGTACAGTATAAGAATTTTGAAGGTCCACTAGACATATTAGTAGTAAGGGGTGAACGAACGAGTCTCATAGGACTCGATTGGTTTGAAGCCTTGGGGATACACATCACGGGGCTGAACAGCTTAGAAACACTCGACCTACAGGAAGTCTGCAAAGAATTTGCAGATGTCTTCAGCCCCCAGCTGGGCATATTCAAGGGACCTCCTGTGTCCTTAAAACTAGACCCCACTGTCACACCCATTAGAATTAAAGCAAGAAGGGTCCCTTTTGCTTTAAAGATTAAAATTGACACTGAGTTAGACAAACTGATCCAACAGGGAATCCTAGAACCTGTTGATTCCAGCCCTTGGGAGACCCCCATTGTCACGCCTCTAAAGGCAAATGGGGACATTCGCATTTGTGCTGACTACAACTGCACTCTTAATAAGGCATTGCAGCAACATGCCTATCCTGTTCCTGTGGTCAGTCATATTCTGGCCTCCCTCAAGGGGGGGCGCGTTTTTGCAAAGCTTGACCTAGCTCAAGCGTATCAACAGCTGCCTGTTGATGATGCTGCTTCTATAGCTCAGACTATTGTGACCCACAGGGGAGCCTTTAAGGTAAAAAGGCTACAGTTTGGAGTGAATGTCGCTCCTGGGATTTTCCAAAGCGTAATGGAAAACACACTACGGGGCATACCGGGGGTTTGCCCCTACTTTGATGATGTCTTGATTGCAGGAGACTCCACACACATTCTAGCTGAAAGGCTAAGGTCTGTTCTGTTAAGATTCAGGAAAACAGGCCTCAAGCTCAAAAAAGACAAATGCAAGATTGGGGTGCCTTCTACTGAATTTCTGGGGTTCAAAATTGATGCTGCTGGGATTCACCCTGCTGAATCCAAACTAACTGCCATTTTAGAAGCACCTAGGCCAAAGTCTAAGGCCGAACTTCAGGCCTTTCTGGGCCTCCTGAATTTCTACAATTCCTTTCTTCCACATAAAGTTAGTATAGCTGAGCCTCTTCACAGGCTATTAGACAAACAAGCAGTGTGGCAATGGTCACAAACACATGAGGCTAGTTTCAATGAGGTCAAGGCTTTACTCACTTCTAACAGTGTACTTGCACACTTCAATGAATCCCTTCCTGTGTGCATCGCTTGTGATGCTTCCCCTTACGGGGTAGGAGCTGTCCTGAGCCACCTCAGGTCTGATGGAACTCAAGTTCCTGTTGCATATTACTCCAGAACACTGTCTTCTGCTGAGCGCAACTACGCTCAGATAGACAGGGAGGCTCTGGCTGTTGTTGCTGGAATTAAAAAATTCCATGATTTCTTGTATGGCAGGCATTTCACGGTCTTCACTGACCATAAGCCTATGCTGGGACTGTTTACCACACGTAAACAAACTCCCCAAATCATTTCCCCTAGAATGCTTAGGTGGTCTATTTTTCTGTCTGCATATGATTTTTCCTTACTCCACAAGCCCGGGAAAGAAATGGGCCATGCTGATGGCCTCAGTAGATTGCCCCTGCCAGTAGTAGAAGCTGACCCTGCGCCAGCTGTCAACATTCTATCCATCCAAGCCTTGCCCGAGTCCCCTCTGAATGCCAGGGATGTCGCCGCTGAAACAGGCACAGATCACACACTGTCACGTGTCCTTTCTTGGGTTTTGTCTGGATGGCCTGAGCACTGCCCTAGTCCTGAGTTTCAGAGTTTCTGGTCCAAAAGGAACGAGTTGTCCACTTCTCAGGGTTGTCTGCTTTGGGGAAACAGAGTTGTCATTCCCACCTCAATGAGGACTAGGATCTTAGAGTCCCTCCACGAGGGTCATCCTGGCAGTGTTTGCATGAAGGCCCTTGCGCGCAGCCACTTGTGGTGGCCTGGTTTAGATAAGGACATTGAGGCTAAGGTGCATGCAGGCCACCTGTGCCAGCGCTCTCGCCCAGAGATGCCCCAAGCTCCTGTGCATAGATGGGAGGATACACAGTCCCCATGGTCTAGGGTGCACATTGACTACGCCGGGCCTTTCAGGGCCAGTTCTTCTTGGTCCTCGTTGACAGTCATTCAAAATGGCTTGAGGTTGTACCTGTCTCATCCACCACCACTGCAAAGACTATTCAGGTACTGAGGGGGATTTTTGCTGCACACAGGCTCCCAGATGTCATCGTGTCTGACAACGGCCCTCAATTTACTTCCTCCGAATTCCAAGCTTTCTTACAGGCTAACATGATTCATCATGCCACGTCTGCACCCTTCCACCCGTCCACCAACGGTATGGCTGAACGCATGGTCCGTATCACAAAGGACGCCTTGAAAAGACTCACCTATGGGGACTGGCATCACAGGTTGGCTGACTTTCTCCTTTCTTACCGTACCACACCGTCCACTTCTACAGGGAGAAGCCCAGCTGAACTTCGCTGGGGGCGCAAACTTACTACGAAGCTTGACCGGTTGCATCCGGACAGACTGCCTTCATCTACCTCACATCCTATGGCACCTAGACAACTTCTTGTGGATGCCCCGGTTTGGACTCGCAATTACGGGCCTGGTCATACATGGGTCCCCGCTTCTATTTCCAGGGTCACAGGTCCTCTCTCCTACGAGGTAGCCCTGGACAACGGTCGTGTCCTGCGTCGGCACATCGACCAACTCCGCCCTAGGCGGGATCTTTCAGATGAGACTCCTGGGTCTTTTCCCGGGGGGGAGGGGGACCCTTTAGAGCAAAGGGAGGGGCACGAGCTGCTGCCCACCTCCAATGATGGAGCCACAAATGGCCCATTCCAGGATTCCGCGAGTGCCCCAAACAGGAATTCTAAGAGCCTATCCAACTACCAGGCATTCACGCCTACTCCAGCCAGGGAGTCACCCCGGGGTACAATCACTATTCACCTGCACAGCACAGTACTCCAGTCAGGGAGGATACCCGGGAGCATCCCAATAAATCATACCCCACAAGAGAGCTGGCACATAATCCCCAGAGTTGGCCTGACCTTACCCCAAGTCCTACAGGGGGTCAAACATACAGGGAGGGGGTCGAGGAACCAAGTCCCGACCGCAACACCTCTATCCCAAATCAGGGAGTAACTGAGTTTTGGGAAGGTACAGAAACCCACACGAGCCCGGACACAGAACGGGGTTTAGGGGATGGACAGCCTCCTGACAGGTCTTGGACGGACCTAGGAGGTTCTACAGAGATGCCCAGCAGTGGCTATCACTTCAAGGGGCCCGAGGGCCTACAGCTAGGCGGGTCAACCAGGTCACAAAGTGACAGAAGCTCTGGCCTGACGAGCCTGGTGGGCAAGCAAGCAGGCCAGGCATTGGGGCACAGTCCTTGGAAGGCACCAAGGCATGATAAGGAGAACAGGCTCACGTCTCCCCTCAGTCAGGGAACACCTGTCAGACACCCAGAGCTGAGAAGGTCACAGAGAGCAAGGAAATCTCCTAAATACTTAGAGGATTACATAACATTGCTGGCCAAACAAAAGCCAGTAAACAGTAGGAGCACTGGGGAGTAGAACACTGCATCAAGAAATAATTGTATGTTGGTAGTAGTCTTAGCCCGGGTGAAAGGGGTGTTATGTCCCGAGCCTTGCAAACGGGCTCGGGGCGTTTGCAGGCAGTCCCGGGCAGGTGCAAGCTGCCCGGGACCAGACAGGCTGTCGCCAGTGCCTGTGCGCATGCGCGGGTGCTGGCGCGGGAAAAGTAACACATTGACCCGGGAATTGCCTATATAAGAGGCTGGGAGGTTTTGGGCGTTGCTGAAGCCTTCACCTGTAAGCTGAACACAGAATAAAAGAAAACCTGAGAACTACAACTGCTTCTCGCGTCTGCTTTTCGCCAAGGACTCAACACAGCCCAAGGCAGGTAAACCACTCGCCAGGCCCCACGCACACCAACAACCCTCCCTGCGCCCACCGGCCTCCCACCTCCCATCCCTGGCCCTCTTTTACTTACTTTTTAGTTGCTCAGCAGGGAGGAAAGCTTTGCAGAATGTTCGCCTTGCAGCACTGTTTGCAGACTGGGGCTTTTGGCAGGCTCAGCAGGGCAGAGACAGCCTGGACAATTCCTATTGGCTTTTGAAAGCCAATAGAATTAGACTCTATTATCTAAAAATATGTCTAATAAGGAAAATGAAATTTTAGTTAAACTTACAGGTTTTCAGATGGTGAAAAAGGTTAAATATTTGGGAGTATATATAACAGCTTCTAATGGTAAATTATATAAGAATAATTATGAATTATTATGGGCAAAAGTACAAAAAGATTTAAATGATTGGAAAAAGTTGCAATTGTCGTTGTTGGGGAGAATATCAGCGGTAAAAATGAATGTTCTACCAAAGTTTCTTTTTTTGTTTCAAATGTTACCTATTCTAAAAAAAGATGCAAATTTGGATGAGTGGCAAAAGGGTATTAATAAATTTATCTGGGCTGGGAAAAAACCAAGGGTAAAGTTTAAAATTTTGCAGGATGCCCAAGAAAGAGGTGGGCTTAAAGCACCCAATTTGAAATTATATTATGATGCAGCCACCTTAACTTTGATAAGTGATTGGCTTAATTTAACAAATAAAGATGTTCTTTCTATTGAAGGGTGGGATTTATTGTATGGTTGGCATGCATATTTGATTTTTAATAAGAAAGCTGATCGGGCTTTTAAAGTACATATTTTAAGGAATGCTTTTCTTCGAGTTTGGAAGAAGTATTATTATAGGTTAAATTATAAAATACCTATTTGGGGGATTCCTGGACATGTAATTGAGGGTGTTTCTAAGGGGATGAATTTTGATAAAATTTCGTATAAGGAGTTATTAATCTGGTCAGGTAAAGATTGGCAGTTAAAATCTTTAGACGTATTAAGACAAGAACATTTTATATTCATGGTTTCATTACACACAAATTGTGGATAGGTGGACAGTAGATAAGAAAGTTGGAATAACATTAGGAGATGAAAATCTGATCGTTCAGATTAAAGATCAGAATCATGCTCATATTAAAAGAATTTATCACGAGTTAATAAAATTGGATTCGGAAACAGAGTTAGTAAAAGATTGTATGATTAAATGGGCTCAGAATATCCAGGAACCGATCTTATTGGATCAATGGGAGAATATTTGGATTAGAAATGTTAAATTTACACAGGCCCAAAATCTGAGGGAAAAATTTTATAAAATGTTTTATAGATGGCATTTGGATCCCAAAAAATTGGCTTGTATGTATCCTAACTTACAGCCCAAATGTTGAAGGTGTGGTAGTACTGATGCAACTTACTTTCATGTTTGGTGGACCTGTAAGAAGGTTAAAGCTTTCTGGATAATGATTTGGTGGAACATTCAAAAGATTTTTAAAAAGAACATAAAGTTTACTCCTCAATTATTTTTATTGGGTATTTTTATGGATTTAGATGCTAATGAAACTATTTTAATGTTGAATTTAATAACTGCAGCAAGATTACTTGTAGGTTTATATTGGAAGAAGGATTCGCTGCCTACCTTAGAAGAATGGACACTTAAGGTTTCTACTTTAGCGGAAATGGCAAAAAAATCTGCTTATTTAAAGGACCATACACAAGAAAAATTTATTATAGTGTGGAGAAGGTGGATAGATTATATTCAGAATAAATATGGAACTTTAAAGTTCCATTTATTTTATGATTAATTTTTTATTGAGGTTATAATTACTATTTATAGATTTTTATAATATTTGATTTATAGTAGATTTGTTTATGTTATTATTATTATTATCATTATTATTATCATTATTATTATTATTATTATTATTATTATTTAAGTTTAGAGAAAGTTAAGGGTAATGTATGAATTTGTTTATTGTATAGAATTTTTTGTTGTTGTTTTATTGTGTTTGTTTTGTTTATAATAACCCTGTATTTTGCTCTGGGAAGTGGGGGGAGGGTAGGGGGGGAGAGGTGGGCTGGGATTATATATATATAGAAATATTAAAGTATGAAATAGATGTAGTAATTTAGAAGGAGGTGCCGCTCGGGTGTTTCCCCTGAACTGTATCCGAAGAGGGATAAGAACGGAAGAGGAGGGAAGGAAGGAAGTTGGATGGGAGGAAGGGGTGAGGGGAGAGAGGAGAGGAGATGAGAGGAGAGAGGGAGTAGGGAAGTAAGGAAGGAAGGTTGAGAGGGCGGATGCAGTCGGGGGGAGATAGACAAGCGACACCTAAGGTCTTATTTTAAAGGTATTTTTCTCTTTTTTTTAGTTTTATATATAATGTATGGAAAGTATTATATGTATTGAAAATTCATATATATATATATATTAAAAAAGAGTCTATTCTATTGGCTTTCAAAAGGGAATAGCACAGCTAAGGAAAAGGGGGGGGGGAATGGCAGGAAAAATGGTGGACTGCATTGTTTGGTGACCCCCATGAAATGGTCGTTCGACCCCAAATGGGGTCGTGACCCACAGGTTGAGAACCGCTGTTCTAACATTAATTTATCACATATACCGCAGGTAGAGAGCAATCAAATAATGTAGAGACATGCACAGTGGTGGGATTCAAATATGTGAACAACTGGTTCTCTGTGTGGATGCCACTTCCGGAAATCTATTCTGGGCTTGGGCAACAAAAAATTAGCTACCGATTCTGCCAAAGTAGTATGAACTGGCTGAATCCCACCACTGGGCATGCATAAGATAGTTATTAAATCTGTGGGGAAAGGCTTAGCCTTGAAAAAACCATAAATACGCATATATACATATTCATATTTGCTTTCAAAGCCATTTTCAGGGCTGTTTTGAAAAGGGGCAGCTTTAAAATCCTTGGTTATGAGATTTCCATAGCTTGAAACTACTATTGAAAAGGCTCCATTCATAGCATCTGCAGAGGGGGAACAAAATGCAAGAAGTTGGTCATGAAGCAGAGTTGAACTTAGGCCAGATGTACAACAGAGTGGGACTTTATCATATTGCCATGATAGCCGTGTTAAATTTTTTGACTGCCCCTATGGAGACAGAGGGTCCTCTTCCTAGTGTCCACCAATTATTTAGGTAAGGATATACATCATGAAATATAAGAAAGTAATTGTCAGGAACTAAAAAACAACAATAACACCTTAAGCAATGTGCTATCAAAAACAAACTAATTTCGCCTGGTAAAATAATTAGGGGGAAAAAGGCCTATTGCGTATAACTCATAAATACTGGTATGTTTTTTTTTTCAATATGCATGACCCTGTTTTATGTACTTGTGCAGGTATATGAAGTTAAGGGCAGAAATTTAAGAATACATTCCATTAAGATTTCATATACTTAATGACTGCACTATATACATCTCCAAATATGTAACTTAAAAAAGAAAGAGTATTTTTGAATTCTTAAACCAGGATTGAGTTAACCTCATAGTCCCAAAATTCTGTGGCCACCAACTCAAATATGACAGCAGAATCATTGATTCATGCTGATTTAACTTTGTCCTTCAAAACCAAGGATGTTAATCAAGAGTCTCACCACCCCATTTTCCATCAATAATACTTGCCTCAATCTCTACAAAATAGCTTAATTTATTGACTGATCCAAAGGCTATTGAAGAATAGAATATCTTTATCTTTATTGTCATTGTGTAACTCACAATGAAATTAAGAATGATGGTAGAAGGAGTTTGCTTCATAGAAACTTCCCATTTTCACTCTTACCTTTCTGTTAGACAAATATCAAGTTCTGACTTTCACAAAACAGGATTTTTTTTATCATGTAAAGAGCAAACTCAATGATGAAGTAATTGAATTGGAGAATTCAGATGAGATACCTATAAAAATATTTGCAAAAAGCAACTGAAAATGAGGGTGTATGTGTATGTAGCAGGAGACTATATGGTGTGCTCTTTGTGTGAAGCATAAAAGTTGCCTCTTCAGATGTTAAATCACTCAAATAATTGTATAGTGAAAATCCATAAGGAGGTAATAGACCACCACTGAAGTTGTTTTGCGGCACATATGATTTATGAAAGTAATACACATTTCTTTTTTAATGCCAGAGTTTCTCAGAGTTTCCCCAACCTCCATCTCTATTACTTGGAGATATTATAATGACAAACTTACACTGAACCTCATTTATCTTTGGTTTGCTGTGCCATATTGTTAAGATTATGGACTACTGTATATCACAGACAGAAATAAATCAGTTTGCTTTCACAATAACCAGTAGGATTTTATATAGGTTTGCAGTCGCTGATCTGTTTACTTCTTGGCCAAATTCAATTTTCATTCCTAGATATGATTACACAGTGATCTTAAAATATGTCCAATACAACTAATAGTTAATTTTTCATTAAAGCAATCTTCAAATGAGTAACACAATGCTTGCAACATTAACTTAACAATTAATTTGAGGCCTGCAACATCGTCATCACATCAAAGCCCACCATCAAAAACACCCTTCAGGCATTTTCAAAATTTCTAAAGGAATTTTGTAGCAAGTAAATTTGACCAATAGATGGTGCCTGTGTAGGTACATACTAATGCAGCTTTAGCAGCTTTATTCATTTATATCTCACTCCAAAGAGTTTATATCTCACTCCTGGGTATGAAACACGCAGGGATGTAACTAGATTTCTCTGGACCTAAGGCAGTGTTTCTCAACCTTGACAATTTTAAGGCATGTGGACTTCAACTCTCAGAATTCCACAGCCAGCATTGCTGGCTGTGGAATTCTGGGAGTTGAAGTCCACATGCCTTAAAATTGTCAAGGTTGAGAAACACTGACCTAAGGCAAGCCTCTTAGAGGGGCCCCTCATTCCAACATGAAGCACGGGTACTAAAACTAGGAAATTGTTAAGGAGGAAATCGGCACCGACCAGCCCCTTCAGGGCTTATAAAATTTCTCCTAGCCCTGAGCAGAATATAGATAGCTGAGATCTGACTTGTAGAGCTAAAGAATCAGACCAAGTAAAACATACTATCTGTTTATAGTTAAGAGCGTTCCAGTTATTTCACTATCAGCAACTGTACTAACTGCTTTCCTTTAGTTAAGCAGGCTAAAAGTCATATACAGTATAGTTACAACATAATAGCTATCTCATTTTTTTTTACATTCCTTTCGTTCCTTACAACAACTTGAAATACTTACCAGTTTCTTGTCTATATGTGCACTATTGGAAGCATGTTTGCAACAGATTGTAATGTTGGGAGAAATGGAACCTCATGTTTGATGAGACGTATTGGAAAGCGTAGTCTGAAGAATTAGAGGGGTGGGACACTCTGATGATGTTGGTTGTAACAAAAGCAAGCGATCTGAGATGGTATTGTTTGCTTTAGACAATGAAAATGATCACTGCTCGTAAATTCTGGCCAGTTTGCAAAGTGTCTCAGAAAGATTTCATGGGAAACCTATCAGATCTGCTTAATAAAGTATTTGCTCACTGATACTGAGACTTCTTTGCTTTCCTCTGTTTGTTCACAGGACACAATAAAGCAACCTACATTGTTTATTTTTTTAAAAAAATTGAATGTATTATTTTCATATTTTTAAATTAAGAACAAAGCATTTTGCATCCCAGCACAGATTCCTATTCATAGTAATTGACAGTTTTCCAATCCAAACAATCTTGGGATCTTTTTTGAGGCTAACAATTAAACAGTAACAGTATTTTAAGTCCATCTTGCTGGATTAGATTTGTGCAACAAGATGAAAAGCTGTACTATAGTGCTAGGATGGCTTTACTTTCCACATCTTTTCAGCATTAGAATCTGGCACTTTGGTCTTTACAGCAATTACTTTGTTGGTTTATGGTTTGTCATTAGATGTGCATTCTTTGAATACTTTGCATTCTTGTGGCTTTATTAAAAAAAGTTTGATTAATTTTCTTGCTATTCTCAGTAGGTTTCTATCTCATTGGGTGAACACTATGTGGGCTTCCTTTTCCACCTCATTTATCACCTATGTAAACTCTGAGATATTAATCAAATAACAGATAACATGGAGTGAAACTTTTTTTTCTTCTATCACATCTTCAAAATATAAGACAATAAGCATGCTACAGAGTTTAAACATATTATAGTCCTTTTCTTCCTTTTCAAAATATAATAAATAAGCATGCTGAGGTACAAAATGTTTTGTAATCCTTTCAACTTCCATCCTTCTATGAATAGAATAGAATAGAATAGAATAGAATAGAATAGAATAGAATAGAATAGAATAGAATAGAATAGAATAGAATAGAAGGGACCTTGGAGATCTTCCAGTTCAGCCCCCTGCTTGAGCAGGAGAACCTATACTATTTCAGATAAGTGACTGTCTAGTCTCTTCTTAAAAACCTCTAGTAATGGAGTGCCCATGATTTCTGGAGATAAGTTGTTCCACTGGTTAATTGTCCTCATGGTTAGGAAGTTTCTTCTTAATTCCAGGTTGCTTCTCTCTTTGGTCGGTTTCCAACTATTGTTTCTTGTCTTGCCCTCTGGTGCTTTGGAGAATAGTTTGATGCCTACTTCTTTGTGGAATCCTCTGAAATACTGGAATACTGCTGTCATGTTCCCCCTGTTTCTTCTTTTCTTTAGACTAGCCAAACCCAAGTCCTGCAGCCGTTCTTCATATGTTTTACTCTCCAGGCCTTTGATTATCTTACTTGCTCTTGTCTGAACTTTTTCCAAGGTTTCAACATCTTTTTTGTAGTATGGTGACCAAAATTGGTAGCAGTATTCCAGGTGTGGTCTTACTAGGGTTTTATAAAGCGGTACTAATACTTTGCGTGATCTTGATTCTATGCCTTTATTTATACAACCTAGGATTGTACTAGCTTTTTTGGCTACTGCTGCACAACGCTGGCTCATAGTCAAGTGATTGTCCACTAGGATTCCAAGGTCCCTCTCACAGTCTTGCCTCATCTGTACTTGTACCTTTGATTTTTTCCTGCCTAAATGTAAAACTTTGCTTTTCTCCACATTAAAATTCATTTTGTTGGATAGGGCACATTGTTCAAGTTTGTCAAGATCTTTTTGGATTCTGAGCTTGTCTTCTAGGCTATTCCTTTACAGTTTAGTGTCATCTGCAAATTTGATGAGTTCGCCTTCAATTTCCTCATCTAAGTCATTGATGAAGATATTGAAGAATACGGGGTCTAAGAGGGAGCCTTGTGATATCCCACTGCTTACTTCTCTCCACGTGGATGTAGTATCATTGAGGACTACTCGCTGAGTATGGTTTGTCAGCCATCTACAGATCCATCCGGTGTTGTTGTTGTCTATCCCACTTTTTTCTAGCTTACTAAGCAAGTTGTGGTTTACTTTGTGAAATGCCTTACTGAAAGTATATTATCTCCATATACAGGTAGTTCTCACTTAACAACAGCTTCATTTATCAACTGTTCACAGTTATGACTGTGATGAAAAAAATAATTTGAGACCAACTTTCACATTGACAACTTTGCAGGTCTCTGAAGCAAAAGAAAGCTGACATAAGATTGTAAGCACTGTCATGGTTTCACTTGGCAATGTTTTGTTTAATGACTACGTTGCTGGTCCTGAGCTAGGACATAGGCTAGTTACACATATGTTAGAACAAGCCCAGCATGTTATATATGTATTGAGGTTTACCTCCCATTGTTTTTGGCCATGTTGGCTGGTATTTCAAGACGTTTGAGGCCAAATATCTCCAAGGAATTAGACTTCCTATTTCAAAAAAAGAAAGAAAGAAAAAAAGAAAAAAGAAAGAAAGAAAGAAAGAAAGAAAAGACAGACAGACATTACTTTTTTCAATATTTAAAGGATTAAAGAAGATCATTGCCTTCCTTTTTTTTTAATCTCCAGAGCTTTTAAGATGATGTTGTCAAAAATCAGTAGTACAATCTTCAGTTTTTGGTATTTGCTTATAGTCCTCACTATTTTTACCTCTTATGCCATCCCCTAGAAATGGTGCTGAATATTTTGGGGTTACCTGTTTCAGTATTGTGTCATTGTCACGCCCCACTGTCACCCTCCGAAGACTTTATCCACAAAAGTATCCAGGCTTAGACTAAAGGAAGAAGCCAGCAGAAGATGGAAACTATTTTAGACATTGTCCAAAAGGCTTGGTTATCTATTGAAATTTTGCATGTTCATTGGCCTTATGCTAGTCCACAGTGTTTCTCAACCTTGACCATTTTAAGGCATGTGGACTTCAACTCCCAGAATTCCACAGCCAGCATTGCTGGCTGTGGAATTCTGGGAGTTGAAGTCCACATGCCTTAAAATGGTCAAGGTTGAGAAACACTGTGCTAGAGGGTTTGGTAATGAAAAGGGCACAAGATATATTTATTGAGTTGGATCAGAGAAGTTGTAGAAGACTAGACTGGCATGTTAGAACTGCCTCATGATCCAATTCCTCTTCCGAACTGACACACATTTGGCCCTTTAACCATTTGAATAGAAGCCTCCCCCACTCAGCATTGACAGTAAACTTCTTTGACTAAGTAAAAGCAAACTGAAAGAAATACAGACAGCACTAAATTATAACCTTTAATTTCCAACAAAAATGGAGCTCACACTGTAGTGTCCAAATTTCCAAGTAGAGGGAAATGGAACAGAAATGCTCTCATTTTTATCTGCAAGATCATTTATTAGTTTTGAGAAGGAGGAAAAATACTGTTTTGGCACTTTTGGATAATTTGTTTAAGAACTTTCTTTCTTCTTTGGAAAGAGAAGGCTCATTAAATTTCGTTACAAGACTTCTGCTGCTGTGTAGTATGGATTTGAATCTTAAAACAGAATGTTGTTTGACAATCTTCTCTCACAAATAATCTATTTTATTGTTCACCTCAGATAATACATGCCAGCTAAGTTAAATCCATAATTTTTTCGCCTTTCTTTTATGTCTTTCACAATTTACAGGGTTCAATTTGCACTACTTTAATTAGGCCAGTTCTGATCAATCTCATCCTTCTTTAAAAAGAATTGTTTGTTTGTTTGTTTGTTTGTGGGCTATTCAAAGCATGCAAAGTAATAAATAGAATTAACATTATTCATTATTTATAAAGAAACTAAAGTCTATTTTCACACATTCTTTCCGGCATTCCCATGATAATGAGGCTACGTGGGCACATTAAATCTTATTCTGTTGGAATATGTGACATACCCATATTGGAAACTATAAGTGCTAAGCTGAAATAGCAAAGCAGAGAAATGACATTGTTTTTCAGAGGAAAAAAAATCCTGCAATGAACACTGGAAAATATGAAAATATATCTGTGACAGACATCCCTCCCCCTGTTCTTACTGCAGTGATTGGAGATATGTTCCCAACAGTGGAAGAGGGAGGGCAGAAAAGCCAAAGGATCAGCCAGTTGTTCTGCTTCTTCAAAAGCAGGGCAGCACCTTTTAACAGTGAGTCAGAAATAGAAGCAGGATCGTGATTGGCTATGAGGCAGCATTTGTTTTTTGTTTTTTTTCTAGTATAGTTTTCTACCACCTCAAGGATGGATAGATAGCAATCAAGCTTAAAGGCATTTATGTTCTGTCTTTTGTTGAGGAAGATATTCTAGCATGCAGAAAGTATAACCCTTGTTCCGTTGGGTTTTTTTTTTTTTTTTTTTTTTTTTTGTAGGGGATGGGGGAAACAGTCAGCCATTGCTAAGGCTGACAAGATAACCATCATCAAGGTCTAAATTTGCTGATTGAACTTGTAAACTATTTCAGTTAGACAGTCCACATTGTTTCCTATTATTACAGGACAAATAAAAATTAGATTACAAGAAAGGAGTGAACAGATATTTTATTTTACATTTCATTTTATCTTATTTTATTGTGTGGGCTAAGATTAATTTTCTGTCTGGCAGCCTGCCCTGAAGATAATTGAAAGGAATCTCAGAGATTAGTGTGTTCTTTTACATAATGCCTGTTGAAAACATACTGCTCTTTTCTTCCTTGCTATTCAATTATTGATATCTAATCTATGCATTATCTATTTAAACTTCTGTTTCTCTCTCTATATAGTATCTGTACCTGTAATCTATACATTATATGTATTGCTTTTCTTCAAATTTTGGATTTGGTTTAGTTCCATAAGTATTCCCTTACATCTTTTAAAATGATTTATCATACATAAATCTGAGTTATAATATTCACATATCATATTGTAAACTATCGTTGGAGAACTGTAAAGGTTGTTGAGAAATCTTTGAAACAGAGATACCAGGTCCTTATATCTGGAGGGGAAACTGTAACAATAATATACAACCAAATCTTCAGATCTGTATTTCAATAACTAATTTTAAAGGTCATTATAAAAGAGTAAATGGAAGTGCAGTTAATGAGTAGAGAATAGAGTATGATAATCTTTCTGAATTTGAAATAAGATTTTTCCCAGTCACTTTCTTCAATGGTTCCAATTTGTCATTGCAACTATATCTTCTGGAAATTGAAATATTGAATATTGAAATAAATTCTATATAAGATGAATACTTTTAATTAGATTGACAATAGATAGATCCTCTCACAAAACAATAAGACTGGATCAATTTAAAGCTGCTTGATCAGTATCAGAAATGTTCTACATGTTAAATAATATTTTAAGAGGGTCTGTTAAGTAATATTTGAAAATAACATGTTACAAAATGCTTTATGTTTCAATGTAAAGAAAAGAAAATGCTTTAAAAGAAAATGAAATATTTACTTTTCTTAAGTACAAATAAAAGGATATTAAATTTGTAAATGTGAAATTACTTCAAATAGCTCACATCAAATGAAATGGTCTTTGTTTTACTACATGCACATGTTCAGGAAATCATAATTATTACATATAAGGAGAATCAGCATTTTTTCCCTGTAAACAATAATCTTTCTTTGGAATGTCCTATTGTGTATTTTCACAGCAATCAAAGCCACACATCTACAGGAAAGAGACATGAATATATATTGATTAGATCATTGGCTTAGTTAGCTTAGTGTCCGTTCTTTGGTGAAAATATTTAGTCAGCAAGGAGACTTGCTGCAATTTGACTGAGTTTCAAAATCCATTAACACTAAATAAGTTTTTAAAAGAAAGAACACAAGTTAACTTATGGGGATTAAGTTGAAGACATTTTTCATAATGGACACTGTGGATCTCTATATTTAGAATTTCATGGGAATTAAATTGTACTTCAAGAGCTTTCAGGCACCCTGAATAGAAATAATCTTCATAATAAAATGTATCCATAGAAAAACACTAGTCAGGAGTGTAATCAGAGTTTAAATTGTGAAAATTGAATGAGAAGAAAAATAACTGAATAGCATTATAAATTAATTAAAGCAAAAAACCAGATACTACTTCAATTTGTGGACAAAGACTTCCATTTTTGCAATATCATAGCACCTGGTGATGATCAAATTTATCATAACTGGAGTCTCTTCTTAATTTTATTTAATTTCAAATCTAATTTTATTCTTTTGAAATTCCAACAATCATATAAGGAAACCACATTGCCCTTATCTAATAGGAGTAAAAAATTGTTAGAAACATTCCTAGCTTTTAATTTAGGCCTTTAAGTTTAGATTATATTGAAAATTGTACTCTCAAAGCTATGTTTGCATTGATGGAAATGAAAATAATTACCCCAGAGTATACTAAACTTTTTAAGCAAAAGTTTTGTTATAGAACATTTTAGATTATATATTAATTATCTATGCCTTGGCTTCATGCTGCTTTAATTATATTCATTATTTTTGTCATTCTTCAAAATATCATGTATGGAATCCATGTTTGCTTGATGCAGAACTATTACTTTTCTCCTGCTGTTTTAATGGCTTAAGTCCAAGCTGTAGCATAAATGACTAAAGCTAAGAAGATAAATATGATCCCTAGTTAATTTATATCATAAAATTGTCAGTTAGCTTTTTCATTAGTTATTTAAGATATTTGGTAGAGTTTTTTTTTAAAGATATCAATGTTAAAACCTATGTAATCATCTCAAAAGAGACCGAAAGATAAATTGGGAGAAAAAAGTTTTTATTTGGATAATCCATGAAATACACATAGCCATGGCTGGAATACATCTAATCTACACTTGACTTTACTTCTCCATGTTCCTTTTGTGTATATACTGTATGTGGGACCTATGTCTGAACTATATGACCACAGAAGAATGCCAGTAAGGCATCAATTACTGAGCAAGAAAATCAAGTGTTTTAGCTAAACTCCAGTAGCAAGGGATAGCACCACCTAGTGACTGAATTGCAGATTGTTTTATTATCAGGAGGAAACAACAAACATTTTTATTAAATAGTCAAATCCACATTCAAATTAATTCAATAGAAAATTCCAAAGTTGATGTAGATCTATACTCATTGTATGTGATTTTCCTAGAAGACTTAATAGGAAATGTAATACTAAAAATCTAACTATTTCATTAAGCTTCAAAATATAACTTGGTAAGGTATTTATATTTTTCTGGTGCATTATAGCTTATTAAATATCCCTTCAGTTCAAAGGCTGGCTTCTTAAATTGTTGCTTTTGTCTAAATCCACAGCATCATAATTCAAAGTTAGAAAGGTGCCATTTAAATTTTAAATTTGCTCTCTCAAAAAGTGACATTCAGAAGTTTTACCTCAATAACATTTTTAATTTTCTTAGAGAATAAAAATATGAAATTCCATGCCAGCTGAGAAATACTGTAGCAGGAAATGAAAACCACTGAATTCAGGATACTTCTAAGTTAATCCTAGGACTACATCTCAATGAGATTTTATATCATCCTGGTCTTTTAAATTTCATATTTGAAATTGAGATTGTGGGGATTGTTATGACTATTTAAGAAGATACTACAAAGACATTTCTGCAATGTGCTGACAACCAATGAGAAAGTCCCTTTTCTGACTAAAAGGTAAGCAGAGGTATCTGAGCTGGTTAATGCTTAACTCCTGGTCAGTAGCTGAGTTCAAAACAAACTCCAGCTGTTTCTTCATGACCACTGCTGCTTACAGATGGGAGTTCCTATTTGCCAAATTCCCATTACTACTACAAGTAGAAGCCATTAGCGCCCCAATGAATGGAGTGTGTCTGTGTGTGGGGGTCAGTTTGCTCAGTGAACAGACCTAAGTCCCCATCTGGAACTCTTCATATTACATAGCCTGGGTTAAGTGAAATTTCACATCATTTATCAAATACTTCAGATCTGGTGATTGCATATCACTTTAGATACGATATGCATAAATAAAAATTCAGTGTATATGAAAGAATCAATATGAATATCAATAACTTTAAGAAAAGATTGAAAAGCCACAGTGATCTCAAGACATTTGCCTTTGGTTCTCATTTCACTATGAAATGATTTCTAAATGCTTATTTGTCATGATTTGTTTTAATGGGTTATGCTGTAGTGAAGTCCATTTTGGATAATTCAGTGTATGTGCATGCTTCAGAGGGGAGAGGTAATGACCCTTGATGACTTAACAAGTAAGTAATCAGGAGGAAACCTGAAATGGATTCAGATTCTATACTATAAGGACCATTCCTACGCAGTTATAAAAGTCTTATTCATCCATAATTAGTCCTGAGGGGTCCTTGATACTCTCTGCCTTGATTGTTTTTCTTGCAGACATTTCATTACCCAGGCTATGTAACATCATCAGTGCTACTGATGTTACCTAGTTTGGGTAATGAAATATCTGCAAGAAAACAACCAAGCTCAGAGAACACAAAGAAACCCTCGTTTCAATTTGGAACTACAAATATTCTCTTTTATTGATAATTAGCCCTCTTTGCAGCTTTGTATCTACCACTAACCATGTGTAATTTAGTACAGGTGAACAATAAACCCAAATGTTAGTCTTTGCACCTGGGGCAGTAGTGGTTCCCAGTATAATTAGGCAAAGAGATACCTGTGTTACAATTGATTTCTAAGTTGGTAGAACATCTAATTGCAGATCCTTATGTAAAAAGTTAATAAAATTGTGACCCAAGTTCATCCCACACTGGTTGTCAACTCTTCATAATTGGCGCAAGACCAGTGGTATAACAATTGTTATATCCCATCCAAAGTGCTTATGCAGCGATACAAGATGGCTTATCATGCAGCTATTTGCATATAAAGTGCTTTGCAATTTAAATCTAATTCATTCTCACAACTCCAGTTAGAAAAGTAATTATGGGTTTCATTTTACAGTCAGCGAATTAAAGGTGAACAGTGTCCTGTCAAACCCACCTAATAAGAAGAGGTGATTTGAGAAACACATCATTTGTATTTGACTGAAAACACAAATTTGCTTTTGAGAAATTATGTAGAACCAGCAGGAGAGGCTTTTCAGCCAATAATCTGCAACACAAGTGTCTTGATCTGGGTAAAAGACAAAAAAATATTTTCTGGGTGGTGGGGTGCATTTTCCGGCTCTGACATGGCATTTATTTTTAAGCAAGTCAATTTAACATTGTAAGAAATCAGGAGACATCTGTAGCAGTTAAAATACATGACAGTATTACAGTGAACATGTTTGGAAAATTATATTAATGGGTGGAGTTATTAAGAAGAAGAAAAAGTCATGTCTAATTTGACTGTTCGTTATATTGCATGAATAATGATAAATAGATATCAAATATCACTGGGGAACAAGAAAGAAAGGAGATGATCAAATTAAGGAGATTTACATAAATGTCCTCCAGGGCTTTTGAAAAGTTCCAGACACCTTAATTTGAACCCCTTCTTTTTTTCTTCATTGTATCTTATGCTAGTTTATTTATTTGTATACATATAAACACACAGAGATACACTCCTTTTGGCTCCTTGCTATCAGTGGTAAAGAAACTCTGACCGTGTGAAAAACATTGCAACTCCCAGAGTTTTATTTTATTTATTATTTTTTTATGCCACCTCTCTCATCAATACGGTGACTCTGGACAGAGGGTTAGTGTAATGCCCTTAACTGAAAAGTATCTCTTTGTGTGAGTATTTAAAAACAGCATTTCTGTGGTGGGTTCTCGTCCATATGTGAAACAGAAGATAGTTGTCCCCATTGCTTCTCCCCACCCACTTCAAAATCCCCGAGTTCCTATTATGCAAATTGCTACTCAAAATAGTTGTAAATGTATTTATGTTGCCATCCCACGCCCCTGGAAATAAATCCCACCAAATGTAAGATATTAAATATGCCATACTTTGAGAAGCAGAAATATTATTCTGGAAATAATTTATTTCTTAAAAACAAATAAATAGGAAGAATCCCTATGCTATTTTTACAACAAAATCAAATCACATCCATTTAACTGTTTTTTTTTTGTTTGTTTGTTTGTTTTATAAAGCTCCTTATATTCTATAGCTGGCACTCATCGTAATCAGGACTAATGCAGTGTAGATACAAAAAATAATTATTTTAAATCTATTCAAATAAGGAGGTTTTCTGAGGGTCAGTGTTTTAAAATCCCTACTTTTTATATGCTGAAAAAAAGTTTATGCACATCACAAGACTATTAATGCAGTATTAAAATCTTCTCTCGATAGCCAGGAAATCAGAATAATTGCTTGAGGCCAAATGAATACAGCTGATAGGAAATATCCATCCCTCTTGTGCTATAGCAACCTGCCTTTGAAGTTATTTAAAAAGTTTCAAATTTGCCTGTGGAAAGGTGAATCAGTGAGCAGCTATTTTAAGAATAAAGTGCATAAAAGTGTGGAACTAGGAACAGTTCTTCCATGTATTAAGGGCATACTATTCTCAAGCTCTTTACTATCTGTCTGAATTATCTCAACATATTTAAGTGTGTGGGGGGAGGGTGGTATGTATGTTTATATTATATGGACACAAACATATACAAATTAAGGGATTACAGGATTGTAAAAAGGTGTGTAGATAGATAGATAGATAGATAGATAGATAGATAGATAGATAGATAGATAGATATAAATATAGATATAGATATAGATATAGATAGACATAGACATAGACATAGACATAGATATAGATATAGATAGCCATAGCCATAGCCATAGATATATACAAATAAGCAGTGATGAACAGTCTTAAACAGAAGCTGGAAAAGGATGGTCTTGTACAAATACATTTGTGCTCTTTCCCACTCTGAAAAATAAAAAAGAATAGTAAGTTATGTAGCAATGTACTGGTTCTTAAGGCCAGAGAATTAAAATCCTGTCCCCTGACCTATGAGAAGAGGTTTTATCTGGAATCACAGATTTATTTATTTATTCATTTATAGTATCCCGCCTTTATTATTTTTACAAACAATTCTAGGTGGCAAACATATCCAACATACCTTCTTCCTCCTATTTTCCCCACAACAACCATCTGTGAGATGAGAACTGGGCTGAGACAGAGTGACCGGCTCAAGGTCACTTTTGTGGCTAAGATAGGAGTTGAACTCATGGTCTCCTGGTTTCTAGCCTAGTGCCTTAACCACTTGACCAAACTGACTCTCCTTCTAGGTTCAGTAGGAGCTCTTACAAATTGTCAGCCTGACCTTATAACAGATCCAGAACCATCCAACCTCTGCATCTTTTATACTTTTAAACTGTAAAAGGAGAAATATGGTGTATATGTTTAATAATGCATCAATAAATCATTTCTTTATTGACTGTGTTCTCATTATAACACATGGTCAAATGAATTTAGTTATGTAATAAACAGTAAATAAATAAAATAAACAGAAACATGATTTATTCTAATTTTCTGAGTTTGATGACACACTGAGTGTGAACTAACTACCTAGGCTGGCTTTGTGCAACATGCTGAGCTGAAATATGTTTGGCAACTTTACAGTCCTGTGTATTGCACAAACACAGCTCTAGTTCTGTTCTGTAGAGATTTCAATACTTAAGAATCTCTCCCTCAATATTTCCTGTCGGTGTTACCTATTCTAAACATCAAGTAAATAGGTAGTTTTATTACACATTATTGCTGAATTTGTAATTTAGATTGTTTTATGGTCTACAGTTTTTTCTTTGCTTTTTTATGATTAATATGAATAATTTACATCAGTTTAGAAATATTAGTTATGCTAACAGCAATTGACCAGATTCATGAGAAATCTACTTATGCAGAAATTCCAATCATCACATAGTTTCCTGGTGGTTTTCATATCACCAAAGATCAAGGATACTTGATGCAGTACTTGGTTGTAGATATAAAAAGACTCTAGGCTTCATACATGCACAGGCTTTCAAGCATATTCTCTGGCTTCCCTGGAATAATGCATAACATGAATGGAATACATTTTTTCCCATTTATGAAGCATTCAGCACCGTGGTGGGATTCAAATATGTGAACAACCAGTTCTCTGTGTGGATGCCGCTTCCAGAAATCCATTCTGGGCCTAGGCAACAAAAAATTAGCTACCGGTTCTGCTGAAGTGGTACGAACTGGCTAAATCCCACTACTGGTATGGCATCTACAGAAATCATGCAATCACTGATATACAGCACTAATAAAGCACATTATACATAAAATACAATGTATGTTTAAATAATATATGTATATATGTATGTATGTATGGGAAGAATCCAGAGAAAGAAATATTTTGGGAAATATTAAAAAGGCAGAATATATTTTCCCAAAGGATCTTAAGGGCAGAAAAGTAGGCCCAGTTTTTCTTAATAGCCCCAAGCAGAAACTCAGCAGAAACCAGCTTTTAGAAATGCAGACGTAATAATGCATTTTTCTAGGTTGGAGCCAGGAAGCTAGAAGTCGATGAAACTAGGAAGACAAAGACCCCTAAAATCTACATATCCCCACCAAAACTCCAAGGACAGGAAACATAATAGGATTAACCCACCAATACCAAAAGGGCACACTCAGACTCAGGTCAAAGTACATGACACAGGAAATACAAAGCCTCAAACAGGAACAGGAAACAACCTCAGCCCCAGAAGGTATAAAAACCCACCACTCCCAGTTACATGTGATCAGCTTCCCCAGAGCCATCTTTCTGTCTAGCTCCCCTCTTCAATAAACTGCAACCTTCTTTCTAAAGCAGTCTCCATTTGCAATGGAATAGATGTCATAATTTGATAGCTAAGGAAGCTAATCATCTAACTGCTTCTGGTGTGGCTGTGATGAGATCATCACAGGTGCCTTGAAATGATTTTTTCCAATTCATGGTGAAGGACAAATCGTTATCACTCTTCATGGCAGTAATTATTATTACTATTCTTAAAAACAAACAGAGGGAGGGAGGGATGGTTGATTTTCCATCTTACTGTGCTGACAAGGAAGATCTTGTTGGACTGATTGCACTTCTAGCTCTGTTACAGAGTCTAATTACATCATTAAGTGAAATCTGTATACAAGAAATGCATACTTAATGTGAAATCAAATTAAATGCCTTCATGGAGCACACAGGAACATTGACTGGAGCTTGGTGCTGTCTTCCTGTCACCCAATGTTATTTAATCAAGCAGATTTTTCCATGCACAAAGGAAGAATTATCTTCACTGATTCCTGCTTCCTTCTTCACAAAGCTGTAGATCTCTTGGGAAATGATCTGCTTGGGAAGGAGGAAACTGCAAAAGGGAGATTCTGAACGAATGTCCTTTCTTTTCCTTCCATGGATATGCTCCCTCTTGATCAAAGATTTCTGCAGATGGAGACAGCATCATAATTATTAAAAACTGATTGGTGTTTCATATCCAATATGCCTAGTCAGATATGTCCCAGGCTGTGGTGTTCATCATTATCAAAATCAGCCTTACCATAAGGAATAGCACACTGATCCAACACAGTGATGTGATTGAGAATACTGCAATCTTTAAAACTGAAATCTGCAGAAATTCGAAACTGGGCTTTCTCAACTTCAGTACACTTACGATACCTTTAAAAAAATTTCTCTCTAATTTTCTCTACAATTTCCTTAATAATTCTTGACATAGCTTCTGACCAATGTGCTTTCTTTCCCTTGTAATTTCCTTTAAATTTGCTTCATTTAAATACAAAGTAGCCTAAATAATGTTTGTTCTTTTTACTTAGCTTGTAAAAGAAATAAAAGCTTCTTCAGATGTTCTTTAAGGTGAATGATACAAGGCAGAAGAATCCATTTGTTGCCGTAATTCTTCTTAACCATAGAGCCCACACTGGCATATCATGACATTTTACAGGCATAATTTACGAGGCATAATTTCTGTACATCTTTAGCCTTTTACTACTGCAATATTGTTGGATTCCAGCTCCTATCAACACTGACCATTAATTATGATGTTTAGAATTGAACAGATATGGCCTTTAGAGGAAGATAATGTTGTTTTGTTCATTATGTTTTCAAACCTGATTGCAAATTCTCTGTAAGACCTCTGAACACAGACTGATCTTAATGCAGAGACTGCCAAAAAGAAAATATTCATGATAAATATATTTTGCACTGTTTTCAGAACTGGTAAATTGCAAGGACTTTGTATTCAGTCTTTGGAATAGAAAGTGCTCTTTTCTCCTTGTTCACAGCTGCAGATGTATTGCTTCTCAAATATGGTGGCAATAAAATGAACGGGGAAATAATTTGCAAGAAGAATTTGGTGCTTGAAACAAGAACTGTAAGTAGATAATTGATATATTGTACGTAGGGAGACTTCAACCTACAACCAACATTTCTGTCGCTAAGTGAGACAATCGTTAAGTGAGTTTTGTCCCATCTATGATTGTTAAGTGAATCACTGTAAGTTGTTAAGTTAATAACATGTTTGTTGAACGAATCTGGCTTCCTCATTGAGTTTGCTTATTCAGAAGTTCGCAAAAGGTGATTGCAAGATCTCAGGGCACTGCAGTCATAAATATGAGCCAGTTGCCAATCGTCCAAATTTTAATCACATGACCACAGGGATGCTGCAACAGTCATAAGTGTGAAAAACGGTCATAAGTCACTTTTCCTAGTGCCTTTGTAACTTTGAACGGTCACTAAACAAGCTGTTGTAAGTCGAGAGTTACCTGTATGTAATCTATTTACAATGTGCAGACAACAGAGTACCTACAGGTAGTCCTCAAATTATGATTACAATTAGGAACAGACTTTCTATTGATAAGCAAGGTAATAGTTAAGTGAGCCATGCCTAACTTTACGACCTTTTCTGCCACGGTTGCTAAGCGAATCCCCACAGTTGTCAAGGCAATTCATAGTCCTTGAGTAAAGCCAACTTCCCCCATTGACTTTGCTTGTTGGAAATCAGCTGCGAAGGTGGCAAATAGTGATCCCTTGACCCCAGGACACTGCAACCATCACAAATGCATGCCTGTTGCCAAGTGCCAACATTTTGATCACAGGACTGTAAGGATGCTGCAATGCTCGTCAAGTAGCAGATCATTAAAACCCTTGATGTAAGACACTTTTTTTTTCAGTGCTGCTGTAACTTCAAACAGCCACTAAAGCAGGGGTCTTCAAACTTGGCCCTTTTATGACTTGTGGACTTCAACTTGCTGGCTGAGGAATTTTGGGAGTTGAAGTCCACAAGTCATAAAAGAGCCAAGTTTGAAGACCCCTGAATAAATGAATGGCTGTAAGTCAAGGCCCACCTGTACTATGTTTAGAGGTTTCTTGAACCTTTATGGCAGTGGTTCTCAACCTGTGGGTCGGGACCCCATTTGGGGTCGAACAACCATTTCACGGGGGTCGCTAAACAATGCAGTCCGCCATTTTTCCCCCTTTTCCTTAGCTGTGCTACTCCCTTTTATTCTATTGGCTTTTGAAAGCCAATAGAATAGACTCTCTTGAATAGAGTCTAATTCTATTGGCTTTCAAAAGCCAATATGAATTGTCCGGGCTGTCTCTGCCCTGCTGAGCCCGCCAAAAGTCCCATTCTGCAAACGGTGCTGCACCAGTTGAGTAGTCCTTGACTTATGACCGGTTGAGTAGTCCTCGACTTACGACCGGTTGGGGGTCACAGCATTAAAAAGGTTGAGAACCACTGCTTTATGGCATAGTGGGTCACATCACTTAACAGTTTGTATAAAAGAACTGCTGGAATATATTGATCTGACTACCTCTTCTGACAGCTTAACTGAGTCTTAACACTTTTCTGGGTCCAGTTTAAAGCCTTTAACAATTGGGGAGCTAATTACCTGGTTACACATAGGTAGCACCAGAATAATGGAATTAACACTGAATCTCTATCTGTTCAAGTAATAATGCTGGTAACTTAAAAGATATGAACTTCTCAATAGGGGTCCTCTGCTTCGGTTACTTATAATTGACATGCACCAGGCCCAACAAATAAGTTGTCAAGTAGATATTGAATCCTAATTGGTTTATTTTAGCCTATAAATGAGCTAGGACTACATAGGACTCCTCAGTATGAATTGTTCTTATTGTTTCATTTCATAGTTGTTTTATTGTATTTGGCCAGGTTATAGCTCGGTTAAATAAATAGCCAATAATTGTCCGGCATGGCTGATGTCAACAGACTGCTGATATCATTACTGCACTGAAATAGAAAATAAATTGAGAATCTTGTGGATGGCCTTTATCTGGAACTATTTATACAACAAAAATAGAAAATTAGAATTTCATATTATTTTGCCTGGATAGTAGTTGATATTCAACATTGTTGTTATTTTATGTAAATAACCTACCATAGCAGGGAGTCTTTACAAGCTTTGACACGATTAGTTCCAAGGTTGTTTTTGTAATGAGAACAGAACCAAGTTCTTGGTTATAAGGTCACAGTGTGTTCTTTTCAAGTTGAATTATCTTTATTAATGTGATGTTCAAAATACCCCTCTGTGCAGTCTCTTACAATTCTTAACTAGCTTAACTAGTGACCAGACCATTATGAGAAGGGAGAACTGTGTCTATCTGGTAATTGGTTCATTGAAATACATCATTCACCCCTATGATTAGGCTTCCTAAATGGGAAAATGAAATCTTCCCTTCCCTTTCACTTCATTTCACTTCACTTCCTTTCCTCTTTCTCCTTTCCCTGTTCATACTGGAGTGAGTATGAGGAAATATGAAAATAGATTGGTGCAATTTATGAAGTTTTTCATAAATATAATACCTACACAGAATGGTGTCACCCTTCATATTTCTAAGAGTATAATCCTCTCGAATTAATCACAGTTTGAATTATTCAATTGTTTTGCATCAAGTGAAAGTTTTACTACATTTTTCTCGCTCCTCCTAACATTTAGAATTTGAAAAAGTTAGTTGGGTAGAAACGTTGCTCCACCTTTACTAGATAGAAACACACTATCCTGCCTGATGTCTAAAGAAGCAAAGTTAGCCCGACTCTATCCTTATCTTATAATGTCAGCTCCAGCATTGAGGTACCTTGGTCCTAAAGGTGATGGCTGTAGCTGCCATCTTAATTTTCCCAAAATATAGTACCACAAATTAATAAATATTTTTTTTCAGAGAAGAATTCACATTTGATCCATGCCATGTAATTAAAAAGAATTAATTACAGGAATTAGCTTACAATATCCCCATCTCTTTTGGTTATTCTTTTTTTCAAAGATTTGCATGTGTTATTCCATACTCTAATTCGGGGTTGTCTAATCTTGGAAGATCCAGAATTCCTCAGCTAGGGATACTGGGAGTTGAAGTCCACAAGTCTTAAAGTTGCCAAGGTTGGACACCCCTGTTCTAATTAGTTTATGACTAGAGCATCTTTAGAGCAATAAAAATGGAGACCACGTAAAAAGAAACTTATAATGATGCTTCAGTTTCTCCAGTCTAGGCCTTATTTGTTCAAAGCAAAAGGATAACTTGTTACATCAAATATGTTACATCCAAAATAAAAGACCTTTAGATTTGAATGAAATGCTTTTGCTCTTCCCTTTCCTCCCTCCTTTAGAATATGTCTCAATGAAGCTCAGAAGTAAAATTATCTCTGTATCAAGAGTTTGAATAATACGCTTCTTTAATAAAATGGTACTCTGTAGTTAAACACAAATACTATTTTAGTACTGTTACTTAATATCACAATTTAATGTCCAGTGCAATCTACTAAAATAAGGATTGAATATTCATAAGAATACAATCCAAAGGCATGATTATGATTAAAATAGATAAAATTGTTCCAGTGTCCTACTGGTAGTTTGGACTTACAATCACAATTGAGGCCAAAATTTATGTTGATAAGTGAGACAGATGTTAAGTGAGTTCTGCCCCAGTTTACGATCTCTCTTGCCATAGTTTTAAGTGAATCACTGCAGTTGTTTAATAACACAGTTGTTAAGTGACCTCCCCATTGACTTTTTTGTCAGAAGGCCACAAAAGGTGATCACATGATCCCAAGACAGGGCAATCATCAAAAAACCAGTAGCCAAGCATCCAAATTTTGATCATGTGACCAAGGGGTCGTAATTGTGAAAAATGGTGAGAAGTCACTTTTTTCAGTACTATTTTAACTTTGAATGGTTACAAATGGTTCTAAGTCAAGGACTATCTATAAATGTTGCTTTATAAATAAAAGGCAAGGGAAATGAGGTATTAGATAATAGATCAGTTCCAAATTCCTAGAAGCAGGAAGTTGGGAAATCAGGTTTTGGTGAAAATTTCTGCAGCATTTCAATTTCCCTCCTTTGCTTCAACGGAGAGCAAAATGCCCTCTTTGATACTAGAGTAATGTGGACAATAAGTACACTTCTTAGGAAATCTGGAGAACTGATTACCTATGGATTCTACTCAACCTCAAAATTGACAATAAAATACCGCATATATTAGTGAATTGAGCTAGAATCCCTTGATGTGTCCTCTTGCTAGCTGAACTTTTTTTCTACCTCAGAAAGGGTACATTTGCTTCATGGCCATTGACTTCAATCAGCAAATCCTGTGACTGGAAGAAAAAGTTATAAATAAATATTACTTGACAAACTTAAGTTTTGGAAATTTTTGGCGTTTGCTTTTATTTAGAGGCTTGATTGTACACTAATTAAAGAAATAGTTTGACAGTATAACAAATTTGTATTTCAATGGAATTAAAAGGCATGTCAAGGTAATTTAAGAGAACTTCTGGAAAATAAAATGCTGGTGTTACAAAGAAAAAAACAGAGATGGTTGCAATAACCAAGATATAGAGTCATTTTAAAATCCATCTTACTTCATGAAGACCATCTTACTTCATGAAGGCAAAAGATAACCACTTACTACAAATATGACATGTCCCGCAACAACAAATTTTACATTTTACATTTTTTAATATAAGGAGAAAGAGAAACACTTGATTTAACAGCAGTTGGCTGATTTCTTTTTTTATGATAGCATCCTGATTTACTTACCACAAAGCAGCCAAAGGCCCACAGAGTTTAAGCACCTTTAAGTAGACATTTATATTGAAGGATAAAGTCATTCAAAATAAGACTAACTTCTGTAGCTGAAATATGTTCACCTTCAATCTTTTGAATTGTTTTGTGAAAAATAGATGCTTGATTATGCACAAAATACATTAATATCTCAGATATTTCATTATTGAAAAATGATTCCAGGATTTTAGGACATTTGTCTAAACTTAAAAAATATGAATGGAGAGGCTCAAATAATTGTAGAACATGCTCTATACGTAGCAGGTGTTAGAGCAGTAGTTCTCAACCTTTTTAATGCCGCGACCCCCAACCGGTCATAAGTCGAGGACTACTCAACCAGTCATAAGTCAAGGACTACTCAACTGGTGCAGCACCGTTTGCAGAATGGGACTTTTGGTGGGTTCAGCAGGGCAGAGACAGCCTGGACAATTCCTATTGGCTTTTGAAAGCCAATAGAATTAGACTCTGTTCAAGACAGTCTATTCTATTGGCTTTCAAAAGCCAATAGAATAAAAGGGAGTGGCACAGCTAAGGAAAAGGGAAAAAATGGAGGACTGCATTGTTTGGTGACCCCCATGAAATGGTCGTTCGACCCCAAATGGGGTCCCTACCCACAGGTTGAGAACCATTGTGTTAGAGCAAGCCATCTAACTTTTGAATATCCTAAATGTTTTTTGTATTGAACATTCGCTTCTTCACAAAATTGTTTTAAAGTAGCCACACAAATGGTAAAATGTAAAAATACAAATAAATTGTAGTTTTTATTATTTCTACATGAATTGGCATGGCACATGATGCCGTGTTGATTGCATTTGACAAAATATGTGGATTACAACCTATTCCTAGTATTTTCTTTTGGAGTAAATGTAACTTTACATACACATTATTCACCCCTTTGCGTCTTTGCTCACCAAAATTTGTGTTTATATTATCAGCTGTTAGTGCAACAACTTTGGATTTCAAAATTTTTTCATTTATTACTCTGTATAGATGGTTTGACAAAATTTCAGCAGTTTCGCCCTCAATGGATTCTAAATTTAAAATTTTTACTTGAATGCCTTTGGTAACATTAAAACATCTTACTAGTATTGGATACAATTTAGTTTCATTATGATTGGATGCATCAGATAAAACTGTTACAAATGCTACAGTTTCCAAGTCTTCTGTAAGTATTTTGCCACAGTAATTTTTAAATACTGATTTAATAATAGCCTCACATTTTGTCCTGGTGCATGGAAATTTAGCATCTTGAAACTTTTTCAATAATTTAGTTGTACAATCCATACTACGAAAACTTTGATTGTGAATTATGGTATGAAATGCAAATGTTCCCTCCATTGCAGCTAACTGTTTTTCATCTTCAGAATAATTTGAAGTTTTAAAAAAACTTGTTACTTTACAACTGGAAGCAGATGCATCTGATGATTGCTTATGTTTCTTGGTGGTCGAGTGTTTTGTAATAGCTACTCTCCCCCCAACTGCAATACAAAATTCTCCACTGCAAATATTGCAGAAAACAATGTGATCCTTCTTTGATATGAGGAATGGAAATTCCTTATTCAATTTATTGTTGAAATGGCATTTTTTTATTTTTCCATCCCTAAATGAAATTAAAAAATAAAAATAAATATAGAGCTACATGAACGATGCAAGCACATTCATTATGAATAAATAAAATTAATTATTAAAACTGAAACAATAACATAAGCGAATAAACTTGTAAATAAAATTATACATATTTGGAAATCATGAATTAATAAAACATGAATTATTGTGCTCACCTGTGTATGATTGAATATTCACTGAGAAAGAAGTGAGTCTAATGCGTGCGTGTGTGCCGTGTCATGTTCGGTAAGAAGTAAACAAAACTATTTGTGCATGGTGCACTCTTGCGTGCGGCACATTCTCTCAAAACAATTCTGTGTGGAGCGCATGCGTCTCATAATCACGTCTCATCGCACTGTACAAATCGTCATGTCAAATACAAATACGTCACATCACACACAACGGATCGGCATGAATCGAATACGGAGATTTACAGATTAGTCTTCAAATATTGAAAAGGAGGACATGTAGGAGGACACTTTTCGAGAGAAGACAGAACTTACAAAAGAAGGAGTGTCCTCCCTAAATGAGGATGATTGGTCATCTTAATTATTTATTTCCTCCAAAAAAAGCACTAGGTTTTATTTTTGGGAGATGTTTTACTCACGTCCAGCACTGATAGCCCCACCCAGCAGGTCCACTTCTTCTGGGACCAAAGAAGCAGCTTCATTCTGCAGCTATATTCCAGCCTGCACTTTGCAGTCAGGCTTTTCTAGAAGGCCTATGCAGCCGAGTACCAAGTTATGGATTCAATCGGTTCTCGGCTGTAGTGGCCTTCCGGAAAGGCCTGTGACTGAGAAATGCAGGCCTAGCTGCAAAAGATGCTGCAGAAGAAGTGGGCCAGTGAGGAGAGGCCTGGCTGCAAGGTAAGTGAGTGAGGGGCATGTGGGGCAGCTCCACCCCCCACCCCCACCCTAATTTGATTTTTAGGTGTGTGCATCGCCCCAAAACTAGGGCTTATTTTTGAAATAGGGCTTATATTAGGCTCACCCCCCAAAAATAAAGCTAGGGCTTATTTTCGGAGTAGGCCTTACTTTCAAGGAAACATGGTAGAATAAACACAGTGATGTATATTTTTGTTCAAGAAGTAAGAAAAGGAACCATGGAAATTCCTTTTATTTCTGAATATGAAATACTGTTGGGATCTGATGTGAGTGAAGTCAACCAGAGATATTCAGATGGCACCCAATCAGAGTTACTATATTTCAGTTGCAAATATAGTAGACGGTACTAGAGATACAGAAAACCTGAACATTCTGCTGCCACCTAAGAATTTTTATAATCCAGATATGATAGCTCTTAACAAGTTAAAAGCATACCTGGTAATATTAAAATGGCCAAAGACAACCTACTTTTGTCCATTCCAAATATTAGGTAGTGAGATATCAATTCTCGGGACTAGGAAATTAAATTCCTCCGGTTATCCTTCCCAATATTAATGACCACAGATCCTCTGTACTTGAAGGTACATGCCTATGGCAAACAGTCAGGTTCCCTCTTTATCTACCTTCATGATTCTTCATGCATAATAAATAAGCTCTAAATACATAATTAATGCAAGTGCAGGGCAGGGGCAAGGAGAAATGAATCCTTGCCCTGCTCAGAAAGATTCATATCAGCTGCTCAGATTGTGTAAGGGCTTTCATTTTACATTCTATACATGTTGTTAACTTTTTAATTTCCTGTGACACAAGCTAAGTCTGCCCAGAGCCTTGTAGATCCAGAGCACTCCTTTAAGATAATTGTATTCAGCTGCTCAGAAAAAGAAGAAGAAGTTGCTTGTCAGAGGTTTTGACATTCTGGCCCATAGAATGCTAAATATAGTTGTTGCTGGCTGGCTGGATAGGTTGTTCTTTGTGTTTTTTCCTTTTTTTCCTCCCTTTCACCTGATGAACAAGATTGTTTACTACGGTAATCAGTGCAACTTTACTTGGTGGGTGAAATATATTTATACGGTGTTGAATAATTCAGGTAATTAAGACAAGCCAAGGTGGATCCATAAATATTGTGGATAAGGGTAATTCTACTCTTGCATCTTATTGTCCATGAGTTAGCTGTCCCATCTGAATTTAAATCTAAGAAAAGCACCAGTATCTGTGCTGTCTGACAAGCATAGCCTTCAACGTTTCCAAACATCTGTTACAGCTACCATTAATCTGAAAGGTCATTGCGCATGCTTTGAATGTCAGAAATTCAAATCTTAATCCCAGGTTATGGGTAAGTAAAAGTGTTCTAAGGTAGGTAGGATGACTGAAAAAATGTACTGTTTGATGGCTTAGAAAGTAGATGGTTGAAATATTATTTTATATATTCCGATAGCCTGTCTCTCCTCCAAGAAATACACAACAATACAATATATATATATTATTTCTATTGCCCCATATTATCCTCATAGAATCCCAATGAGTTATATTTAAGTAATTTTTAATGAATGTGTGCTTGCTAGTCCTTCCCTCTTTATATACACCTCTACACCACATTACTTCTTCTATCCAATCTGACTGCCAAATCTGAAAATAAGTTATCTGTGTTCATATGAATTCAAATAATGTTCTTCATCCAGTTCAAGAATCTGGTAAACAGCTCACACAAAAGCAAAAACTGCATGTCTTCTTTTTGGATGATATTATAGATTCTAAAGCTCAAATCAGGTTACCTTCAGAGATTTTTGATCAACATAAGAATCAAAAAATAGTAGTAGTAGACTATACAGATGTAAAGGGGTATGACACTTTCTCTTACAGATTCTTGAGCTGAGATTCCTGGGACTGATGGTTTTAACATATCTGAGTGTGCTAGATAGTACTGTAAATGCTGGCGTACAAGGCGACTCGGCGTATAAGACGACCCCCGTCTTTATAGCCGGGCCGCATTCCTAGAACGTCGTCTTATATGCCGGAAACTAGCAGTATTTCCGGCATATAAGACGACTCGGCGTATAAGACGACCCCCGTCTTTGGCCCCGATTTCAGCGCTCACGGAAGTCGCCTTATACGCTGGCATTTATGGTAGACATAAACCTGAATTATGGAACATGGCAAAGATGCATGAAGTTTGAATCTGTTAGGGACTTGTAATGGCTTGCAGATCCTTGTATATCTAAAAGGTAACTTATTTTAACTTACTCTGAAGAGAGATAGGCCTGTACCACAACTGTATTCAGTAGAATCATTTTATAGGAGTAAAGTTACTTCTATTTACCAGTTATATTTAAATTGTATTTAAATGGTACTGACATTTCAGACCATAGCTGCAGTTGTTGGTGCAAGAGTTTCATTGGAACTTTGAGGGATACACACTGTTTACCTAGCTTTGTTCACCTTGACTATCTGGCCAAGAGGTTGCTGGTGTCTTCAGTATTTTTCTGAAAAGATAAAGGTGTTCATCATGATGATGTTGATGATGTTATCCATTCAGTCAACTCTGACTCTTGGTAATTCCATGGGTCGAATCTCTCCATATCTTCCAATCTTGCACTATTTCTTTGACTTTTTTCTATGTTCTGGCTGGTGTCGTATTTGATGATCTCCAGCCACCAAGTTCTTTGACAGACTGTTTTCCTTTTATGATTATTATGATAGCTAGAGCTGATTCATGGCTGACATATTTCTCAAGAAACTCTTCTGGAGCTTTTGCATCTTTTTAAAAGTATGGGTCAGGGAGATGCTATGTAGTAATCACTGGAATTAGCCCAGTTCTTAATTTTTTTTGCTACACATTTTTTTCTCAGAACTAAACATTTGGTGTATCTAACCCATTCTAAAATTGGGTGTGTGGGAAATTATATTCAACTGAGGGTCCAGATTTTTGACATCTTAACTGCTATATTAAATGTACAGTATTATGAAGTATGTGGGAGTGCTTACGATTATTTTTAGCCTGCAAGGTTATATTAAAGCATTATATGACCCCCATAGTATCAACTCTAGGGACACATTTCTGTTCCTGTTTCACTAGAAGCCTGTAGGAAATATACTGTCTTTGGAAGTTCCACTGAGTGCTCCAATAAGCTGACATTCTGCTGATAGTGGGACTGCATTTATGAGAAAAATCAAGATTGGATGCTGGATCTGGTCCAGCAAAATCTCTCCAGGATTGTTGAGATAACCCATGTGCACACCAGATTGCAACTTCTCATGAGTCAACCACAGAAATCGTGGTTTTATGAGTTGAGTGGCTGGGAGAAGAGGGATATCATCTAAGCTCATACTTATAATGAAGCTATTTAAGGACAAAAATCTTGACCAAGCGTAATTTTTTAATGTTTGTATTGTTTTATTTTTCATTGTTTTGGAAAGATTAATATTGTTTGGATTGGCAAGTTTTTATTGTATTCACTGGGTAATTCCTTTTCTTGGAGAAAGAAATTTTTAAAATATGATTTTAAAAGTTTTGGAAAAATATTATTTTTTTGATCAGACAACAAAAGGTGCTTAGGATATGGATTTTGGGAAGTTAACAACTGGTTAAGGGTCTAGATGAATTTGGAATTATAAATTTAAATTAATTAAAAGAATTCTTCCCTTGGGATATGGCAATTGTTTTTTTTTTTTAAGAGGAAACATTGTAATGAGACTTTGAGTTTGATCCTAGAGAGACCTAGAGGATAATAAACTTGTTTCATTAATAAAGACTGGAGAAAAAAAAGCTTTGATAAATATTTTTGAATATAGGCCATTGAAATTATTTGATACTACAGATAGATTTGAAGTTTGAAATTGATGTGTATGTGGATTTAAGTGGGTCAGGCAATGAGAAAACTATTGAGAAGGCTGTATTGGATATATTAATGAAACTGGTGGGTGAGTCTTTGCTTAAAGAAAATGTACAATTACTTGTAAACTGATTTGAATAGCTTTCTCTGACTGGATGTACAAATGAGGTCTGCTAAAGTTTCAAAGTCTTTAAAAAATTATTATTGGATGCATAAACAATAATCTGAGTTTTATCTAGATGTCTGTCAAAGTTCTGAAATATTCTTGAGACATAAGAATAGAAATCAAACTCTGGGACTGTAATTGAAGGGGATAAAAATTAAGATAGTTAAACCTCCAGGGAAGGAATACAGGGTTGCATATCTCTATCAGGATTAAAATAGAGAATTAGCTATATCTGTCTTCCCTTACTGGACTTTTGCTGATAAAGAATGAATGATGAGGCTTTGGGATTTTGTTTTTTAATTAAGAGATGAATTATGGGGTGAAGGGAACTATGTTATATTAGAAAACTACTAGTGATAAGCTACTAAAATAGTTTTTACTTGCTGTGATGAGGGGGAAATTACATCTTTTCCTTTTTTTCTAGGCTTCTTTTCTTTTTCTATATTTTTCTTTTTGTATTTCAGTAGTAGCTTTTATTTTTTATTTATAAGTCTTAGTAAAATTATCTGAAAAAAAAGGAAACATACTTCTTATCCATTGATTTTAAATAACATTTAAAGACGGAAATGAGGTAAGCGCATGCCAATGTCAATAAGAGTCACCTTAGTTGTTAAAACTTGAGATTATCAAGAAAGGAAACTTTAGCCTGAACTTCAGTAGGTTCTCTTAGCTTTCTTCTGCTTGGTATCTTCGGGTGTATTAAAACTACAATTTCCAGAATTTAGAGCCCTTATTTATTTAGAAGAAAGTCATTAATTTAGCCTGACAGCAATGAATAACTTTCTTCTAGATACAATATTCCTTTTTAAATATTACAAAAATCTTCTAAATAGCCAATAAAATCGCGAACACCAGGAATATAATAAACTAAAAAAGTTTAATATCATCACCAATCACCAAGCTTTCGTCAGAGACTTCTGACATTGTCAGGGTTAATGCTGGTCTATGGGAGAGTTCCTTTATAGGCAAGTCATCGTCTGCACACGGCTCCTGGACCTCGTGACAGGTCCTCATTGGTTTGGCTGCATTTTAATTATGGCTTTTGGGTCAATGATTCCTCTTTTCCTACCTCCCCTGCCACTGTTCACTTCTGCCTCGCACAGTCCTGGATTGGGGAAATTCTCTTCTCCCCTTTTTTGGCTGATTGGTGATGATATTAAACTTTTTTAGTTTATTATATTCCTGGTGTTCATGATTTTATTGGCTATTTAGAAGATGAATTTACCCAGGAATCACGGTTTTATTTTTAATATTATTATTGACACATATATATGTGTGTCGCTCGCACAGCAGGAAGGGGGGAAGTACTCTTCCACCCTGTCCTGTGAATGGACAAACAATCACAGACGAAGGGCATTTCCATCAGCAGCCAACCCCCCCCCCCATAACGAGTGTTTAAAAACCGTCTTGGGTAGAGACAGTGGTTACCAACAGATAGAACAGCGGAAGATGGTGGACATGGGGAACGCCAGGGTGGGGAATGGGAGTATGGGTGCCTGAGCACACAACGTCTGTAAAAACACTACCCATAGGAGTAAGGAGGAGAGAAAAGGGAGCATAGAACAGAGGGAAAACATTGATCCACAGTCAAAGGGGGTGCGAAGAAACAACCAGAACCCCAATGAGACTGATGGCAGTGTTAAAAGAGAACCAGATACCCCCGAAGTAGATAGCAGAAAGAGGAATGAGGTGGGAGTTAATATCATTAGAAGGAAGGAGGACGAAGGGGTGTTAACAAATTTGAATGTTAGCAATGAAATAGTAGGAGGGGTAATCTGGAAGAATGACAGAAGGAAACACAATGAGAGTAACAAAGAAACATCTGGAATACAAATTGACCAGCCTGGGCCGGTGACGCGGTCCAGGAGCCTGGTGCAAATGTTAGCCAAACCTATTTGAGTCATCGTTGTTATCTGGCTTTTAGCCCTGACGATGTTGGGAGTTCCCAACAAAAGCTTGGTGGTTTTAGTAAAGTATTTTTATACTTAAATTCTCCTGGTGGTCATATCTTATATATATATATATATATATATATATATATATATATATATATATATATATATATATATATATATATATATATAGTAACAAATAAAATGAACACCAGGGTAAAGATAAAACCATAAAAGTTTAATTAAAAAGCGCCAAGCTTTCGCCGTCACCTGCCGGCATCCTCAGGGCTAGAGCGTCAGGAAGTGTGAGAGTCTTTTTATAGGTATATCAGAGCCTGCGCGCGACTCCTCGACCTCGTCACCGGGCCGGATTGATTCAATTGCACAAGGCTGGTCTGTTCTTTCTTGTTCCTTTCAGTTACGTGTCTCTCCTCATCCATCCTACCTTGGCATCTAGCAAACAAGGAGATCACTTCACAGAAATAAATTACCTTCTGGAGTTTTAAATTGCAATTTCTTTACAATTCTGCAAGGAAAACAAATGTGTCAGGGCAAGAATTAATAATTGATATTATTTGATAATATATTATTTTGGTAGAATTCCTGATATGATGAAATCCTCTCCCCCCCCAAAAGAAAACTAAGGAAAATAATTAAAATAGTATACAAAAAAAAAAAAAATCAGAACTAGATTGCTTTTTAGTTCTATTGTCATGCAGTTTATAACCCTTAGGATATATTTAAAACAACTTGTAGTGTAGATCAGAAGGAAAAGGAAGACGTTTCTAAGCATATTTCCCAAAAGTGCAAGGTAGGATTGTATAATGTAGATAATTAAAACAGTGGATACGCACATCTGAAATGTTTACTATATCTATACAGGACAGCAACAGAACCCTTGCAGGCAGCCTAAAGCAGGAGCTTAAATGTCATCACAGAAAAAAAGATGAAAGGCCCAGTACACTATTAGCTGACAGTAACAGGTGATGATAAATCATTAACTCTCACTTCCCGAGTTTATGCTATAAAGTGATTAAATCAGAGAAGTTCTAAAATGATGGCAGATGATTCCAGGGGCAAATATAGCTTCTTTCCTTGTCCAAAGTACTGAGCACAAATTATTGCTCTGAACAAATAAAGGAGAGAGGGGAAATCAATAATCAAGCAACAACCAGGAAAAGGAGTCAAAGGCAGCATTAAATCACAGAGCTAAAATGTAAGTGACAAATTAGATGGATATTCCTGAAGTGTCTCGGTATGTGCTCACTTCTTGAGACCTGAATGTATTTAGAAAGAAACATGTTAATAGCCATGTTGCCTCCAAAATGCCAAACCATGAAATAATAATATATTAATTTGATGAAGTAGCTAGCTGAAAGGTCTGGCAGACTCCAATTATGCATGTTTCATAATGTATAAGTAATTGTTAGGAAGGGATGAAGGATTGGCTTATTAGGCAGTGACTTCTATAAGGGGACAATGGGGTGTCAGACTAATAAAGCCGCCTCAGGGCATTGCCATGCAAGCCCTCAACCTTTTCTATGGCATCGCAGTGCTGCCCATCCTGTCATGAGTTCCCAAGAGATGGAAGCTTGCACTATGTCCTCCGATTCTGCAGATGTAGCTCGCATTAAAACTTTTCTATCGAAATATCCACTTGAGTCTTGAATACATAGAAGGATCTGAAAAATAAGCACTTTTTAGATTTGGGGGATTTACCAGTTGGAAATGATCCATGAAAATACATGTACTGAGGAAATGTGCAATTAGAAAAAGGATGCACACCTGAATGTTTGTACCATTCTTTTTCTGCATGGTTTCAAATCCAATCCAAACAAATATTTATCATGTGGTCTAAGCCAAGAATACATGCAAAAAAAAAAAAAAGTGCTGGAAATGTAAGTGAACAATGTAAAACTATGCAAAACAGGAAAAAAAGAACAAAGCAACTAAAAACAAGAATATAAAAGCCTAAACCAGGATAGGAAAATTAGGATTTTTTTTTAAAAAAAGAAATTGGCAGATACACCCATCCTTTTTGATAACTATAAATGCAAAATAAACTGCTTGTAAAAATGTGTGATGTCAAAGAAGATATTTGATAACTTTATGTGCATCTTAGAACTCAAGAGTATCCTACAATGGATTACAAGCTCCAACAAATACGACTATAATATAAAGTCTCTTACATTTAGAAAGTCTCCAGGCTGTATATGTATTCCAAACCGGGCAGTATATGTATTCCAAACCAGTCACTAATATGTACAAAAGTAAAAATATGGGTAATAATTAAACACATCTAAACCATCTAAAAAAGCACTGAAACAATATTGCAGCTATTGCCTGACTAAAGGGGGGAAAGATCTATTCTTCAAGGTAGGGATATCACTATTAACCACTATTTCTCATCCTTCTGCAAAGCCTCTGATGCTTATTTTAGTGCATGTCTGAGGACATGTAGGTTCAAAGAGAAGGAAAGCCAAAATTCACAAGTTGCATTCCAGAATTACTGAATTCTCCTAAGTTAAAGAATACAGTATTCAGTCTAAATTTGTTAGCTAGTTGTTTAAATGTTGGCTTCGAGCTGTTTCAAGGTACAAATGTGTCTCTTCAACTTTTGAAATTAAGTATTAGTTTTATGAATAGTTTTTACTAATACTGTTTATATCCTATTTCTGTAAAACTATTTTCTATTTCTTCTTTCTAAGCTCTGGGGCATGATCTTCAGTTCTCATAACAAGCCAGATGTATTTATCCTTCCGGAACTTTCCAAATTAAGTTAGTTTCAGATAAATATTTCTTTGTCAAATCTGAAGAGAAGCAGAGAACTCTCTGGTTGGAAGTGGGTGTATTTAAAAATAAGCTTAAAGTCCCTACTCATATGAGTAAAAGAAAAGATTTAATTATAATTAGAGGAGATTCATGTCATTCCGAGGACTCCAGTTAGTTCTTCATGTGATCCTTCACGAAGAACCAAAGTTCCATTCAACCAGCCAGTGGTCTAAAAGAAAGTGAACCATTCCACATTGGTTATAAATTTGGGAGTAAAATATCTAACTCCTTGTTCTTGAGAATAAAATGCATTCTTTTAAGGAGAACCAGTTATCTATATCATGAGAAAAATGAAATAACCACAATCTTGATGATAGCAAGGGTATAAGTCATTGTAAAGTTGGAAGGTAAGGAAACAAAGTTAATGAGGAAAGTAGACTGAATACAATTCCATTTCAGTTTTTTAATCAAGAGGAAGGCTGAAGTATGAGAGTGAAGTGCCAAAGGGAGCAATGTTGATTCAGGGTTATAAGTCAGTCTGATCAATTCAGAGAAAAGAGAGTATTAGACATGCATGTGAGTGGCATAGAAATCAGGAACGAGACCCTCTTATAATGCCTGATTTTTATTCAGTTGGATAATCTGTCAGAAACTGTTTTTATGCTTAAGGTCTGTAAACATTTTAATAGGCTTGCAAATATGTGCTATTAAGGCATATTTGAAGAAAGAGTGCCAAAGATTTTTGCATTTGAAAGCAGAGATCTAGTTCTCCAAATCATAGAAGCTTAGAAGACTAATCAAGAATGATTGAGATGTTATTAAAAACATTGTTCCTTTAGAAAAACATAAAGCAAAATGAAAGCAGTATTTTCTAGAAGCAAAAAGATAACTCAAAATTCACCTGCATGTCCTGCTTGCACCAATGTAAGGATAACCCACCTACTTTCTGAAAGATAACAATACTCACCATTGACATCAACATACCCCTAGCCAAAAAGAGAAGGAAAATAAAGTGATTTCTGATTTTCTTTATCAAGAGTTATTAGTACACATGTAAATTAACCTCAGTCAAAAATGAAAGAAGAGACTTCAAACTCTCTTCTCCCCCTAATTGTTTGCAGAGAAAATCATTTGGCAGAATTTTTATCCGTGTCTTACACCTCTACTCCAATGATCCTGATCTGGATGGATATTTCAACTTTCTGGAAGTGGTTAGTGGATTGAGAAGATTCTACCTCCTTCTTTCAAATTAACCTATGTTAATTTTAATGTCAATATATTTTTAATATTTTAATGTTTTATGTTTTTTTTTACTTTGTTGTAAACTGCCTAGAATTGCTTCATGGAGAGATGAGCAGCATATATATTTAATAAACTGTGGAAAGCCCCCCTCCCCAGAGAATGAAATATTTGGGGGAATATTAAAAGAGGCAGAATATTATATTTCCCCTAAAGGAAAAGATGAGACACAGTTTCTTAAAAGCAGAAAACAGCCCCAGTCTTCCTGCCTCAAGCAGAAACCTGAAAGGAATGGAGATTTTGTAATCCATTCAGAAAGACTGGGTCACCCTATTCAGAAGCAAAATGCCTTCAGCCACAGCTCCCACAGAAGGCTGGAGCTGATGGGATTAGAAAAACAAAGACTCCTAAAATCTACTTTTCTTACCCAGCTCCAAGGACAAGACATGATCTTCCAGCCACAATAGGAGTCAGGCAACAATAATTAGAATACTGAAAGGGCATATTCAAGCACAGGTCAAAGAACATTTCACAACAAACAGGCTTCTCAAACACAAATCCCCCAAAAAAGTATAAAATCCCACCTATTCTCAACTCCATTTTGTCTGCTGTCCCAGAACTGCATGCTGTTGTTGGGTCTGTTCATTAATAAACAGAGACCTTCTTTCCTAGCAGCCTCCATTTTATTTTCAGTGCCTTTCCCCCAGCTTGGAACCAGACCTGATTTTTTCCCCAATAAAATAAATAGATTAAGTACAAACACTACGTAATAGGATTATGGTAAGAAAGAATTTACCTCTACCCCTTGAAAAAAATAATCAAATCCAAATTCTTCCATAACAAAATATTAAAAAATGCAACTTTACCTACTGACATCCTTTCTTTATGTTACTTCTCTCCATTTTCATTTATTTCATCATCAAAATTCTTTGTCAGATGCATAAATGTCACCGAAATTAGGGCTGCCATATTTTGGAACCATACCTTTTGACAGGCACTAGATGGCAGCAAAAAGATATAAAGGAATCTAATTCTGTGAAGGATGCTGAACTGAAGATGTTACCTAGTCTGGTAATGAAATGTCTGCAAGCAAACAACCAAGCTCAGAGAGCACCAAGAATTCCACAGTTCAGCTCTGACCTATAGATATTTCTTCTATTGAAATCTAATTCTGCTCCATTTTCTGGTTGTCTGGATTTGTGCAGCCAGATATGTCAGACTTAGTAAAAACTGAGACCTGATTTGTTTGTTTGTTTGTTTCTTTGTTTGTTTGTTTGTTTGATAAATGCTGCACAGTTAACAGAAATCTCTTAAATGTAGTGTCCAAAGTCTTCCTAAGACCTGGGCAATGAGATCAATTCTGTAAGTTCTTAGCTCCCCAGTTCATTCTTTAGCAGCATATTTAAGCTCACAATTAGTATAAAACCCCTAAATATCTGTTACACATGGCTAAGTGCTTTGCTAAATAGAGATAGACTTACATATTTAGAGCTAAATGCATGGTTACGGTCCTGGTGGAATCAATTCTCTAATCTTTTAGTTGCTGCAAGACCACTGCAAAAGTGTTCTGTTTCAAATTGGTATTCAGTCCATGCTGCCTAATTTCCTGCCACTTTCCAAAATTCATCATTGACTTTAATTATAAACTCGCACCACTTTTTCTCATTTTGATGAACTTTTCCTTTCCAGTGAAAGAAACATGCTCAGCTTTCTTAATCCTGCTAACTGAAATCATGAGAAGGTGGGTCATATTCTCCTACGCTGCTGATAGTTCCCATCACTTCCCACAGACGGCTGCTCATGCTGGGTGGTTCTGCTACAGCTTTTTGACAATGTTTTTCATCCAGTTTAAAAACTATTAGGAAAGACAAGAAATACAAAAAAGAACAGGAATGATAAGTGGAGAAGAATAGAATTCTTGATGGACTGTGCCAAAATAAGATAAGGAAGGAAAGAAGGGAGGGAGGGAGGGAGGGAGGGAGGAAGGAAGGAAGGAAGGAAGGAAGGAAGGAAGGAAGGAAGGAAGGAAGGAAGGAAGGAAGGAAGGAAGGAAGGAAGGAAGGAGAATGAAGAGGAGAAGAAATGGGGGTAAGTTACTGTCTAACTTGTCATTATACTTACAATATACCAAGTAACATCTCTAAACCTACTACTCCCCCCACCCTCTGCTTCTTCTAATAAGAGTCCTAGTCTATCCCCTCAGTTTTTTAGCCTATAAACTGATGGGTTTAAATCTGTTTTTATTGCATTACAGAGCAGTTTTGTCTAGGGATTAAAGCACCAGTCTAGAAACTGGGAAACTGGGAATTCTAATCCTGCCTGGGTAATTTGAGGCCAGTCACTCTCTCTCAGTCCAGCTGGCATCACAGCTTCAGGGAGAAGAATTAGGTATGTTAACCACCTTATTTATAAAAATAATAAAGATGCAATAAAAATAAGCATGCACACACACACACACATACCCTCCAGTCAGAAAATTTTAGATGTCAAATTTGAAATTAAACCATAAATTTGAAAATTAAATACAATACCAGGACACATACATATAAAAAGTACCATAATTTGTTAACACTCATGCTTAGAGCTATGAGTAGTATATGTCTAAATGGTATTGCACAATACTGGAAAAAAGACACGGTGCTGCTGTTATCAGATTGGGAACTTCAATTTGGAGAATATATAGCAAGGCTAAAATAAAAGATACTTACTGTTCATAATACAGGGGTGTCAAACTTGCAACATCACGTGATGTGTTGCGAAGTATGACAACTTTTTTTCCATTGCCAGCAATGGGGTGGGCGTGGTTTCGGCATGATGCATCTGGCTCATAAGCCGGCAGTTTGACACCCCTGTCATAACAAAACTAAATTTAACCAAATTTAGGCAAGAATGACTTCCCTATATATTATAGAGCTTAAAACATTAGAAGTATGGCTTTGAAAACTTATGCCAGAGATACAGAAAATTGGTTGCAATAGGAAGAAGGGGGAATCAGAACTATTTACTTATTTTATTTTTAGAGATGTTTCTTCTTTTTCTTTGTTCTTCTTTTTTGATATTTACAAAAAAGAATGTGGTGGAGATTTTGGCATTCAGCTCAGGAATTTACATTTCTTTTTTATATCATAAGAATAATGTAATCACTTTGCTCGATACCTTTTACTAATGTTATATTGACTGAACATGTATACTATTAATAATTATTGGTTCATTTATAGATTTTACATACACACACACACACACACACACACACATACAACTTTGTGTTTAAATAAAATAAAAAGATATAATAAGACTAAAAGCATAAAAATAAAACAAGCATAGAGAATTGATGATGTTCTTTTTAAAAGACGAAAATACTTATACATATACATTTGCTATGTTATTGTTAAATAAAGTTTTAACTGTTTAAAAACACATTTTGGAAGCAATAAGGAATAAAAGCAGATTAAAATGACCCAGTGCTGATCTTCTAAAAGAAGATTGCAAAATGTGCAAATGTCTTCTATCCAGTTTAATTGCTATTTTCTAGAAGTTGGAGAGAAAAATATCTGGTTGGTCTTTTTAAAGTAAACCAGGACACCTCCAACAGGTTATAATCCTTTTTTTCATACATGGAGGAAAGCCATTAATCAAGTCAGACCCTACACAGACTTATTTATTTGAATTTACTAGCTGCCCGACTCCAGTATATCCATAGAGGATATACACATTTTAATTATGGTAGATAGATTTGATTTATATCTTATCTTTATATTTTTACACTCCAAGGTGATGTATATAATCTCCCTCCTCCTATTTTTCCACATCGCTCAACCAGTTTCTATGCCAGCACCTTAATCACCACATCAAACTGGCTCTCATTTTTTTCCTCCTGGTCCTTCTCTTCCCGTAAATTTGGTTTTAATTTAGGGTACAATTACATTTTTTGGCCAACACAGCATAGGACAGTCTTTCCTTATCCTTTCCATATAACATATCTGATATCTCTGTTTTTTCTCTTTGCCTTTTTTTTTTAATCCAGCTAGAATCAATCATATTTTAGCCAGGGAGAATAGCAGCTGAACTCTTTTGATAAAAACATTTCTTGGTTGAAGCCCCTTGATTTTTCTGTATTGTATTTAATTCTATTGTGCTAATACTAACCATGCAAAAGATTATAGGAGGAGGTGAAACTGCTCCTTTGGGGAATTATTATTATTATTGAGAGAAGCCTACTTTCCAACTCTTCCAACAGGGCAAATTCCTAGGAAAGCCATACCCATTTTGTTAAAGGAGGCTATTCCATTGAAGGAGGTCCCTGTTGTTGAAAGGAAGGGTTCCATTTTAGTTTGCCAGAGGCAAAAGAGAAACCTCAAGATTACTAAAATGTACACAAGATTTCCTTAAATTCTTCCCAAAAGCTTCTGTAAATATCCTTCTGGTGAATTTTCTTAATACTTCTCCTCTGCAGACAATGCCTAAGGACAACAGCCGAAGAAATAGTTAGCAACCAAGATCTGTTTTTAAGAGTTCTCCAAAATGTACTATGCTCTTTTTGATTTTTTAAAAATGATATAAACATGTTTTAGATACATATTTTTAAATAAAACACATTTATAAGTGCATACAGTGTGAAAAAAAATCATACACACAAACACACACATACACACACACACACAGAGAGAGATTTAAGATCCTATTTTATGCCTTTTAAAAACAATAAGTTGAAATAGATTGAGGAGAAATGGACTTTTATAAAAAAAAATCACATGGATTGGTTAAATCCATCTATTTTGCATGAAACTCAATGTTCAAACCATAAGGGAATAATCCAGACAATATTTGATGAGACTAAATATGTTTAGTAGTTAAGAAAGAAAATCAATGTGATCTCTGTTCAATGCAACCTTGGTAGTATTTATGCCAGTTTGAATTCAACAATGTTAAATTGTCTCTTGCCTTTTTTAAAGTTTATTTTGGGAAACTTGTATTTCCATCCTCATTTTTCCTTTCAAACTGACCTGGTTTGATTTTTATTGCCATAGCAAAGGTGAGGCTTTGTTTCCAAAGAATATTAACAAGGAATTGTACTTCCATTCTTCAAAGTCAGTGTAATCTAGAAACCTGTCCATCCTATTGAGTATTTATGTTAGTGCAATTCATTCTGAAGATATAATCGCTAACAAGATTAGCTCTTGATTCCAAAGACAACAAGCTTAATGACTGTAACTCTTCACTAGCCAGTGAATAAATCTGTTTGGACATTAAAGATAATGTCTGCCACTAGCTGCTCTGAAGCATTATTGCTATATAATATTATTTTCTTTATTAATGTATAGGGTGGATGTATCTTCAGTTGTCTGAAATAATGGAATAAAAAATAATTATTCCAAATAACACATGTATCACATGTAAAAAGAAAAGATATAAATAAAGCAAATCAACAGACATGTAGCACATTCTCCTAGTGCTGGTAGAGAATGCTTAGATAAGTAAAGACAAAGATATACAAAATCAATAGTTAGATTTTTTTCAGTAGGAGACACTTCACCATCTCTATGTAATGATTCACCAAGCTAAATAAAGGTTGAGATGGTATTTGGGAATAAATGAATTCTATCTGTTACTGACTTAAAGCAATTTTGAAGTTCTAAAAGGTGTGGTTTAATTGAAATTTCAGTAAGGGAAGAGAAATTAAAATAAGCTCTGAATTTAGAATGGCACCATATCATTATGGAAACCTAGCGTTTGCTGCTTCAATAGGTACAGCTATACTATTTACTATAGTAATCACAATCACAATCACAAAAAATGGGGAAAAAATGAAAAAATGCATTTGTCTGTGTACAATTTAATTTTTCAAGCTTAGAAATAGAGATAAATTGTATTAATATAGTACTACACATTGAATCCACTTCTTTATACATTTATGCTGGCCTCTCAGACGAAATGGACTTTAAGGTCAAGCTTAGAATCATAGAATTAAAGGCTGGAGGACCTTGAGAAACATCTAGTTAATCCTCATCCAGTACAGGAAATCACTGTAACAGCATCCCCAACAGATGATCACCTACTCTCTGATTAAATTTGAGTTTCAACAACCAGTTCTGGGATGCAGTGGGTGGTCATTCTGCTGTTCTGCTGATTCCACTACAAACCATACCCATCATTACAGTCTGTATACCTGTAATTTATAATGATGGCAATAACAGTTGGCATATCTGGATGTTCCAACCAGCTATTCATTGAAAGTACAAATATCCTTCTCAGTCCTACAGCAAGTTTACTCTAACTCATTTCATCTCCAATTCACTCTCTTCTTCAGTCTGTTCAATTATCTGCAGAGCATGCAACTTTTTCTGTTAGAGTCAGAGGCCTGGCTACACCAAAACCTTTGTAGACACCAAATCTTCTAGAATATACTTCCTTGCATAGCAACACCAATATTCAAATGAAGCCACCAAATAAGTCCATCCTTCCAATTCTCTGTATCTCTCTTCCTATTCCTGTCCAAGATTTGTTAAAAAACAGATCAAACCAATTTCATTTCATTCTTTGACAAAGTGACTAAATTAGTGACCAGTGATATGCTGTATACATAGTATTCTTAGATTTCAGTAAGACATTTGACAAAGTAGACCACAACTTATTTCTTGTAAGCTAGAAAAATGTGGAATAGACAGCATTATCATCAGACAATTATCACCAGACAATTATCATCTGACAAACTGTACTCAACAAGCAGTTCTTAATGGTACTACTTCTATATGGAGGGAAGTAAGCAGTAGGGTACCACAATACTGATACCACAAGAGTACCAGTATACATCAATATTTTCATAAATGACTTAGATGAGACATCTAATCTGGGTTGATCACTGGGACAAGAGGTTTTATAATTTGAGCTTTAGGACTCCTGCTGGACCCCATCTTCAGGAACTTGTCTCTAGCATGATGAGGGAATAGAAGGGGAACTCATCAAATTTGCAGATGACATTAAGCTGGCAGGAATAGCCAACACCCCAGAATACAAGCTCAGGATCCAAAAAGATCTTGACTGACTTGAACAATGGGCCATATCCAACAACATGAAATGTAATGTGGAGAAAGGCAAGGTTTTATACCTAGACACGAAAAACGAAAGGTACAAGTACAAGTTAGTCAAAACCTGGCTCAAAAATAGTAACAGTGAGAAGGACCTTAGAGTCCTAGTAGAGACTGGACAGCCATTTGTCTGAAATGATATAGGGTTTCCTGCCTAAGCAGGGGATTGGACTAGATGACCTCCAAGCTACCTTCCAACTTTATTATTATTATAGATCATCACACAGTCAGCCAGATGTTCAGACTGGATTTGGCATTTTGTCTACCTATCGAGTCCTTACCCAGGACCTGGGATAGGCAGATGTGGATGTTTGATGGTATTACAGATATCGTCGCAGGATGGAAGCAGTTCCTAATAAGGCTGCCTTTTGCAATTGACTATAGCGAATTTGTCAATGCCAATGGTGTTCAAGTGGTGCTCCAGTTGTTTTGGGATTGCACCCAAGGAGCCTATGACTATTGGTACTACCCTTGCTTGCTTTTGCCACAGTCTTTCTATTTCTATTTGTAGGTCTTTGTATTTTGTTATCTTCTCCAGTTCTTTCTCGTCTATTCTTCTGTCTCCAGGCACTGCCACGTCCACTATCCAGACTTTTTTGTCTTTCTTATCGACAATTGTTAAGTCTGGGGTGTTATGTTGCAGGTGCTTGTCTGATTGAATTCTGAAGTCACAGAGCAGTTTAATTTTATCATTTTCTATGACTTTCTCTATTTTATGATCCCACCAGTTTTTGCTTACAGGCAAATGATATTTTTTGCAGATCTTCCAATGCACCATTGTTGCTACTTTGTCATGCCGCTGCTTGTAATCAGTCTGTGCAATCTTCTTGCAACAGCTTACCAAGTGGTCCACTGTTTCTTCAGCTTCTTTGCATATGCGGCACTTACTGTCTGTTGCTGTCTTCTCAATTTTGACTTTGTATGCATTTGTCCTTAAGGCTTGGTCTTGTGCAGCCAGAATTAGTCCCTCGGTCTCTTTCTTCAATTTTCCTGCTCTTAGCCATTGCAGGTCTTGTTATTATCTGCTTTCCCAGCTATTTTTTTAATGTATTGGCCATGTAGTGCTTTGTCTTCCCATGCCTCTATTCTGTTCTTCATTTGGTCTTTCTTGTAGGCCAGTTTGGTCTCTCCAGTAGTCAGTAAGCCTTCCTGATATACTAATTTCAGTGCATCTTCATCATTGTTCTTCAGATATTCTTCCAACGCCATTTTTTCTTCTTCAACCATCTGATGTACTTGTAGCATTCCACGCCCACCTATTTGCCTTGGTAGATAAAGTCTGTCAATGTCAATGCGTGGATGAAGGGCATGATTCATTGTCATTATTTTTCTGGTCTTCCTATCCATTGCTTTTAGTTCTGCTTGAGTCCAGTCCACTATTCCAGCTGTGTACCTAATGACTGGAATTGCCCAGGTGTAGATTGCCTTTATGGTACTATTATTATTATTATTATTGATGATCACTTAAACATGAGCAGCCACTGCCAAAAAAGCTAATACAGTCCTTGGTTATATAAACAGAGGCATAGAATCAAAATCTCATGAAGTATTAATGCCACTTTATCAATCCTTAGTAAGGCCACACCTGGAATATCGCATCCAGTTTTGGTCACCACATTACAAAAATGATGTTGAGACTTTGGAAAAAGTGCAAAGAAAATCAACTAGGATAATTAAAGGCCAGGAGACAAAAACATATGAAGAACGGTACCAGGAATTGGATATGTCTAGTTTAGAGAAAAGAAGGACTAGAGGTGACATGACAGTGGTATTCCACTATTAGAGGGGCTGCCAAAAAGAACAGGGGTCAACTTATTTTCCAAAGCACCAAAGGCAAGGCAAAAAACAATGGGTGGAAACTAATCAAGGAGAGAAGCAACCTGAAATTAAGGAGAAACTTTCTAAAAGTGAGGACAATTAACCAATAGAACAGCTTGCCTTTAGAAGTTGTGGGTGCTTCATCACTGGAGGTTTTAAGAAAAGATTGGACAGCCACCTGTCTGAAATTGTATAGGGTCTCCTGCTTGAGCAGGGAGTTAGACTAGAATACCTCCAAGGTCCCTTCCAGCTCTATTCTGACTGAAGATGTTACAATATTTTAAATATAGTACATAGAACAAAGCTGCAATAGAGCAGAGCAAGCAGTGAGTGTTGAGGAGATGCAATGCAATAGTTATTTGTTTACCTCTGAGAAAGTTTAACATGGCAAGTGAGAAAAGCAAACTAATAATCTGAAGCTTTCACAAATATCCACGAAGAGAAGTCCTTCAAGTACTTTTGGATTAATTAGCATTATTTCAATGTTCTATGTATAATTAGGACCGCACTGCCAGATCTGGGTTGCAAAAGTCTCGATGACCATTAGATGCAGAAAATACTCAACCCTTTGCTCCGATTAGAGATTATCTAGATTTTTATAATCCACATCTGGTAGCCCAAATTATAGAAACTACAACAAAATTGCTATTTTCATGATTATTCTGGTACAGAAAAAAGGCCTTTTGTGTTATCTAGTCAAATAACAGCGATCCATTTTGGTGTAATGGTTAAGGTATCAGGCTAGAAACTGGGAAACTGTGGGTCATCTTTGACCAGTCACTATTTTCTCAAACCTAGGAAGCTAACAAGGGCAAACCATTTCTGAAATCCTGCCAAGAAAAGAGAATATCCAGTCCAGGCAGTCCTCAGAAATCAATACTAATTCAAAGGCATGCACAAAGAGACACAAATATGGAAAATGATATAATTATCACATCCTCTGATAAAATTACATAGGACTGGGCAATGAGAAATTTGCAATGGCGTGTTAGCATTAAGTTTGGGTGTACGGTTCACCTCTTCCTACATTCTACATTTTAAAAATCTCAAATTATTTACATCTTGTTTCAAAAATAGATGCAGCTTTTGATAATTCTTTTTTTAAAAAAATATATATAATAATAATGTTCTCGTTCATCTGTAGTGGCCAAATTTGGTAACCATAGTTATTCAAAATTTGGAGAGGCAGATCTACCTGTCTGTTATGCAGAAGCACAGATGGCAATTCTAATTTAGTACCAACATATGATTAGGTAATTCAAAGATTCAGATGCTGATTTATAAAAATTCCAGGCTCTCTTGGATGGGGGGAGCTATTTGTATTCTCTCATTTTCATTGTCTTCAATTAAAATTTTTGCCAACCTTGTTTATACAAAATTCAAAATTTTGAACAGAAAAACAAGAATCCAATTTTTTGTTCATTCATTAATGCAACCCAATTATGACTTTTACTGTGTAGTGAAAGGCAGAGAGGAATCTGTGATCCTCAATACCTTTTCTTATATTGAGGGTCAGGGACATTTCTTGCTATTGCTGTTGTTATTGTGGAAAATTATTTTTTTTTTTTTCAGAGAGGATCTGCAGGCTAGGAGTGCAGGGTTACACAAAATATTCCGTCAGTGGAACATTCAAAATAAGCCTTTTTCAAGTCAGGCAATTTTTTTAGAACCTTCAGAACAATCTATTATTATGTGGAACAAAGCATCCAACATCAGAATGGCCTGCTTCAAGGTTAGAATGTTTTGTATACTGCTGAAGCAGGACTGTATCCAGCAGTGAAAAAAGCTTCCAATTTCTCTCTCTGACACATCCCCATTCAATCTGATACCCTATTTTCTTTCTCTTATTTTCTTTACCTTAATAATACATACCATCTCTTGCAAATGGCAGACTTCTGGAGAAGAAAACCTTAACAGGGGTTTTAGATTGAACATCTGTACTTCAGATTAGACCGCAAACAGTTTAAGGCTTACTATCACCATCACCACCATTTCTTCATCAAACATACTTCTATATTTCATATATCATGGTCATATTTTATAGTATGGTCCCAGGCTTATAATTTCATTGATTTTATTACAAGAGTTGACCAATTCTTTGTGGGTGTAGAATATAGGAACCATAAGAAATCTTACAGAGAAGTCCAATGTGTCAAGTTCTTTTCCAGGAGAATTCTGGCTTTTCAAGACAGGTGTAAAAACAAAAAGTTGAAATATCAGTTCAGATCAGTTCATGTGATTTTTTTTTTTAAAAAAAGATCTTAAACATTTAAAAATTGCCTTGTCAATGTCAATACATTTGTAATCAATTATCCTTTGGCTCTGGTTGAGGACTGGAAAACTATGCTTTAAAAAGAATTATATATTAGAGCCATTAAAAGGATCCCAAAGATGCTTTTTCATGAGGGCACCTGGACCCTCTTGTTTTTCTTTGAAGTTTTTCTTCAAAGAAAAACAAGTCCACTTGCCTCGTCAAAAAGCATCTTTGGGATAACTATGATCTGAATGACTGAGAATCTCAATAGACATTAAAAGGATCAACTTATAATGTTAGAGGTTATTTCCTAAAAAACCCTATTTATGAGAACTCCCATTCATAGTAGCATAGGTCATACTATTACATTTGGGAACCATTTCTGCCAGTTGTAAGAAAGACTAAAATCCTTACTAGGGAGATGTCCAACAGCAATTCTCTAGGCAGGAGTCCCAACAAATGTAATGTTAAATCATTTAAATTTAATTAAATCTCTTTTTAGGTTTAACTTCTGGTAATTTCATTATTGTCTTCATGCCATTTTCTTGACAAATGGACTGCCACAGCATTTTTAATGAATTGTTTTTCAACTTCACTTTCTAATCTATAACCTTAATAGGTCTTAGATCTAAGTACTAAACCTGGCCCTGCCTTGCTTAGCTTTTTCTGATCAGCAAAGGTACATTTCTGTAAAGTAGGTCATTATTATCATACTGCTGATGTCAGATGAGTTGAAGCTGAAGTTAGTACTTTGCCTAAGGTCTTCTAGAGAGTTCATGAAAGAAAATAAGATTTGGAGTTATCTGCATTTCATTGAAAATAAATGCAATAAAAAAGGTTGAGGTTGGTTTCCATGTCTTTAATGTTACACTGTTTACTAATGGAACAGAAACAGGTGCTTAACTAAGTTTTTTAGACTGTTGTTTGCCTATGGCCGTAATAAAAATTTGATTCATTAAACAACCTTACATTTATTGTAGATTAAGATAAAGTATATTAAGAAATTGTCAAACAGAACACTACAATTTGTTATATTTTTCTTGGAGTCTGAGGCAAAAGTTATAAGTAATTCCTGGCACAGGGAAAGAATTGAAGCAATAGGCACAAAACTGTAGACAGTTAAGAGAAAGACTATGACTATTTTGCATATATAGCCAATAATCGGAATGCAGTTACCTAAGTTTATGGAAATAGTAGGTTGTCACTAACTTGTAGTGCTAGTATCTAGACAATCCCTAGAGCAAGAATTAAAATTCTTACCTCCATCTCTCTGTACCAATATGCATTGTTATTCATTGATGCCCAGAGGCAAAGTTAAAAGCAGAAAAATGATACCCCCATTCAAAACATGCAAATAAAAACTGTAATGTTTATCTTACATTAAGGAAAGGGGGTATAATTGAGTATGCTTAACCAGAAACTGCATTACATTCATCCAATGGTCATTCATGTAGATAGTAAATTCCAAATGATAATGTTTATTTGTGTGAATAGTAGAAGGAGGCAATGATGATATTACTATTAGTACAAACTGATATTTACTAAACATTGCAAGTGTAGCAACTTTACAATGGTATGATACATTTAAGTTATCCATATTACTCTTATTCTGTGTAGTCTAAATCTAGGCCTAAATTGGATTACTTTATATATATAAAAAAATCACAGTGGTTGCTGTTTTGAGCTAAGAGAATAAGATAGAATCTTAAGAATGTTCTCTGAATATTGAGAATAATAAGTCAAGAGAGAGAAAAATGCATGAAATTTTCTTTACCTCCATCTTTTGCTTGGTAAGCAAGAAATACACTTTCTAATGTGACATTACTAGTCAATTTCCAAATAACAATATATGTATATTCTCAGGGCTTGTTTTGTCATAGAACACCCAGAACGGAGTTCCGGCACCTTTTTTGGATGTAACCTTGAAGGATAAGCAAGGCGGGTTGTATGACGTGTATGAGTTCTGGCACCTTTTTTTTTTTTTTTTTTTTTTACAAAAAAAGCATTGTATATTCTTAAGGCTTCCTTCACAAATGACTTCAAATACAATATACTTAAAGCCTAGTTAATTTAAGCAGCAATGTGTTTCAACAGCAGTGATTTGCTTGTTGTTTTTCATAGCCAGTCAATTAAAATTGTTTGTCTGGGAGAAATGTTGATTTTTTTTTTAAGGAAAGCAAGCTGTATTAATTAATTGTCTTGAATATTTATAAGGTACTGAAACAGGCATTGGTCATAACACGCATCTATCTAGAAAGCAGCTTTGATATAAAAGCCCTATGAGTTACATGGATTTTTCTTATCTTGTTTATTGTGTGGCATATTGCAAATCAATATTGCAAATCAATAACAATTGATGAATACTTTGGGTATGATATAAAATCTGATGTATTTCATTTTAGCCACTTATTATATTGCTGTCAATCCCTCTTTTTCTCCTGTGCTGCCTGAAGACAATAGGATATTGCTTATGATTATGCCATAAGTAGAGGACATCAGAGAAGAATCACAACTCAAACAAAGTAGTATTGATTCAGTTCCAATTAATAGATAGAAAGCAATTTTGTCATGCCAGTATCTTTCATGACATATTGTTATCACATTTAATGGTTTTAAGAACATTCTAACATCTTCTAAAATAATCAAACAATCACTAAAACAATCACAAACAATCACTTAGTTCCAACAGATTAGCAAAATAAAATACCTCTCTGTAGCTGATGTTGACAGCTAGTTTGGTGTTGTGATTAAGGCATCAGGCTAGAAATGGAGAAGCTAGAAGTTCTAGTCCTTAGACACAAAGTGAGCCACTTGACTTTTGACCAGTCCTTTCTCTCACCTCTAGGAAGGAGACAATGGAAAACCACTTCTGAAAAACATTGCCAAGCAAACTTCAGGGACTTCTCTAGGCAGTCACTAATAGTCAACAATGTTGGGAATTCTGGAAACATTGCTAAGTTTAAATTTTCCAATTATATATATATATATGCCATAAAGAAGAGGATGTCAACCTATTTACCAAAGCACCAGAAGGCAAGACAAGAAACAATGAATGGAAACTAATCAAGGAAAGAAGCAACCTAGAACTAAGGAGAAATCTCCTAACAGTGAGAACAATTAACCAGTGGAACAGCTTGCCTCCAGAAATTGTGTGTGCTCTATCACAGGAAGCTTTTAAGAACAGACTGGACAGCCGCTTGTCTGGAATGATGTTTTGGAGTATAATTTGTTGACAGTGATATTTTGCACCAAATTGTGAAGAAGGCAGCTTTCTTTGCACCAAAATGGACATTGACTTATTTTCCTAAATAGAGTACAAGTTACAGCATGAGTGAAGACTTAGAAAAAGGAGCATACTTTTTCTTAGATGCAGAATATCTATCTATTGTCTGTCTTTCTAGTTATTGGAGAAAAATCAGGTTTTCTCATAAACCATATAAAAACCCATAAATGTAGATAGCAACAAAAATAAAAACACTAAAGCAGATGCATAAAAGAAATGGAGCAAAATTTATAGTTCATGCAATAAAATCAGCAGGGTTTTGTATATAAAGTGTATTATGGAACAATGATAAATAAGACATGATTTGGTGAATACCTTGGATGGTGAATATTAATTACAAAGCTAAGCCAGGGACTGAAATTATAAATATCTTTCTCCCAAGCTGTCAATATTCTGATTATTGAATGAATGGACTCCGCACCTATACTGGTATGGTCTCTGATTTAGCTCTGTCCATGCTATTTTTTTTCTTTAGTGTTCAATATTCCTAGCATTAAGAAAATCCTACATTTTTCCAAATAGTTGAAGATCTTTTTTAAAGGTAATTCTGTTTTAGCTATCAGTGCTAAATAGTAAACATTAAACAAGATGGGATGTTGATCTAACATTCTATTGATGCTAGAATCGAAAACCTATAAAAATATAAGCTAATTCTAAAAAGATGTGTATGGTGAAATTATTATCTCACATTAAAATGGGATAAATTGGTATAATTATATAATATGAATCTGTTTAATTGTGCATTAAAATACAGTCAGGGCTTAAACAGGAGAAGGATACTATATGTATATCTTATGTATATCTTTTGTATATCTTATGTATATCTTTTCCACAAATCTGAGGTTTAGAATTATATATATGTTTATTTATATAAATAGTATAACATTATATAAATATACAATATATAAAATTAAAATGTTACAATTAATTTAATTAAAATTTTAAAAATCATAAAACAACAATAATAAATACAATAAATATAATATAACAAATATAATATAATAAATATATAACATAACATAACATAACATAACGTAACAATATGACATATAATAATAACTATAATAATATGAAACATAATATAATATAAAACAAAGAGATAAGAAAATTTCTAAGAAGGCAATTTAACCCTATTAAAATTTTTCAATGGAAGTAGAGAGAGAGTTCTCGTGGCACCAACTAGCCCCACAACTGCATAGTTGTTTGTGTCCCCCATGCAAGCCCACTTTATCTGGATTTTCTAAAGGCACAGTTTTTTAATGGGAAACAGATTAAGACAGCTTTTCCCATTTCATCCTTCCTGATTCCTTGGACAACATTTTTGATAAATTTAAGATAGTATTTTTATAACTCTCTAGAAAGTAGCATATCATAAAGAATGAGGCAGGAGTAGACCAACTGTACATGACTGATATGTCCCAATAATACTACAAATTGATTCTATATGTATTTTGTATTTAAACATGTAAGATGGTGATATTTCCCACAGCAGATAAAAATATCTCACCTTGAATGATCTAAATAAGACTTTGAACTGCTAAAGGAAAAGTCATATAGATCTAATAAACAAAACAAAAAGCTAAGCAGAGTCAGACTATTTAGTCATTGTATGGGAGACAACCAAGAGATCCCAGAGCTGTAGAACAGACTGAGGAATAGGAGACTACTTCCATATTGTTGCCTAGGAAGTAACATGGACATATTCATATAATCACCTGAAATCAAGTACAACACAAGGGAGACTTTTACATAATGTAGCATTAATATGTGTTGTTTTATGCATGTTGATTATTTCTTCACATATGCTATGAAGAACTATTTGAGGCATTTCTTGAAATACAAAGAAAGTATATATGTGTTTATCTTGGAGTATTAGAGAGGGTGATCCATGCTATATATCAGGGGTGTCAAACTGCTGACCCATAGGGCTGGATACATCATCCAGAAGCCATGCCCACCCCATTGCCGGCAATGGCAAAACCAGCCTGATACGTTGCACGATGTCACGTGACGTTGCGAGTTTGACATGTCTGCTATATATACTCTTTACTTCTGACTCTAAATAATGGTAAATTTGCAAATGATGGAATATTATACAAATATTTTCCTGAATGGCTATAGGCTGATTTTTTGCCTCATTGTATACCACTGACAGGAGATATGTGTGATCATGCAGTTTGTTTTGATTGAATGTGGGAAAATCATAAGAAGCCAGAGTATTTTGCCATAAAACCTGGAATGTATAATCTATAATCTTTAGGTGGGTCTCAGGAGTACCTGCATTGCAGATCATAATTTAATCATAATTTTGCTACATGGTATATGTGGAACATTTATGTCCTTTTAATCTCCCTCATAAATCATTTCTCCCAGCTGCTTAATCACTTATACTGACCTTCTTTGAATCCTTTCCAACTTTTGATGGCCTCTTGATAATGACATACCCACAACTGCCTGAATAGTCTTTTACTACCATATGAAGAAAAAGCTTTCATTAAGCAAGAAACATGCGAAATATATTCAGAATCACCTGATTGGCATTGAAGATCATTTTAAAAGAATAAATGCATATCAAGTTTCCATGCATTTTCAGATGTTATGTTCCTACGTTGAATAAATGTTATAGTTATTGAACATATTTGTGCTTTGGATTACTATTTCTTCAATGCAATTTTTTCCTTTCAGCTTTCCAAACTGATTTGCATTATTTCATGCTCTTACTTTATTTCTCACTTTCATAGATCCCTTTCTTTTTTTATTTCTCACTGATGAGTCAAGCAGCTCTTAATTTAGTATCATCTGTAAAGGTAATTAATGCACTGTTTACACCGTCCTTCAGATCATTATTACAATTTTGCATTCCACTGAGATATAAAAAGTGTAGTAATCAATCTTGGAGTTTAAAGTATTAAATTTGATTCCTATTGTGAGCATTCATCATAAAGAGCGTGTATTCGTATGTGACAAGAAATAGAATATTTTCAAAACAAACCACAATTAATTAAAAAATATTCCATAGTACATTAACTATTAACAAGGAAGTATGAAGATTTAATATTAAGATTGAAATATGGTTAAGGCTGGTACCAACTAATGCTGGTAATATAAAAATAATGTTTTATGCACACTTGCATGGTGCTAGCCAATATTTTTTAAATGATGTATTAAGATGAAATTGCAAAATAAATAGATCAAAAGAATGAGGGAAAATTATTGCAACATCTTCAAGTAACCTTCTAAATTTTACTTTTTCTTCCTCATACTATTTGGGTCTAAAGATAATGTTTAACTAATTTCTCATTTGTCACTGAATTGTAAACATCACTTGAAAACTGTCTGATGGCTTATTTTATATTCTTTCTTTACTAACAACTTTTCTATCAGGGAAAAAAAAATCATAGCTGTTCTAGGGTCAAGCTCCCGAACCCTCAGTGCAATAAGTTAAAATTTGGGTCCTACAATGTATCTGATTTCAAATATCTAACTAGATTTGAAATAGTTGGTTAAACATTCATATGTTGAAGGTTCATGGATTAAATATGCAGCAGTTGATTATTTGGTGTGTTAAGAAATACATATCTTTTAGCAATCCTTTTATGTTGTATTAATTGTTAGTTGGAATGCCAATGATAGTAGCTAAAGATTAGTACTTACTGACAATGGAAGCAACACCATATTATCTGTACTTTACCAGAACAAAGCAACATCAGAATAGTACATAACACCATCAGAAGAGTATACTCTTAAAAATTATAAAGAGGTGACTCATAATTAAACAGGATCAGTTGAGGGCTTAAAAATGCTGCTAAGAGATTCTCTGTCTTTTTTTTTTTATTGAGAATTTTTAAAAGTTTTTACAAATAACAAAAAAAGAACAATAAAAAACAAAAAAAAAACAAAACAACCCTCACCCAACCCCTCCCAAACCACCCCCTCCATGCCCCCCCCAAGCTTCCCAGAGCTGAATATAGGCTTAATTAAAATTTTAAGAAACCTAAACAAGTTTTAACAACTTATAAAATAGTTAATAATAAAATATAAGTGACATAAACATTAAAAAGAAAAAATACTTAAAAAGGAAAAAAGAAAAGAAGAAAGAAAGAAAGAGGAAAAAATAGGAAAAAGAAAAAAAAGAAAAAAAGAGAAAACAATCCATAAAATATCAAAAATTATATACAAGTTATAAAAAAGCTAAATGATATGAAGAATGTGTTGCAGAACTCTTGGGTCTTGCTCCTCCCACCGGCATTGAAACACTCTCATGAGAAGATTCTTTAGCTTCTTTCTTCTGTTGTTCCTTTTCCTTACGTTTATGTGCTGCGCGGGTCATTCTCTGCTCTTTAACCTCTGTTTGGTGTAGCCATTCCACCTGTGGTTTTCCAGCAGCCATCAAACCTAGTCCTTCAGACTGCTGTTCGACCTCTTTGCCACCCAGAGCTTTCTGAATCATAGATGGAGATGAGCCTGCTCCCAGGACCGTATTATAAAATTCTTTGGCTTTAGCAACCATATTAAGTCTGTAACGTGTCCCCGCATGGCTCAAAACAAGAGAGATTCTCTGTCTTGTCACACTTCTGTTTAAGTTTAGAAAAAGTTCATAGTTCCTGATCTTACCTTTTTTTTGGTCTCTCCAAATTAACTTTAAAGATATTTAGCATCTCCTTCTGAACTGTTATTGTGAAATATGTCATGTTTCTTCCTAAATTTATTTCTAAGACATTTTCAAAGACATAGCTTTCTACAATACCAGGCAAATAAGTAAATCCTTTTTCTGAAGATCACTGAATCAAACAAATTAGAAAAAAGTTAAGGCATGATCTGAAATTTAGAAGGGATAGGTATGCCTCTAAATTTATTCAACATATTATTGCCGATCCTTTTCCCGTGTACTTTTAAATTAAATAAAAATGTAAAGGCACTTGGTATGCATTTTATCATCCAACAAACTATTTATCCTTGGTTTCATAGATTCCATTTGCTAAAGAATGTTTACCATGGTAGAAAAACAAAGGAAAAAAAAACACTACAGACCAACTACCCAGGAAACTACAGACTAATCATCCTAACATCAATACCTGGGAAAATACTGAAAAAAATAAATAAAAAAAAACTAGAAACAAAAATAATCTGTGAACATCTAGAAACAAATAAATGTATAACTAGAAGCTAGCATGGATTTGTTAAAAACAGATCATGCCAACCCAATCTTATTTCATTCTTTGACAAAGTGACTAAATTAGTAGACCAGTGAAATGCTGTGGACATAGTATACTTAGATTTCAGCAAGGCATTTGACAAAGTAGTCCACAGACTACTTCTTGGTGAACTAGAAAAATGTGGGATAGACAGCATCACCACCAGATGGATTTATAACTGGTTAACACTGTACTCCATGAATACTCCATAATAGTACTACATCTACATGGAGTACCATAAGGTTCCATCTTAAGTCCGGTAGTCTTCAATATCTTCATAAGTGACTTAGATGAGGAAATAGAAGGGGGACTCATCAAATTTGCAGATGACACTAAGCTGGCAAGAATAGCCAACACCTCAGAAGACAAGCTCAGGTTCCCAAAAGATCTTGACAGACTTGAACAATGGGGCCTATCCAACAATATTAAATTTAATGTGGACAAAAGCAAGGTTTTACACCTAGGCAAAAAAAAAAACAAAGGTGGAAGTACAAATTAAGTGAAAACCTGGCTCAAAAACAGTAACAGTGAGAGGGACCTTGGAGTGCTAATGGATGATCACTTAAACATGAGCCAATAGTACATGGTAGCAGCCAAAAAAGCTAATACAATCCTTGGCTGTATAAACAGAGGTCTAGAATCAAAATCACAGGAAGTATTAGTACTGCTTAAATCCTTAGTAAGATCATATCTGGAATACTGCATCCAGTTTTGGTCACCACATTACATTGCTCCTAAAAGTATGAAGCCGAAAACACCAGCCTGAAGATGACAAATGAGACTTCATCAAAACGTCACCAAGACACTTCCAATTTGACATGGGAGAAAACCCGAATAACCAAAAACCTACATACAAACACCCGCGAAAACCTCAGAAAACACATATATATGTGGATGGCTCTAGTTTGAGCTGATACAAGGCAAAATATTCCTCTCTCCCATATTTGGGTAACAGGGTGTAGCACACAGCACTCTAGATAATTCTCCTCCCCTGTTTCTTCTCTCCCTAACACAGCTGGCAAAAGTGAGAAAGAGCCTGTGGCCCAGAGGTTAACACAGCTGCGTAACATGCAGACAGCCCAGGTTCGAATCTCAGAAGGGTATGTCTGGTTGAAAAGAACTAAAAAGTTCGAAATAGCTATCCCAGTTCTCCCTTAATTCTTTGCTAGCATATCTTAGTTACAGTATGGAAACAGTTGCTTCTGTTTTCGTTAAGTATCCCGATCAGATGTGGTGAAAGAAGAGGGTTTTCATCTTTAACACAATGCAGAGTTAGTTATATATCTATTTTAAAAATATAATTTTCTAAGATACTTTAAGGCATCTAACAAAAGCTTATTGAGATAGATAGTATTCAAGCTTCCCTGGAAATCTTTGGTGCCATTCCCCCAAACCTCAACCCTTTTCAATTATCCTTTTTTGGTGCCATTCCCCCAAACACTTAACTCTTTTCAATTATTATTTTACAAGTATTTGTAAACTAATCAAGAATGCCAGCAAGGACTGTGATGTGGAGGCTATTGTACATCTTGGCACCAACAATCTGTCCCAAAAAGATGTACTCACTGTGCAGAATGACTTCCAGAGCCTGGGGCAGGAACTTAGCAGAATAGGCTGTAGGGTTATTTTTTCAGAGGTCTTACCAGTGTATAAGGACAAAAATAGAAAAGGCCAGCATACATCACAATTCAATATGTGGCTAAAGGAGTGGAGTAAAGGGGAAGGCTTTGGATATATTAGTCACAACGTCAGCAGTTGGTCCAATGAAAAAATGTATAAAAGAGATGGTTTGCATCCATTAAAGAAAGGGACTGAGTTACTTAGGTATAAATTCACAGATTTTCTGGAGGACAGTGAGCTAACTGATACAAAACATCCCTGTCCCCAGCAATCTAAAAATTATAGGGCTATCAGTGCATGTAACATAAATGTGTGTGTGGACAAGAACATCAACCTTGCTGTCAAGCAAAATCAAGCTCTTAATAGCGAGTGCCATACAAAGTCCACTAACCAAATAGGTGGTAAGACATTAGGGGAACTTAGGCACCACACAGGTTATGTAGGAAATAAACAAAGGGTCGGTCTTAAAGAACTCAAATGTCTATACACAAATGCACAGAGTACGAACAGCAAACAGGGTGAACTAGAAATTCAGGTTAATGATGGCAGATATGATATTGTTGCCATTACGGAAACATAGTGGGATGAAACCCACAAATGAAACACACAGCTAGAGGGATTTAAATTATTTAAAAGAAACAGACCAAATAAAAGTGGAGGTGGAGTTGCTCTCTATATAAGAAATAATTACATCTCTACAGAAATAAAGCAGAACAATGATGAAAACTATCCTGAATACATATGGAACAATATAAAAGGGGGGGTGAAATGACATTGCCATAGGTGTATACTATAGGCTACCCAACCAAACCCAGGAAATAGATGAACTTTTTGCTAGTCAGCTAACTAAGGTGTGTAGGAAGCACATCACAATAGTAATGGGGGACTTTAACTACCCTGACATCAACTGGGAGACAAACTCTGCACCAAGTGGAAGATCAAACAGATTCCTGACAAACCTAGCAATGCCTTGGTAAGGCCACACTTGGAATACTGCATCCAGTTTTGGTCACCACGATGTAAAAAAGATGTTGAGACTCTAGAAAGAGTACAGAGAAGAGCAACACAGATGATTAGGGAACTGGAGGCTAAAACATATAAGGAATGGTTGCTGGAATTGGGTATGTCTAGTTTAATGAAGAGAAAGATGAGGGGGGATATGATAGCAGTGTTCCAATATCTCAGGGGCTGCCACAAAGAAGAGGGAGTCAAGCTATTTTCCAAAGTGCCTGAAGGCAGGACAAGAAGCAACGGGTGGAAACTAACCAAGGAGAGACGCAATCTAGAACTAAGGAGAAACTTCCTGACTGTTAGAACAATTAACCAGTGGAACAACCTGCCTCCAGAAGCGGTGAATGCTCCAACACTGGACGTTTTTAAGAAGAAACTGGACAGCCATTTGTCTGAAATGGTATAGAGTTTCCTGCCTGAGCAGGGGGTTGGACTAGGTGACCTCCAAGGTCCCTTCCAACTTTATTATTATTATTATTATTATTATTATTATTATTGTTGTTGTTGTTGTTGTTGTTGTTGTTGTTGTTGTTATTATTATTATTATTATCCTAATATTAAATAATTCTAAATATATCTTTATTGAAATGACAGCATTCATTTTTGTAAGAGTCTGTAAGAGCAATGGTGGCACAGTGGTTAGAATGTGGTATTGCAAGCTGACTCTGCTCACTGCCAGGAGTTTGATCTAGACTGGCTCAAGGTTGACTCAGTCTTCCATCCTTCTGAGGTCAGTAAAATGAGGATCCAGATTGTTGGGGGCAATATGCTGACTCTGTAAACCACTCAAAGAGGGCTGTAAAGCACTATGAAGCAGTATATAAGTCTTTACTAGTGCTTTTATTTATAGCCAATTTATTCTGCAACAAGACAAACAATTTAGTTTGGAATAACAGAAAAATGAGGACATCTTGAAGGGGCAACAGATCTTAGTTTGCATCAAGTAGTGATAATAACTGCAAAAAACTGAAGTACCAAATTAAACCGCACATTTTATTCCTCATTCACATATTTGATTCCTTAGAAATATGCTTCTAAGGTCCTGGCTTTGAATATATCTCTGGTATAATTTGATTCATTCAGCCAAATTATTTTAAGAATGAATTTAGTCCAGAAGATTGTTATCCATTCTGAGAAAAACAACCCCTCTTCAAAACTGATTAACTTACAGCTTCAAGGATATATTGAAAATGGCTTTATAATGGCTCAGTGTGATAAAAAATAAATGTGAAAAGGAATAGTGTCAATTTAACTATTGTAAGGGACCACCAAAGGATGAGTCAGAAGCTCAATTGCTCTATACTTTTCTTTGCAATTAATTTTTTCTGCAGCAAACAGACCTATTGCCCATAAAGCAGAAATGTTTTGCTAATTCCAGACAGTTTGGGTAACATTTATTTTTTTAATATCTTTGTTGTTACTTTTAAGAGTGATTTATAAAAGCTTACCTTGGCTGTTTCAAAACATACACTTTTTCAATAAGTAATCTCTGTATCTTTCTGTTTGTCTTTAAGAGAAGCAGAGCAATAATATATAAGACAATTTGGAATAAGGGCAGTTCTTGACAAAAATAGTATACAGCCAAAATACAAAAAACAAACAAACCTGTGAACATCTATGTACTACTAAAACTCATGTTGCCATGATCTGTTATTTGCTGAAACTGGGAAATCATTTTTGAACCAAGGTACCTCAAATAAGCTAACATATACAACTTAGAGAATGTTTCCAAAATTTGGGAATGAAAGTGGTGGCTACTTCAGTGCTACTGTTCGTTAATGTGGCCAAGAGATCTTTCTTTGATTGTTCTGTAACAATTTCCGAGCCAGTTTCCTAATCCTTCACTCCCTCCACCACACAGTAGCAGCTGCTTACTTGCTTACTGGAAAGGGAAATGAAGATTTCCTATGTTCCCTGCCAGATTATCACAAGAAAACTTAATGGGGAAACTGGTAGGAAGGTGGAAGTCACTTCTGCTCCTACTGCTTTTTTTCCTACCCTTGGTCCTTCTGTTTCTCTGAACAAATATCTCTGAAATGATGCATGCTACTGATCTTACATGCTCTTGCAGTACTTTAGGCCTCCATTCTCTGCAAACACACCAAAGGCCTGAAGCAAAGAAGCAGGCCAAATAACTGAAGTCTCACTAGATCTTCACAATATCCACATGCCCAGTGCCTGTGGAGACCTTGGGCAGGGCAAATGTTGCAATGCTTCTGCGGTCATTCGTGAGGGTGAATAGGGTGAATAACTGCCATTGTGCTGCAACAGTCTTAAGTTCAGGACTGTGTCTTATATACTTTGTGGGGGTAGATCTGTTCTGTCCCAGCCTACTTACGTGCTTGTTACTTCACAAAGACAACCTCTCTTTTAACAGCAGACTGGAAAATAAACCCTTTTTATTTGAGTTACAGACCTGATAATTGTTCCCATGGCTTTTTTTCCTCATAGAACGCCCAGAACGGAGTTCCGGCATCTTTTTTGGATAGAAACTTATAGGGTAGGCAAGGCGGGTTGTATGCTGTGTGTGAGTTCTGGCACCTTTTTTTTTTAAAGAAAAAAAGCACTGATTGTTCCAGAAAACAAAAGCAACAAAACACTTTTCCAATGGAGACCTTGTCCAAAAGCAAATAGTAAATAACTCACAAGCAAAATAAACAGACCATGATCTCTTGACTCTGAAGTTTTTTGCAAATGGTTGCGTCCAGCAACCAGCCCCAATGTGCCCATACATTCCCTTTTTTGTTACACAGCCCCCAAGGCGTGGCTTCTCACTGCTTTCTCTTCTTCCCCTGGAATAGCCCCATTGCCTCCCTCTGTCCTACTTGTGTGATCTGCCTACTTTTACAAGCATCTCTGAGATCTTCCAGCTGTGCTTCCTCCGAGTCTGACTCAGCTTCCCAGCACAGCCGGCTCTCAGCTTGATCATGAGTGGAAGGACCAGCCTCTTCATTAGTTTGTAAGTCCTGCAGCTCCTCCGAGCCTCCCTCCTCCTCTGATGGCTCTCCAGGCCCCTCCTCCTCCTCCTCCTCTGATTCCCCAGACTCAACTACTAGGATCACAGGATGGCACTGAATCACAACAGGATCATATCGTACCTTCGAATGGTCACTTGACTGAACTGTCAAGGATTATCTGTAATGGGATCTTTATTCAGCTATTTACCCTTAGGACAATTTATTCTTGAACTGACATAAAAGAATCACAATACTTTTATATGGATAAAAATGTCCTAAATCACACAAGCTTTTGGATTTTCCAGAACTTTTCTTCAGATACATGTATAGCTTCAAACAAATAAGGGAGGGGAAATAGAAGATTTTAATACATTAAGAAAAAGATACATTTTGGAATTGTTATTAGAGATAGATGGGGAAATATTATTCAGTGCTGTTCACATTTATATGGGATTAGATCCTATTAAATTTACCTCAAACTAAACATAAATAAGATTGGTCTGTTAATTGGGTTATGAGAAACTTGATAGAAAACTGATTTAAAGTGCCATCAAGAGCTGCTGGAAGAAATGTCTTTAAAACCCTTGAGCCAGCAGTAATTCAGATCTCAACACCCAACTTGAGAAACATTCTGTTATTTGATAATTATTACATGCAAGGTGACAATAGGACCATATTCACTTTCTGGTTTCTTTAATGCCATCATCACAATCTTATCACCTCACCTCATACAGTGAGCACTATATGAAGAGATAAGTAAATTTTATGCAAGTGGTGTTTTAACAATGTTGATTGAACAAGTTTCCAAAAATGGAGGATTATGTGCCATAAAGCAAGATTGTCTTTCTGAATCTTCCAAGTGTGGAAATAGAAATTGGAACTGGGGAACACAGTGAAAGAGGCAGAGTTCCATTAGCAACCCTCCTGCAATTGTATTAATGTGAAAATAGCTCGTAAAACAGAAGTGGGTGATTTTTCAGGTTGAGGAATGTTCTCCTTTGAAGCCACTGCATTGCACTTGTGTCAAAAGCTTCTGGGTTAAAAGGATTAGCCAGTGACATTACCACTTCCTGGTGGATGCCCGATTGGAGGGTCCTTTCATGTCTCCAGTAGAAGCTTGAGTGGAGGACAGGAGCTCACTCTGCCCCATGGCAACACGGGCTTGAACGCAGGGTTGCTAACCTCCAACCCAGCATTTTAACCATATGAGCCATCATGTGCCTATCTTTGAAGCCATAACAGTTGGCATTATTATGGACTCAGAGAGTCACAGAAATATTGTGCAATGACATATGAAAATCTCTGGGAAAGGTCCAAAAGTACAGAAGATTTTAAAAGTGAATGTTCAATTGAAAATCAGAAACTTTCCTTTGGGTTTTATTTATCTTACAGAGTTTTGTTTTTACCTACCAGCAGTTGGCCTTTTATATACACAAAGATGGAAGGATCTATAAATACCTACAATTGAAGGCTGGATGGTGAAGTTGATCAGTGAAGATGGTGAAATTGACATCTTTGATTGAATAAAAGACTGACTAATTCTGTTTCTAATTGGAAACCATTTTTTTGAGATAAAATGGAAGAATTTAAATGTTGATTTTGGGATCTGATGATTAGAATTATAGGTGATTATAGAAATAATGTGGATAAATGTTAATCTTAGGGCAACATTTTGATTTTTTTTTAAAATTCATATCTCTACCAATGGAAACCGGTTGTCCTCCTTTCTCTATTTTCTCTACTTTTTATTTTCTTTTCCCACTTTGATCTTTCTTTCTTGATCTTTTTTCTTTCACAAACCCTTTTTTCTTGTCTGTTTATCTTTTTAATTTAGTTTCTTGAAAATCAATACGTTTTTTTTTCCAGGAAAGTTCCAAAATGATATGGGGCTTTGTGCCCTGTTTAGGTGATTGAACAAACATTATGGCTATTCTTAGCTTGAACCAATTAAAAAGAAAAAAATAATGCTGCCTCAAATCAATAGCTTTGCTGCCTAATTTCAATTTTATGATCTTGGGGTGCTTTGTGGACCCCAAAGTAGGAGATGGTAATTGCATGTAGCCTATGGATTGCCCATATTTGGAAAAGAGTACTACTGTATGAGGTTCATGGGCATTTGTTACAATAGCAATTTCACTTTATTTCAGTAAATGTTCACATCAGTTGTTACTCAGCATTTAGCCTGCAGAAAAACCATAGAAGTTGCTTTAATACTTTGCAGTATTTTCAGTTAAATAGTGATGGTTTTACTATTTCCATCTTGTGTACTATTATTCTGAGCTAAATTGTGAGCTATTTTTTGGAATTCATCCAATAAAAATAAGTTTTCTCCATGGAATAAAAGAAAAGCCAGAAAAGAACAATGACTAAATATACAATTTTTCATTTGCTGGATGCTGGAATGTAGTTATGGGAAATGTGTTTTTATTATCCTCACTTTGGTGACCGGTATGCCCATGCTACAATGAGAAATGGTATCTTTAATTTATAATGGAAAACAGATATTAAAGAAATCAAATTGTAGCCCATAGTTAAACTAATTATCTGTATTTTATGTCATCAACCTGGAAGCATGAGAACTTCTATGTACAGTATGTATCAAGCCAGTTTCTAAACTATTATTTTACAATGAGGTAATGCTAAAAGCTAAATTGAAATTCATTATCTACAAGTGAACATACAACATTTTCTTCATTGTTTCCCAACCCATGTGTCTTCAGTATTGATTTGCTGCCCTTTTGTAGCTAATTATCTTTTTGGATCTTTCTATATATATAAAATAATTCAATTCATTTAACTTACTACTGTGAGTATCCACCTAATTGCTTCAACTTCTTCAATAGATCATGAACATAGAATTTTTGCTAGCGATGAAAAAGCCAAGGAATCTTTAGGTTCATGAGAAAATAATTTCATAAGCTTAGGCAAATGCTACAAGCAGTAATGAAGGTAGCATAGATTTTGTCATCACAGAATGGAAAATGTATTAATTCCCTTGTTGTTCTTTGTAATAAACACCAAAAATCTAGCAATTTCCAATGGGAATTGTCTTTCCTGTACTCATGAATTACACATCCCAATTTACATCTTCACATCATTATTTTTCCTTCATTTAGTTCTTCATCATGCAGAGCGAGTCAATATCCAGGAAGAGAAAGGGGAATTCTTTTTGCCCCAAAAGGAGAAAGGATACAGGAAGAAGAAAAGCAGCTACAAGCAATTTCTTCAATACTTTCATGAGAAAAGATGACCATTTTAAATACTTGCAAAGAGTCTTTCAGTTTGGCTTGCTCTGATGTGAGAATCAAATGCTACTTCAGGTGCTCCATTCAACGTGAGGAGTGCTAAGAAGCCTTTAGAATCTCTATGTCATGGTTCTGAAAGACAGAGATGAATAAAGCAGAAGTCCGAGGCTTGAAAATTCCTCAAAGAACATGTGTATTAGTTACAAAGTATCGGCACAGTCAAGAGTGGAACCAAATCTGAATACACAAGTAACAATTTCCCAATACAAAGTTAAATGTTCCACCCATAAAACTATGCAAGCAACTACATTCCCCAATATGATTATTTGGAGGGCTTTTTATGCAACATCCAGTCCCTAGTCTCGGGAGCAGCCTTGGTTCCCATGGGAGAAAATATTATTTTGACTAAAGAAGCACCTGTCCAACTGCCTCCCTCTGTTCTATGTTGCAACTGAAAATGAGAAGAAAAATGGCTGCAGCCATGCTCATTTGTAGAGGTGACACTTTAGTTATAGAGGCAATTGTGACTGTGTCTCTTTATTATATCATCAGTATGATTAAGGAAGGAGAGAGAAACTGCTTATTACTTCTCATGTGTTGGGCTGAAGATATGAGGTTGGGACTAAATTCTCTTTGTGAAGAAGCTTAGATACTGTGCTTTATTTTTACAGTTTCATTTCTTTTGTAAGCCCTTTCTGGAGTGTGTATGTGTATATGAGTGAGGGAGAAACAGATTGAAGGAAGAGTAGGAGCAAGCTGAACTTATTCAGTGAACGGTGTTAGCAGGGAACACAGGAGTTCACTCTGAAGAAAAAAGTATAGCAGACCAAAACCCACTGCTGGGTTACAGTCTGTCCTAAAGCAGTTTTGTTTCAGTCACTTTATCATAAAACAGAATAAAATAGACCACTTTGAAGCCAAGCTCATGGAAGAGATCTGAAGGCATCTCTCTGAGCTGCAGGAGAGGGTAAGGCTGAGATCGCTCGCTATGGAGCCTGAATACACTGTCTATCCCAAGTGCTATTATAGCACTATATAAATTTTGTAGAAAGGTCAATGTTGGATACATGACAGTTCGTGGTCCAGTATTTCAGTTTGTATCTGCTTAAACAAAATTTCATGAAATTATAATTTATGATTTGGGACTCTGTTTTTATCTTTAGGGTTTTTTTTTCCTTTCAGACTTTGTATTTTCCATGTAATCCCATCTGAATGGTATTTTAATTTTGACATTACCCAGGGATTTAAGAAGTTTGCCTCTTACAGATATGTACTATGGGAATGATTGCAATAAAAGTCTTTGGGATTCTTGTACATCATTTCTACATAACCTTCAACATGATAAATGAGGATTTGAGGAGCATTAGTAATGTAGAGGGAATGGAATCTATTTCCTGGCTCTACAATCGTAATTAGGTCCTGATAGAGTAGTCTGTAACAAATTAGCCAGAAAGTTGTTTGTTTCCCTCCTCCCTCCCCTGCTTTTTTTTTTTTTTTTTGGAAAAAGCATATCTATAGAAGAAAGGTTTGTAAATGTAAATTGTAAATACGGACTCAAAAACAGAAATGCCAATGAAGAACATATATAATCTATGTCAGAAGAGATATCAGTCTGGGATGTGAACACAATCACTCAGGCAGTGAGGAGAGAAAATCTGATCCCATCCATGGGCCCCTTCTTCCATTAGTAAATTTGTATCCATGGTTTTTTTTGTGTGTGTGTTCCTAGAAATATAGAATTATGAATAGTTTTCATTTATAAAATAAGAAAAGAAGCTGCTCAACTGTGAGGTATTTCTTTCCACTCTGAAGACATGTTCACACAGGGTAGAAAAAAATAGTAGTTTTCTTCATTTTAAAATAAGGGAGTTTTGCCAATAGTTAGAAACTTGATGTTATTAAGTACCAATAGTCACTGTGAATGCATTAGCAGATGTAATGAAATATATGAATGACCTTGGGGGAAGAGAAAAAGAGATGCTACCTAGGAAACAATCAGATGAGAGAAGCGGGAACTCCTAGGTCCTTAATTGTCAGAGAAAAAAAAAAAGACTTAGGAAAGAAGCACCTTAATGAATCAAGTGGTTAAAAGTGGAAGTAGAAAGTTTGTGCCTTCAGACTTGCAAGATTCCCTTAATGTAGCCTTATTATTATTATTATTATTAAAAAAATATAGAATTGGTTCATTTTCTTGTATTTCCTGTCTGATTTACCTGGGAGGGCTGATGGTAGATGAACTAGCTATTGGAGTTTTCTTTTTTAATTGCAAATCTGTGATAAAACTGATATGTAAATTCTGAAATAGTGTAAAAACAATTATTCTTAAGAACACTTAAAATGCCTTCCTTTATAAGTTTGCTGGTGGCAAATAGTGAGCCAAGACAGAGATGATCACTGTGGTTAAAGCCAAAGCATTGGTGAGTAGACTGGTCCCACAAAACCTGTCCAGATAAGGAGAGGAGATCTGCAATTTACGCTCCAGGTGGCTACTTCAAATGGAAATTACAAGTCCCACAGTTTGCCACAGATTTAAATACCAGGAGACAAAGGGAACCATGATGCTGTCAGCTATGGAGGAGCTTTTGTTGGTTTAGTGGTTAAGACACCAGGCTAGAAAGCAGGAGACTGTGAGTTCAAGTCCAACCTTAGCCATGAAAGCCAGCTGAGTGACTTTGGGCCAGTCACTCTCTCTCAGACAAGTTTCTTGTTGTTAGGTTGTTGTTTTCAGGAAAATAGAAGGAGGAAAGTTTGCTGGATATGTTCACAGCCTTGAGTTATTTGTAAAAATAATAAAGGCAGGATACATATAAATGAATAAAAAATAAAATTGTGTTGCTAACTCATTCCCTAATCTCTTTTGGAAATTGCTATTCAACTACCTTAAGGGCATTAGAAAACCTCAAAATGACAAGGTTGAAAAATCTATCTGGTAAATTTATTTTCATTCTTGAGTAAAAGACACTACAAGCTTAGAAATTTAAAAATTAGAAATAAATTGCAAAAAACTAAGTATCTGATTTAAGAAAGTTACAAATGAATTAAAGACCAGACAAAGTTAGAACAGTGCAACAGTATGGGTTTTGCTGCAATATTTTGAAAATAATTATATAAATGAACAGCTCGTTCATGAGAACCTAATTGTTTTAGACTAAACTGAACACTAGTGGGGACTATGGACTCAAAGCAGAAAAGTAAAATGGGAAAAAAATTATCTTGTTAGTCAGCATTGGAACCTGCAAAATGACAGAAAACATTTTGACATCTGAATATTCTACTTCAGGAGATTTTTGAAAAATGGGACAAAAATAACAGTTTCAGTCTCATCAATGATGCATCCTTTAAAACATTAAAGAAGAAATTACTGATGTGAAAGAACATTTTGGAAAATTTACAAGAGGTGGAACAAGTTTTTCCTGATACAGAAACATCAGAACATAAAAAATTTGTAAGTATAGGAAAATAAATGAAAATTATGCGCTATAAATCAAAGAAAAGAACTGACCTGGTTAAAGATTTTTTTTATTAGACTTACAAAAGAAGTTTTATCCTGACAGTAGGTTTTAATACCCTACACTCATTGCAAATAATGAAACACAAATGTGATTCAAGATCTTATTTGTAAGAATTTGGATTTCACACTTTCCCTCCTTTCCCCACCTCAGTCCCAAATAAACTTTTGCTTTAAGAGGCATTTTAAAGCTTGTTATGTTAAGAAAAAATATGTGCAACTGAACATAACTTGAGAAATGATGAGGGCCTTTTCCAGCTGCATATCTAATGTGCATTTGTCTACCATTGTTATTAATACAGAACTGGATCCCTATTCAGAAGCTATAAAAATGGCAGCCTTGAGGAGGAAACATCACTGTTAACCTTCTTCATACTGACTTCACTGTAACATCTGTTCATTCAACTTGGAAGATGGCAAGAGAGAAATCTTCTGATGTATTTTCTGAGGTTTCCATGCGAGTTAGGCTTGAATAATTGAACAAGAATTTAAACTTCATGTCAGAAGTTACTCCTCCCTCATTATCCAGTTCTTCCTTCCTCCAGCGTTTGATCTCCTCCGCATCTCCTAACCTTTTTCTCTAACCAGAATGCCAGTTGGCTTCTAGTCTGCATTACTCCTGCTTCAGGTCTTTTTCTTCTTTCCTCATATTTTTTTCCCACTCACATTAAACAAGATATATAATTCCTTCTTGGATTTTGAAAGTGTAATCTTTCTTGATTGTTTTTTCCACTTTAACTTGCCTTTGCTTCTCAGCACGTTGACTGTCTTATCTGTTGAGTAGTGTTAAACATATAATAATTGGGATCATAATCTATCTCTAACCCACTCCAGTGAAGAAAAAACATTACCAATCTACATAATGTGTCATCTCACCTTTTTCTTCTTCTTAAACATGGCTAATTCCCAGGGTAGATTCCTATGTTTCCCCTACTTTGGTACTAGCCCTCTTCATAAGAATGCTGTATGGGTCCATTTTTTTCTTGTTATTTAGTATAACTTGCTGCTTTAAACACATTTATTCATTAATTCCTTCTTAGCTTCTGCCTATATTTGTGGGGTTTTGAAATTCATATTTTGCCTGAATCTGTTTTTAGTGCAACTGGAAAAGAAAGGAGAATGGGAGACTGTATGGTAGTAAATTTCTAAAGAAAGAGGAAAAGCTTTCATGAATTAGTGTCTGTGACAGTATATAGCTTCTTTTTCTGTCATTCAGGATAAGTATGAAAAAGTAATTGTACAGAAAACCTTCAATAATCTGTCACAGAAATACTAAGCATCCTAAAAAAATCAATATATTCTATCTTTTCTCTGCAAATATTCATAACTTTGTATATGTGCTTTTCAGTTTATCTCTAAATCCACTGCTTGCTGTCAAATTCTAGGATCAAATGATCTTTCTGGACAAAATGCTCCTTTACTTTTCCCAGGCTTCAAGCAAAGAGGCCGGTGATTTGACAGTTTTAACTTTTCAAACTTTGTTGTGATTCTGACTGAGACACACTTGACATTCTGCTTGATGTTAAGAAAGTAGCCATGTGACTCAGCTTCCTTCAATTGCTTCAGTTTTAGAATCTGCTTACTAAGAGATGGCATATAGAAGGTTGAAAAAAGGGTGGTCTCAATAGCACATTGTAAGGGTAAATTTAAGCTGACACGACAGCCATGGAATAAATAACAGCCCCCCCTCCAGTTCCTTATCATATTTTAAACACAGATCTGCATCCTGAGCCTTGAGTTCCAAAATTAAGTGTACATGTGATTCAGGCTACATTTGATTTTCCTGCTCTGAATCCAAGGCTGTAGGTCAAAGGATCACTGGATTCTGCTTTTTGTAAAAGTATGTTTGGATGCTTAGAAATGTCACTAATATTCCCTGAAATAGAGCATTCCCTATCACTATATTTTGTTGTTGTTTTTCAGTTACTAAGTCATGTATAATACTCCACAATCCCATAGACCATAGCATGCCAAGCTCCCCTGTCTTCCACTGTCTCCCAGAATTTGGACAGATTCGTGTTCATTGCATCAATGACACTATCTAACCAACTCATCCTCAGCCATCTCCTTCTCCTTTTGCCTTCAATCTTTCCCAACATCAGGGTCTTTCCCAATGAGTCATCTGTTCTCATTAGGTGGCCAAAACATTTGATTTTCAATATCTGTCTTTCCAAAGAACAGCCAGGGTTGATTTCCATTAGGAATTTCTATATGTACTGCTATATAGAGTAGACATATTGGCACATTTATACTATACATACTTGCACTTACTTCTAGTACTACCAAAGATCCACTTTAGTTTGATGGGATTAGCAATAATAATAACAATATGTACATGGAACTGTAAGATAAGATAACCTTTATTGTCATTTTTTTACTGTGGGCACAAAACCACACATCAAAAATGAAATTTAGTTGCCTGCTCTCAAAGTGAAACATATACATGACACACACCTAAACATACTATGAACAACATATGTATAGACCCACATCCCTACATATACGTAGCAAATAAATATTAAATACTGTCCATCTTGAATATATAACGGAAAGAGGAAGCTTGAGAATTCACAAAGTTAATGCTGTATGGAATGAAACTATGGCTGAATCTGGATGTTCTGCTATGGATACCATGAAGCCTCCTCCCAGAAGGTAACAAGGAAAACAGGTCGTGAAGAAGATTATGTAGTGTCCCAGATAATCTTATGGACCCTGCTCAAACAACGCTTCTGTGCTATGTCCTGGATGGGAGGGAGGGAACTGCCAATGATCTTTTCAGCCATTCTCACCACTCTCTGCACCACCTTCCTGTCCGAAGCAGTGATGCCTCCAAACCAGACTGTGATGCTGTATGACAAGATGCTCTCGACTGACCCCCTGTAGAAAGTGGTCAGGACAGGGGAAGGAAGATGTGCTTTTCTCATGCGACACAGAAAATGCAGGCGCTGCTGTGCCCACTTCACCAGTTTTTCACTGTTGAGCAACCAAGTCAGCCTACCTGTTAGCTGCACACCCAAGAATTTGATGCTGGTAACCATTTCCACAGGTGAATCATTTATGCACAGAGAAGTGTGGCTGTGGCTGCCTTTTCTGAAATCAACAATGATCTCTTTGGTTTTTCCGGCATTTAAAACTAGGCTGTTTTCCTTACACCAGTTCACCAACCCCTCAATCTCCTTGCGGTAAGCTTCCACCTTGTCATCCTGAATAAGGCCCACTACTGTTGTATCATCTGCAAACTTCACAATATGGTTGGTGGCAAACCTAGCACAACAGTCATGGGTCAACAGGGTGAACAACAACGGACTTAAGACGCAGCCCTGAGGAGAACCTGTGCTCAAGAAAATGGTATTAGAAGTATTTGTTCCAACTCACACATATTGGGGCCTGTTGGTAAGAAAATCAAGAATCCAGTTGCACAAAGGAGTGTTTAAGCCTAAAAGGCCCAGTTTGTCTACTAGATGCTGGGGAATGATTGTGTTAACCGCCGAACTGAAGTTGATAAACAGCAAACGCACATGAGTATTTCTTTCTTCTAAGTGCTTCAGGCTCAGATGGAGAACCAATGTAATTGCGATCATCATTAATACAAAAATGGTGAGATCATTTTTTTAAAAAAAAGTTTTTTACTTTTTAAGATCTGATTAAAAAACTGAAATTAAACAACATTTCTGCTCACTTTTAGGATAGAAGAGAAAAAGAAGGGAACTCAGTATTTTGATCTTTAGAATTTTAGATAAATAGTCTCATCTGAATGAGTGGTGATAACTGATGAGTTGTGTGTCACGACACAAACTCCAACGCTTACATTTTTGTGTGCAATTTTGTGACTCATGCACTGATGTATTGGCATTATTGTCATTAAGAACGAACACCTTGTTCAGATGATTCTGGTGCTATTTAATAATCTACAGCATAGGAAGCTGTGTGGGGGAATGCGAAACCATAATGCTCTTTGTTTTTAGAAACTTGGGAGTTTTTTTTTTCCTGCAAGAAGTTTTGCTCTTTTTGCATATATGCTGTGCATAGGAAACTAATGGCACTGGGCTGCTTTAATGAGATGTCCAACACTGTAGAATATTTGAAAATGTTGCTCCTAGTGCTATGTTTAATGAGAATTGATCTCCATACTCATATAAGAAAGATGAGTGAAATAAGAGATCGTTGTCATCACATTATTTTATGATGTAAGTCTCAGCTGGAAGTTTGAAGGGAAATTTTTGTTCTTTAACTGATGCCTCTACCCCAAGAAGAATGAAGAATTTTATTTATCACTCATTGGGTGATGAATATATCTATTCTTCTGCTAATATTAGACCAGCAGTGATAAGACAATAATCTGTCCCAAATCCAGTACCAATTACCAGTTTTATCAACATAGATAAACTAGCTCCTGTGCAAACATTGTCTGCAGCTAAATGAGAAAAAAAAAAAATTAAACTGTCCTACTGTTTTAGTACTAAAAAAGTATATCTTGCATTAAATCAGTTCACACTGTGTTTTCTTATTGTACTGAAGCAGATTGCTACAATCAGAATTTGTGTGGCAACAAAAGCTTAAATTGTGCTAATTACATTGAATGAATAGACTGAAGATATACATACACACACACACACACACACACACACACACACACACACACACACACACATATGCATAAAAAGAATGAGATCCAACAGGATATCTTGGCCTGAATGCCAATGAATTACATTTTTATAAGTGGATAAGAACTATTTCCCACTTGGGTTTTATGTATAGTATATGTAAATCAGATAGTTCAAATATTTATTTTCAAGACAGTGTGAATACTGTCACAAAATCTTTTTGGTACTGTTAAAGATGATATTCATATAGTAAGAGTTTGTACTTCAAGACAGAAACTGTACAATATAGATCTAAATACACACCTATACCCACACTCTTTTGTTGCTTAGCAATATCCACTTTTTCATTCAAAACAAACAACAAGCCACAAAATACAGTTTCAATTCTGGTAAACCCAATCCTCCCTTTTTCCTTTGCATCGTGTAACACTTTAACACTATATAACCTATTTTATAGGTTATTTTTCTTGCTATACAAAATTAGGTATATCTTTTTGCCATTGCTTGGATGGGACTTGAGTTGCCAAAACTGGTACTGTCTGCAACAAAAACATCATTCTTGGCAAAACATTCATTTTTATCACAGAGATTCTCCCCAAAAGTAGTTAATTTTAATTTCTTCCATCTTAAGATGTCCATCTTATTTTTGTTCCAGGTCTTAATACAATTATGTTGAAATAATATATAATTCATAATTGCCATAATAATACCCAAGTATTTTACTTTTTTCTCTGTCTTAAAACCAGTTTTCTCCATCAATTCTATTTGATCTTCTATTTTATTAACACTGTCTTCTGATTATTAACCTTAAAACCTGTTAGCATACCAAAGTCCTTTAGTTTTCCCACCAATGTTTCTTTCTTAAATTTCTTGGTTTATCTCAAAACAGAAAGCCAATCACAGTAGGGATTCACTGATAGGATTAAGCAACTATTTTGCCAATCTGGTTTTTGATCTCTTGAGAATAGGTAAAAAGCACTTTAATTTGTTAATGGGGAAAAGCCGTTATCCCCAGCCAAATGCCATATATAATTACAATGCATATTTGTTTTAAGTGATCTATAATTTTTTTTTTAATCTCTCCCCACCCATACATTTTACAAACTTGATCAGAGATTATACAAAATTCACAGTCATAGTTCTTTTCTCAAATAATTAATTCTTACTTTTACTTCTTGCTAGGTTTAACATAATATTTCAGCCTTACCTATGTGACTCATTCCTTGCTCTCTTGCTTTAAACAGTGATTTCTAATATATTTTTGAATCCCATAAAAAGAAAAAATAATGGCCACTGAGGTCAAAGCAGGTCATAGCTTAGCCAAATGTCGGCAACTACATGGATAGATTAGAAACAGCCATCTCACAAAACTGCTAGGGAGAAAGAAAAATGGCAAAGAGCAGCTGTGTCAATATTTGATTAAGCTGTTGGCATCTATCAATCATAGTGCAATCATGGCAATACATAAATGTTAAACTCTTTTGGTTATTAATACATTATTCCCTATTATTAGTAAGATATTAACTGCTGCAGCATAATATCTATACATTGTTAAATGGGAAGTAATCATATGTTTGAGTCTTATATTTAAAGACAAGGTCTATGAGATAATAAGTTCTTGAATATTGTAACAAAGTTTAGTACTATTTAAACCCCAAAACTATGACTTAATTATGCTATGGAATCTAATAAAGGCTGACTACTACATTCTGACTAATCTTAACAATATTTGTAATGTGTTGTGTCTGTGTGCTTTTCATGTTAATTAACTTAACATAGGTTAAAAGATTCTTAACTGCTCCTTATCGGCAAACTAAATCCTATCTTCAGTCAGGAGATTTATTTATTTTATTTTTTTAGTATTCTATTGTTTTATCAATAAAAATGTTTTTAAATAAAGGAAGTCCAAGTACCTCATCAGAGTTCAAGAAGTCAGAAAGGCAATACAAAAGGTCATAAGCTATTTAATAATGACCTTTGCACTGCCTCCACATGTATATTTTTCTTTCATTTGTTATTTTTTCCTTTGATGTTTTATTAGCAGAATAGGAATTAGCATTAGAGATGCCATAAAAATGTAAATAAATTGCTGTTTATTACTTATAGATTCTTCCCAACTTCTCAAATACTATTTAAATTATATCTGCTTGTGCATCATTGGATAAGGAATAAAATTCTTGTTTAGATATAACTTTATTCCAATGCAATGAACATAATTTGGGCAAACAGTGGAGGACAGGAAAGCTTGGCATGCTATAGTAAAGGGATTGCAAAGAGTCAGACATGACTTAGTGACTGAACAACAAAAAACTTTAGTTCTTGGCATTACTTCCATCTGTTCAAAATATGAAATCAATTGGGTTGAAACTCACACTTTCCTTTTTACGATCCTATAATACCTAATTATGTCATAATTTATTTAATAAACTATAATTAGCTGGATTTATACAATTCTTAAAGCAAAACTAGGCAAACCACATAAATATTTAGTAGGGTATATGAAACCTGCCATTGAGATAGATCCAGATTAGGTAAATGCAATGTGTATTATATTCCAAAGAGTAATATGAATTATTCACGTTTCAATCTAATATCTTATATTGTGGTGGATCCAGGCCATTGGATTTAATTTTGTACAGTAATGATTTTTTTTTTTTTGGGTATGGATTGAGATGCAACTAAAATTAAGAAGATTCAGCTATGTGAAGTCTTCAGACATATCTCTGAAAGTTTTGATACCTTGTACAGGATGATTGTGGCTGGCTCTACGCAAGAAAAAAATATGTATAAACTTTATGTGGAGGTGCAAGAAACTAGGTTTAATCATTGTAACTTCAATTTCTGAACTATTCTGAACTATTGATAGCTGTTTTAGAGGAGATATTTTATACTGAGAAATGATAATAAATTATTTATAGACTTAAAAGCAAATGCTAAGTTTTTCATAACTTCTTGCATAGAATCACATTTTACATTGAATAAGGATAGATAGATAGATAGATAGATAGATAGATAGATAGATAGATAGATAGATAGATAGATAGATAGATAGATAGATAGGCAGCCAGGCAGGTAGAACAATCTATGCATGCTAGTTAAATTCTGCCCTCTTACAGGATAACTATTTTATTTTTATTTTTTTTTAGATTTATACATGGACATTAAATTATTTTAATGTTATTAGCCTAATAAGCAAATTCAAGTTACTATTTCCCACAGAGTTGTAATAAAGTATGAACAATGGACAGCATATCAAGTTATATGCATTTTCATTTATGTGTACTTTACAAGTGCCTCTTTCCTTATTTGTCTTCCTTTCCCTATATGTTCCAAGCATCTGAATTTTATTTTGTTCCATTTAGAAACAGAACTGATGTGAATAGCCCACTGGGGAACTCAGTAAAAAAAACCTTGTTTATTCCATCCATATGGTTTCATTGTAATTATTACAAGCAAAGCTTGCTAAAAGGATTTTTTTGTTGTTGAGGTGGAGATGAGAATTTTTTTTTAAAAAAAAATTGTGACAATGATGTACTTACATAGGATCAAAGGCTTTTTAGTAAACTTAGCAATCATGGGATAAGAGGATCTGTCCTTTTATAGATTGCTAACTCGTTAAAAACAGAAAGCAAAGAGAAGGAATGAATGGATAATTTCCTCAGTGAATGGAAGTATGAAAAAAAAAATCCCTCAAGGATTTATGTTGGTTGTAGTACTTTTTAACTAGTTCATAAATGATCTTGACACAGGGTAAGCAGTGAGCTGATTGAGTTTGTGGATGATACAATAATATTCAAGGTGGTAAAAAACAAAGTGGGATTTTGAGTAGATCCAGAAGGATTTTTTTTAAAACACCCAGGTGAATGGTCAACCAAATGGTAAATGAGCTTAGGTTTAAATAAGTGTAAAGTCATATACATTAGAGTAAGACATCCTAACTTCACATATGCATGAATAGATTCTCACCAGTCTGTTAACTAACCTGAAAAAACAGTTGGTATCACAGTATGTAGCTGAATTAATGAAGGCAAATATATGTGTTTGCAGGATAATGTTGCAGGATCCAATCTGAGTCAGTCATCCGAACCAGAAGTTTAATCTTCCAAGCTTTCAGATTTGTGCTGGAGCCCATGCTCAGGGAACTTGTCTCTCATCAGAACGTCTCTCACCACAACTTCTCTCTCACCCTAATCTCACATTCTAGTGAGAGAGAAGTTCCCCGAGGATGGGCTCCAGCACGAATCCAAAAGCTTGGAAAACTAAACCTCTGGTCCCAGTGACCAATCGAGGGAGTGAAACATCTTCTTCATTGGAAAGTCTAGAAAGCTTATAAATTTAGATTAGAAAAACAGGGTAACTAACATGCAGGCTGGAATATAAAAGCAAGCAAGCAAGCAATAAATAACTAAATAAATAAATATGCAGACTGAATAGCAGACCTATGAAGTTTACTCCTTTATTGACTCCTTTATTTACTTTTCAACAGATTTCTTCCTTCACCAACTTCCTGAAACAAAGTATATGCTTACAGTATAGGTATTCTAGTATAGAATATTAATATTTAAATCTTTTGAAAGTACATATAACTTTGAATGCATGTTGTTGTTGTTCTTGTTAATTGCGAAGTCATATCCGATCCATCGTGACCCCATGGACAACATTCCTCCAGGCCTTCCTGTCCTCTGCTATCTTCTGGAGTCTCTTTAAGCTCACACCTATTGCTTCAGTGACTCCATCTAGCCACCTCATTCTCTGTCGTCCCCTTCTTCTATTGTCTCAATCTTTCCCAGCACTAGGCTCTTCTTCAGTGAGTCCTTCCTTCTCAAACTATTTGAGTTTTTGAATGCATACATATTGTTAAATATTTTGTTTAAATATGTGGCTAAGCTTTTATCTATTTTACACCACTTTTGCATTTTTAATTTATTGATCTACTGATAGTTCAGCCTTAATTCACCAGTACACAGGATTCACCGAACGATGGGAAGTTCTTGACTGATCTCAAATAGCAACATCAGCGGCATACTTAGAGGATACATTAAAGTGGACAACACTTGGACTACTGCAGACTCTCAAAACACCACTTAGCATCTCCCAGTTTAATTCTTCATGCAAGAAAATTATCTGAGAATCTCAGAAGGGGCAAGGTAATTGTATATAAGTGTATGTCTGTGCACATAAATGGACAAAAGACTTTGAAAACCTCTTGTCATACCTAAAATTGGGAGGAGAAGAAGTGAAGTAGGAAGCAGCATATAAAAGCATTTGCTCTATGACAACAGAAAATAAAGGTAAGTTCAAACAACTAATAATTATAATTATTAGTAATTAATAATTAATATATTGTCATCTAGAGGGACATATGAAACATTCTTCTATGTAGCTGCCCCTGCCCTGTGGAACACCCTTCTTCCAAAAATCTGCCAGGCCCCCACCCTCCTCACCTCTGGAAAGCTTTAAAGATATGACTCTTTCCACAGGTGTTGAGATAAGAAGAAACTGGAACCCAACAAGATGATATCTTGATGTTTGGGAGAGTGTTGTTGAGGGACATTATGAGTTTTTGTTATAATTGCTTTTATTGTTTTGCGTGCCAAGTAGAATTGTGATTACCACAATGGCAACTTTGTAAGACAAACAAACAAGCAAACAAACACATTGGACTGGTACCCTGCCTTTCCCATCAAAAGAACTTAAGACAGGTTGCAATAAAACGTGCATTCTAAAACTCTACCAAGTTTCAATACAGCTTCAGTGTCATTTTCACAAGACTTTGGTTTCATAAATCTCAGAAGGAAAATTCATCCCAAAGAGATCTGTGCTCCATATTCCTTCAGAGTTGATGTGCTGCAAAGGAATTAAACACAGGACCCATAAGGAAGTGTTGTAGTGTAAGGGACTTGTCTCCCATTAGTTTTTCCACCACCCAGTTTTCTAGAAATGCATTCAGTGGTGGAATTCAAATATGTGAACAACCAGTTCTCTGTGTGGATGCCAGTTCCAGAAGTCCATTCTGGGCCTGGGCAACAAAAAATTAGCTACCGGTTCTGCTGAACTGATGCAAACTGGCTGAATCCCACCACTAAATGCATTCCTATGTTTTTCATAAACTTACTATATTAGTCCTCAATAGTCCTTGAGATTTCATTTAGCGGTTACCTTCTAACCTTCTTAATACTTCTACAAACTCTGGTTGCTCCTTCCTGTTCCACTTTCCAGCACAGTCTTGTACAAGAAGCCCTCAAAGTATGAATTTGCTACTTATCCATGATTTACCTCAGACAAAACTCTTGAACTCCATTGAGTAAAGTTAGAAATGCTTCATTATAATACATGGCAAGAAATAAAGAGTAAGCAAAGGATTTTCAAAATGGCTTTTATTACTTACTCAGTATGAAAGAGTTGCCTTACTGTTTTAAGCAAGAGGTTCCAATTGGTTTTAAATCTTAGTATGATTGTGCCTGGATAAAATTATTCCTTCCTTGATGCCATTGATGATCCTTGGAAATAGCTCATTAACACGTCTGTCTAGTTTCCTGTAAGTGTGACTTTTTTTTTATTTATTTGGTTTTTTAAAAAAAGCTATTTCTTATTTCCTCTGACTGTCATCTTTACCTATTGTCGTCATCATCAGTTCTTATTCTGTTTATAGCAAGTGTAGAGAACAGAATAAAATAGACTATGTCATTTAAAGCTAAAACTTAAAGAGTGATGAAGCATAAAAGAAGCACAGCAGGTTGAGTTTTTCTGCCTGGATAAGAATTATAAATTTTACCATATGATTAGAAGCTAGCAAAAGAAAAAAAATACCTCATGCTTTGTCACCTACTTAGATCCCAGGTGTTATAACAAAATAGAAATCTTCTGATTTGTGATGCCTGGATACAGTATTTTTTCAGTTTTTAATGCAAAAATAGTACATTCTCCCTCTCTGCTTCCCAAACCTGAACTGGAACCGACAATGAATCACTTAAGAAGGACTTGATAATTTGATGAAAATGAACGATCCATATTAAGTCTTCAAGATGGCAGAGGTTGTTAAATTTATATTCTGCTCCAATTTTATTCTCAATGAGAATGATGTGGGGCAGGTAGATTTATTACCTGGACCAAAATCATTCAGTGATTTTTCCCTGGTTAATCTCCTAGGCATAGTCCAGTGCCCTAACCACAAAAACATACTGGCTCTCAGACATACTGTAGTTTAAAATTTCAAAAGGTGTCTGGACTTTTTCTTATTTTTGAATCTGAATTCAAATAGAAAATGAAGTTCAATGCATCTGGATACAGTTCAGTTACAAATATATATATATATATATATATATATATATATATATATATATATATATATATATATATATATATATATAATGCACTAGCATTCTATTCCCTGCCCAGAGTCATCTTACAGGGAAGATGGGCAGCATTAAAAAAAATAAAATAAAATAAATTATTCCTGATACTTGACTGAGATCTACACAGCCACTGGACTGGATAAGGCACACATTTTTGATATACAGGTATTCCTCGACTTAAGAACACAATTGACCCCAAAATTTCTGTGACTAAGCGAGACAATTGTTAAGTGAGTTTTACTACCTTTCTTGCCATAGTTGTTAAGTGAGTAATATGGTTGTTAAGAGAATCTGACTTCCCCACTGACTTTGCTTCTCAGAAGGTTGCAAAAGGTGACCCCTGGATGCTGCAACCATCATACATACAAGCCAGTTGCTAAATATCTGACTTTTGTTCACATAATCATGGGGATGTTGCAATGGTCATAAGTGGGAAAATCAGTCAAAAGTCGCTTTCTTCAGTGCCATTATAATTTCAAACGATCACTAACAAATCATTTTAAGTTGAGGACTACCTTAATTCAGCTGGCCTCAGTTCTATCTAATATTAGTACATGAAGAAATATAAAACATACAGTGCATCAAAATATTCAAGGTATCATGATATAAAAGGCTTTTCTTTCCTTTTATTATAGATTGATGTAAATCTACTAGATCTATCTACAATAAAGGAATATAAAAAAGCTTCTTCCAGAAGTTCAAGATGGTGTACGCTGCATACACGAGTCTAAACTTTTCTCCAAAAAGCAGTCCTACAAAGTAAACTAAACTGGTGTGACAGAATGGACGAACTTGGATTATTCACTTGTAATTTCACAATGATGTTTGTATTAGATGTTTCTAGATTCTTCTAGAATCTAGAAGTAAGAACTAGAAGGAGAGAGGAGAGGAGAGGAGAGGAGTAATTAAAAATATATCCTAATTACAAAATTGGGCTTTAATCCTAGATGCATTTACTAGGGAATAAATTCCTCTCACAGAGAGGAGAGTTGAATCTGAAGGTCAGTTTGATATGGCTATTTATTTTCATGAAAGTCTGGAAAGGAAGCATCCCTAAGATTTTTCCCTTTTAACTTTTGAGTGGTTTGGCAAGAATTGTGTTTTTGAGAGTTCAAAGCTCTTTATTTTACCTCTTAGCAGTTAAATGGCTATTAAAATGTACATTACAGCACGTAGTGAATAACACTTACTACTTCTGTCCTGCAGCTGTTTTAAAACCCAAAGTTTTTTGATATATGCATATGTATACACACACACATACATATGCATAAGTACATTTTTGAAGGTATATATTTTATGCAAAAAATCATTAGAGCTGTACAAAAGGGATATATGTTTTTATGATTTTTTGCTTCCTGAAAGGACCAAATAATCCACATTAAGCAATAAAAGTGATCATACTTTCTACATCTGTATACCCAAAATAACCTTAAGTTTTATGATAAATACATTACATTTTAAATCTGAAGCAACCTAAGGAGCAAAATGACAGAGCATGATTCCATGCTTCTTTGGTAAGAGTGCAAAAGTCAATAATTTTCTATAAGGCTAAACCCCAGAATAAAAGGCTTTAGAAGTCAGGGAACCAGGTGAGTGATAATGACCTTGGCTCAAACAATAATAATAAAATATGCTTACAAATTTGCCACATTGTCAAGTATCAATCCCAGAGTTATGTGTGTGATAGATGTGCTTTGGAAACATTGCATCAGACTTTATCTGGGCCCCAAAACCTCCTTGCTCTTCAATAAAGCCACCCCCCCCCTTGTTTTTCCTTAGATTTCTGCATGAACCTGAAAAAAAAGTTGCAGATGCTTTAAGTCAACTCATTTGACCCTTAAAACAGCTGGATTTTTTTTTATCCAGGCATGCACAATAGAAGCTGCTTCAATTAATAGCAAACTGGTGCATGTATTTTAGACCTCCCAACTCTGGGGAACATGTAAAGATGAACTGTAACCACTTTTGAATGCTCACTGACCTCCCCACAACAGGAAACTCCAGGAGTCAGACATACATTTATAATTGTATTCATCCAAAATTGCCAGTATTAATTACATCCTGTACTGTTTAACAGAGGAATTTCCAACGAAAGTGTAATTTCTCCCCAAAACTGTCCTCACGGGATCTTTGAAATGAAAAGAGGAAATTATTGTAATAATCCTCTGAGCCCTGACAGCAGTCTGAGAAAACTTGTCTCTAGAACAGAGATTGACAAACTAGGGCATATGGACCAAATCCAGTCCACTGCCTGGTTTAGCCCATGAGCTGAGAATGGATGGGGAGATAGGAGGCAGGTCAACTCTGCTGCCTCATCTCAGTACTCAAAGGCCTCTTTGCTGGCAGACCAGTGACACCTAATGTGCTTCTTGGCCTGCAGATCTGACAGCCATACATGCAAAGGCAGAAGAGAGGCAAGATCTTACCCTTTATAGAAAAAGATCTCTGACCTGGTCTACCAAAAAAAAAAAAAAAAATGACACCAAAGTGATATGTACAATTTTCAGCTGCCACCTAGCTGTCATCCATAGTTTTGCAGTTGAAATTGTTAGCCTTATCTAAAGTAAAATGACTAATTTGACAAGGAAGTGTATTTACGCCTTTCAACTGGGAGAGAGTTAAAAAGAGAGAGAGAGAGAAATGGGGGAAAAACATTATAGAATTAATTTATTCAGTTACAGGATAGGATTAATACCAGACAGGTTTTTCATTTAACACTGGAATCCATCCAATTCTTGTTATTAAGACTCTTCTTGCCTCTGGCTATGTAGGCTAAGCTGAGTCAAGCTATCATTACAATGGGAAATGCTACTGATATTATAGCAATCTGTATATTTCTGATTATATTGCAATAGCTCCAAATGTATTTGCACTTCCTCTTCAGGCCTTTCTTAGCAATGTTGGGAAATTTGGGCCTTATGAATCTAATCAAGGTGCTTCATAAGCCCTTTGCTAATTGGTTCTGATTATTTCTGCTGAACATAAAATAAATTGTCTGGCACACAGAATCAGGATCATTTGTAAGGTTGCAGCATAAGCAATTTATTAAAGCCTGTAGACAGGAGTCTAGTCTACTGATGGTTAGCTCTAACTTGGTGCTAAATAAGGGCCAACAGAATTTAAGGGGGGTCTGGACTTGGATCTCTTGTACCAATGCAAGGACTCTAAACTAATGACACATTTAATTCCACCCTCCAACTCTATCTACTCTTCACTGAATTTGTTCTCTGGAGGTATGACTGCCCTTCTCCTCTTCTGGATGCCCTAGAAGGGCAGTTCCTAACCATTTATCCAGATTTTCCACACTAGAAACAGAGTGCTAAATCTCTGTACCACAGCCTTTCTTTCGCTGCTGGTGACTGTCTAGTTGCCCCTGTTTCCATCCATTTCTGTCCCCTCTGATTAGTTTCTGTGAGTATGAAGGGGGCAAAGGTAGGGTAAGTATGTGGGAGTTGTTGGTAGCCTGCAATGGCTAGATCAAGCTTGGATCTCTTACAAACATGTGTCTACAATTATGCAAAGCTGGTAATTTTGGTCTAATCCACAGAACTCATTACCTGGTGAGTTCCTTTACAATTTGGTCATTCAGATCCTTCCAGAACTCAGCCATCAGAGCTATTTCATTCCCATCCAAATCTGTTGTGATTAATTTGCATTCCTCTATATATTGCTGGACTCTTCTACTGCCTTGTAGAAGTTCCTTAATCTGGCGAGTCGCTCTAATTTCCTGTATGAAGTCCCCAAAGTGTTCTCTGAAGTTTGCCATGAAGATCTGATAGTTATCAATAATAGGGTTATTGTGTTTGATTATGGGGATTATGCCTATTGTGACACTGAGGCTATTAGGAGACTGAATATGAAGAAGACTTATGACTGGTGGGTTGGGAATTCTGCTTTGGAAGTGAATCAGAAAAAAATGAAAATCTTCACTGCTCAGTGAGACTTGTTTGTCAGCACCTGACAAACAAGTCTCACTGAGCAATGAAGATTTTCATTTTTTTCTGATTCACTTCCAAATCTCTTGGGTAAATAGCCACAAGTTTTCTTTCTTCCTTCCTTCCTTCCTTCCTTCCTTCCTTCCTTCCTTTCTTTCTTTCTTTCTTTCTTTCCTTCCTTCCTTCCTTCCTTCCTTCCTTCCTTCCTTCCTTCCTTCCTTCTTTCGTCTGATGAAAAATGTTGAGAGTGTTGACTAGATGTCAGGCATATAGAATCAAGACCATTTATAAGGCTGCAGCATAAATGATTTATTGAAGCCTATACACAAGAGTCTAGTCAACTGACAGCACTAAATGGATGCTAGAAAAGGGTAAGTGGAATTCACCATTTACCATTTGCCATGGGGGATGGGCTTAGATCTCTTGTGACAATGCAAGGACTCCAAACTGATGGCATGTTTTACTCTGCTCTCCAGCTCTGCCTGCTCTTATATAGAAATTGTACCTTCCCCCAACTGGGTCACAATGGGGGAATTTCCCATGTTCATTCTATTAGCAAGTTGCTCAATGAAAAGACTTTTCCATCAAAAGATAGAGCTCATAATGGGGTTTGGAATAATAAAAGTGGAGCTAAGAGTAGAAAATTCTGAAGAGATATTTTTTTAAAAAATGTAAAATTAAAATGATTTGGGTTATTTGTTATGCTTTTGGGGTGTAACTTTTTTCCTTTCTTTAGTAGAAATGATGACGGGATTAAATGTATATTTAAAGGTACTACAGATTAAAAGCTAGGAAATGCTTAATGTTTAAGAATTGAGTTATTTTGAGAAAATGCAAAAAACTAACAGCATGATTGCAACCGTAGCCTTGCAATATGCCAAGAAATAATTCATTTCTGTTGTGTGTGTTCAGAAGCATCTGAATTTATTATTATAAATCATTTCCATATGAGGAATTTTTGTTTGAGTAGTGGTAAGCAAGGCTTTCAACAGACATAAATGCAAGCTTCAATATAAATTAGAGGGGTAGCAGCAGTCTGAAAAAAAAAAGCCAGAATCAGTACAGACAGCATTGGTTTGGGCACTCTGTTATCCCATAGATGTTTGGAATCACAGCTTCAATATTCAATATTACTTAAACATTGTCTACACAATCCCGCACTTGTGGATGATATAGACCAGAACAATGGAGGGCATCTTCTCTCCATTTCTATGAATAACACTTGGAATGGTGTGAGCATGTAGCATAAATTGAGTAGAGTGTCCTCATGGTGCTGTTTGTGGAATAAGGAATTATATAGTTCATTAATATTCTGAGTGCTCAGTGCTATCCTTATGGGCTGTTCATCTTGAATATGTGCCTTGTAAAGCTATGTGCAAAATATTCAACTTTACCGAAAAATGCAGCTTTACACTAATACTTACATATGCATGATAAATTTACAACAGCAAAGCCTCTATCTGAAAATTGCTAAGAACGGCACAAAGCCAATTTTCCCTTCATTCACTTTTAATAGTTGTGAGTCACTTACCTGCCATAGACACTTAAAGTAGTTTAGTATGAAGTAATCCAGCTTAAATACCAATTAAAAATAGATGACACCATAACAAATCTCAACCCACCACTGTTTTTTTTAAAGTGTAATCTCATTTGTGAATTGAATCATGTATATATGCCCCTTGGGAAATTCAAATTATGCAAAATTGTGTCACATTATGAGAGTGAGTCCCATTTGCATACACTGAGGAGGGACAGAAGGTTTTGGAGACCTAGCGGCCATTTATGTCACTTTTTTTTAACCCAGAAAAGGATAAAAACTCATAGTTCCCTCCTTCCCCTCATGTAAGCAGAAAAGGTACATGGTACTTGTATTGCTGAATGACCTTTTGTCCTCTCTTTAGACTAATGGGTCTCCAGTCAAGATTAGCTTTCATTCATGATGTCTTTGGGGTTTGCTTTAACCTGAGGTTAATGGGAGAGAATGTTTCCTTGTGATTATTTAACTGTATTATGATTAAAATGATGGGATGCACTGGGATTACTGAGGGTGAAATACATCTCCTCCATCTTCTTTAAGATAATTTAGTTGCCTATTGGAAAAGTAGATATTCTAACAACCGTAGCTAGGCAAAATGGTGTCTAGTGGTCAAGAGACACTGATCAGATCATCTACTTCAAGCTTACTGGCTTGAAATGGCTTCATTTCCTGATATGCACATTTCTTTATGCCTAGCCACTTCTTGATTTGAGCAGCTGTATTGGGTCTGAAAGTTAGACTATGGGTAACCTATAGGTGATGGATATAATGGAGGGAGAAAAGTTGAGGTAACTAATCACCTCCATGCTTGAGATAACTGTCAGCTTTGGGGAATAGGGAAATGCTCTGATCGTTCCTTTATGGAGGCCAGAGATATACCCTGCATCCTATGTAATTCTACCAATGCAATTGTATTCTCATTCTCCTATCTGTTTTGTATCATATAAAATTGCACTGAATCTTCATTTTAGATGTATGGAGAAGATACATTTCATGTACAGGCTAAAACAAAATATAAGACATCTTAAATATGTTCAAATCCTATTAAAGTATACTTTCCAAACATAGCACACACATTCTGTTAAACTATAGTTTGTTGTGCAGGCCATAGTGGCTTATTTTACAGCTAAGTAATAAAATTAGAGCTTCCTGATATACTAAACTAAAATGAAATGAACCATATTATAGCTTGGCATTATAACTATTGAGCTTATGTTATAGATTACAGAACATAAAAAGGAGCTTAAACAAAATGCTTTATAATTTGCAAAATGAATTTGCTCTTCTTGCTTCTTGTTCACTCAGTGTCCTCATCAAATGTAAGATAAATTAATGCAATGAATTTCTTGAGGTATGAGGCACTTACATGCACTGCATGAATTTGCAAAGCTAGTTATAAAAGGGACTCATCTGATGGGAGATATATAGCACGTATACTGTACATGCATACTTCTAAAAAGTATTTTTTTCAAGACTTGTTTGTTGGAAGTTTTTTTTTTAATGCATAAACCTCAGATTGGTACAAAAACCAGACTTCTAGAGTTCCATTGATAAGAGGCTATAGATAGGAGTATCACTATAGGAAAACTAATGTGCAAAAGAAAGGGCAAAGAATTTCAGGTAATTAAATGGAAACTCATGGGTCCCCTTGACTTCATCAAAATATTTTGTGAAATATCTGGCAGCAGTGTGGAAACGTTCCATGAGATGCATATGAATTATAGGACAAAACATGTTGCACATCAAATCTGTCCCCTGAAGCAACTGCCATGTGGCAGCTACTCTAGTTGGCTTTTATCCATGTGGCCAGGCAGAACAGTGTTACTAATATGCTAAAGGTTATTTCAATATAATTGGTTTAAAGGAAGGAGTAGAAGGAAGGAAAGGAAAGAAAAAAAGAAAAGGGAGAGAGAGGAGCTTGTGAATTTGTCATATTTATTTGGTAATTCAATTTTGGGTAGCATGAGTAAGGAAGAAAATAAAACCAAAACATAAAAATATCTGATGGCCTTCAACTTATTTGCAAAGACTTGGCAAAAGTGTGTTTCAAAGCAGGGGCTAATATAATGTAACTTTTTATTATACTGTCTTCCCCCAAAGACAATTTGGCAAAAGAGTCATATTGAAAAACTACATTTCTATCACAATGAAATTAGACACATTTCATCTTTTCATAAAGGTCTAATGTGTCTGAAAATGTCATTTCATTTTACTGGAAAAATAGAAAGGTTACAGCTCTTGGTACTTTCCCTGTGCTATATTATGAGAGAACAGAGTTTTACGAATATATTCTACCTTTTTGCCATGAGAAGATTAGGACTATCTCTAGAGTGACTGGATTATGTTCTTGGCTACAGATTGGATGGGTCTTGCACATGGAGATTTAAAGGAGGTTTGCATTTTCAAAAAAGTTCTTGACTTAGGATCATGCCCTTCTGCTTTGTCCCATGAATGGTCAGAAGAGAAGTTCCACATAAATCAGATTTCAATTGAAAAACTTATCCTGGAGAGTTCTGCTATTCGATAATGTTCTGTTTAGAAATATCAAGTTAAAGATAGTGGCTTTGTTAAAATAATATTCACATTAAATAGAATTTATAAATAACTTATCACTTCCTATGAATTAACTAGACTTATTTTGAATGAAGAAAGGAGATTTTGCTGCTTTTTTAAAAAAAAAAATCAAAGATTATGTTAATTTTTAATACAAAAATTGGAATTGTTCTGAATGTCTTTTGTTAGTAAAATCCACTAAATAACAGTGGAGAACAGCAGCTATTATACTGCATTTCTGGATAGGATGGAGGCAGCAGTGTATGGGAACCATTTATGTGTGACTAGTTTACAGTTCTTAGTAGAATATTTCAACATCCAGTCATAGATAGAGAAGCCAACTGTATGGACACTTTTCAAGAATCAACTATATCCAGGAGAAATTGATTGTATGCCATTCCAAGCAAACAAACAAATTTTGTCACCCGGTCCACTTACTTCAGTCAGAGTGCATGTCAAAGAATGGAGAAGAAGGATACCTGAATGTATCTTACAATATTTAGTTGCTCCAGCTAAACTTGTCAGCCTCAGGAGACACCAAGCCTAGAATCACATTAAGCTGATCAAACATAGACACCACCTGGACAGCTGGAGCAATTAGATGAGGATGACGATAAGCCCCGTTAGTCTTGCATCCACCAAGTTGAGAAGAGAGCAGAGCTTTTCCATGAGGTTGTATCAATATCCAGTTGGAGAATCCAAATAAAACTCTAGGTTCATTCTGTTTCCAAAATTCTTACTGTTTATTAAATATACTGCATGGTTTTGTCAAAGTAAAACTAACTCTGAGGTTCCAACATCAATTCATAGACTTAAACAATAATTTCCCCAGCCAAACCCCCAATGTCTTACATAATTCATATCGCCTGGGCTCCTAACGCAGTGGAGGGTGTTTGGATGGTCAGCTGGGAGGCGCTGAGACTGTGAGGCCTGAGGCCTAAGCTGCGATGAGCCCTCGTTCCAGAGAATCGCCTGGGCTCCTAACGCAGTGGAGGATTCAAAATGGCGGCCGCAGCTCTGCGTGCCAAAAACGGCTGTTGGAAGGAAGGCCTGTGAGGCCTGAGGCCTAAGCTGCAATGAGCCCTCATTCCAAGAGAATCGCCTGGGCTCCTAATGCAGCGGAGGGTGTTTGGATGGTCATCTGGGAGACGCTGAGACTGGCCTAGGCCCGATAAGGCCTTCAGGCCTCGGTGAAGTTTCGGAGCTTCCGGAGCTGCTGTCAGTTGTAAAAGTCAGACTAGAGCTTGGCTCTGTTAGCAGCAATTCAAGGAAGCTCTCAGAAGAGGAGAGGAAAAAAAGGGTCTATGGATGCCCAGCCTGTCAGCCTGAGGATGATTCCAATCGCTGGAAATCTTCTTTATATTATGAAATTAATGAAATCAATTAAATAATGAAAAATGAGTAGTTAGAGCTAGGCTAACAGAATAAGAAAAAGGGAAAATACACAGTCTTCTGCTCCAGGAGCGAAGAAAAAACGCGTCTTAGAGCAAAGAGACTAAGTCTAAAACTGTGGTGCAGTTAGCACAGAGGGGGTGGTACAAAGATTTCAGACTTAGTCTAATTGGAGCAGATAGATTAAGACAAACCATCCGTGGGTTCTCCATCCAATCATGCTGGAGAACTCTAGGTTCATTCTGTTTCCAAAATTCTTACTGTTTATTAAATATACTGCATGGTTTTGTCAAAGTAAAACTAACTCTGAGGTTCCAACATCAATTCATAGACTTAAACAATAATTTCCCCAGCCAAACCCCCAATGTCTTACATAATTCATATCAACAAGTTCACTTTGTTATAGGAATCTTCTTCTCCAAATTCACACATGTTCTGGTGTATTTGACAAAGCTTTAGGCTCTCACACTCTTCAGCTGAATCAAAGAGGTTTTGTTTCTCATTTAACCCACTTGAAAGTAACATCTCCCCCTTCCCCCTTAATCTAAAGGCAAGATGAAATGCAGAGGCACATAGCTGCCAAAGTTTCATCCTTGATAGGCTGCTTTGCCAAGCAAGGGAATAAATCTCTTCATTAGAGACATCTAGCTGCAGCCTGATTTAAAAGTCAGCTCTGATCCATGTTTCTTTTGCTGAAAACAATGTCTGATCCCTGGTTGTACATATGAATACAATATACATGATGTACATATGAATCCTGTTCATGCAAGAAACCTTGAATCTTTGACTTCTGAACTAGCTGACACAACCAATATAGCTCTTGGAATCCTGGATTGGATTTGGACTATTCTTCTGTGCACTCCTATTTAAATGAACTCTTCAGGTGAGCTTCTGTTTGGTTTACATTCTTTGTTTATTGTTATCTCTTAAACTTTGAAGTAAAATTGCTAATCTCCATAGCAACTGTGTTTGAATGTGTGTTTGAAAACTGAAGCAGGACAATCAATGCTAGACAGAACTCACTTCAAAAGGTAGGTTATTACCTTAATTTTGAAAATTGCCTGACATGATTGATTGATTGATTATGTGCCCTCAAGTTTTTGTTAGCTCCTAGTGACCACAAAGATTTTTTCCATGATGATCTGTCCCTGGGCCTTCAGCTTTTCCACCAGTGCACTCATTGCTGCTGTAACTGAATCAAGTCACCTTGCTGCTGGTTGTCTACTCCTCTTTCTTTCTATTGTTCCTAGCATTCCAGTCTTGTCTCTTTTTTAATAATATAATTTTATTAAATGTATTAAAGTATAAAGTAAAAATGAAAAGGGGGAAAGGGGAAAAAAAGAAGCATTAGATTCCAATTCTTTTCAGCTCTATAAAATGAACATAATACGGCCTCAACATTTTACTTTACGTACTCAGTGTATAGTATTTATATAACAACAAAAAAACCTTGTCTAATCAGTAAATCAAAGTCAAACTTTAATTTTTTCCTATTTCAGGCAAAAAAAATCCAGTTTACAGATAAAAACAATGTTCGACATATTCTTCTCTTTGATTAAAGTAGTTAATTTGCTGTGTCCACTAATTCCACCAGTTTCTCCCACCATTCTTTCATTGGGGAAATTAATGTATTTTTCCTTTTTTTGTGCACGAAGCATTCTTCTTGTTGTTTACATGTATACAACAAAGTTCCATTTTTTTCAATATATTTGTTCATTAAACCTAAAAGTTTCTGGTTTAATTTGTATATTCGTCTTAAAAATCTTCTGTATGAAAATATGAATCTTACCCCAATATTTCTTTGCTGTATCACAAGTTCATCAAAGATGGTAGAAAGTTCCTTTCTTCTATTTCCATTTCCAACATACATTTGAAGTACTTTTATACTGTACATCTTTGACAATTTATTGGGTACATTAAAGCCTACTCCGGACAGTTAGGCCTTTCATAATGAGTCCAAAGTAAGATATTTTGAGCTTGCCATTTGTACCCCATGTGAGAACCCTGTGTTTATTTTTTATTTTTATTTTTGGTAAAACATTTGTTTCCTTCCTTGGCTGTCCACAATATTCTCAGGAGTCTTCTCTAACAGTTCTTCTTCTTTTGCTTCTTCGGAGTCCAACTTTCACTTCTGTAGAATGTTAATATAGGGAATATAATGTCTTGCATGATTCTGAACAGCTTGTCCCAATGTACGTACAGCTTGTCCCAATGTACGTACATCCCATCCCTCAAATTCTGATTATAGGCAAATCTTAATGCCATTGTCTATGGAGATTGTCAATCATCCAGATCATGGTTGCCCCTTATTTTTTTAGTGTATGGTGTATCATACATTAACTAGCAATATAAATGAACATTTCAACTAGATTAGTAGAAACCAATAAAATATAAAAGTCAAAAAGATCTATGCTGAAATATCAATGTCTAGGCCATCTAACCATTGAAGTGCAGCATTATTTATATTTTAAAAAAAATCAGATATTGGACTAGTATATGCCTTACAGACAGTTATGATGTGATGTACAGTTTGACATGGGATCCTGTATTCACACTGAGGGAAGGATACAGAGAGTCCTCAAGGTGTGAAGCAAGTTCACCTCCCTATGGTGCACCTTGGATAGCACGACAGCACAAACAAAACGAACTGCTGGCAGCCAAACTACGCTGTAGACTTTCCTGGTTTTCAAAATACATGGCAACAAAAATGAAAACAAAATACATGGTTGTCCCAAAGGTGTTTTTCAAAAGGCAACTGGACTTTCTTAGGTTTTTTTTTTTTTCTTGAAAATATTTCACTTCTCATCCAAGAAGCTTCTTCAGTCTTAATGCCATTCCATTCACCTGAAAACTGGGAGAGCAGATTTCAAAAGAGATAACTTTATTGCCCTTGCCTAACCAGGCTTTGGTAACACACAACAAGTTTGCCATCTCTTCCACTACCAAAGCATGGATGAACATAAACTTAATAAATACAAATAGTATGAAGAGAATGTTCAGGGTAATTTTTTGCACACAAATTTAAAGAACACCGAGACCTGTCACAGATATCTTTATCAGCTGCATTGAAGTAGCATCCTAGACTTTGGATGCCAAAACAAGGAAAAGGATCAATGAATGGCCAAATATAAACATTTGTTATGCATTGATTCAAATATAAGAAATGCTAAATATCTTGGAAACAATTATTGGTGATTAGTTCAATTTGCTATTTCCCAAAAGATGCAGATGGTACAGCTGCAGTGATAAGTAATTATAGTTCAAATGCTTTAAATCCACTTCCAACATGCACACTTTTAAAAATGTCAGTGAATAGCAGCAATTAAAAGCAGTTGTGCCAGAAAACCCACCCCCCCAAAAAATGCCTTTTTCAATATCTACTTGCATGGAAGCCTTGGCTAACTGCCTTTCAGAATTATACACCATACAATACACTATAGAAGAATTAAGACGACTATGATTAGGGGGGGGGGAACTATAGGAGAAAGAAGATAGACCCAAGTATTTTGCAGTTTGTATAGCCCAACAGTTGCTACAGAACTGAATTTTTATTTATTGTAATTTATAGCAAGTTATAAATGTCTCCATCTGCCACTTTAGTTATTTCTGACATTCCATTTAAATTCCAACACCAACAAAAGCAGTCTTGCCAGCAAGACATCTCAGAAAGGGAAAAGCAAAATCTTTGCAAAATGCTTCTATACAAGCACATAAAGGACCTCATAATCTAACACAATATAGATAGAAAAACACGTATGCGAAGCAGTGAAGAAAACTGGAAAAACCTGGTACTGGTGGCAGGTATAAAAGCTAAATTTTCCTATTTCATCCATGGTTGAAGGATCAGGTTGGATTATAGTATATGTGTAAGTTTCGGTGTGTGCCTGGGTATTGTATTTTAGCTGAATCCCCTACATGGGATATAAGTTAAAAGATGATGATTGATTATAATAATAATAATTTATTCGATGCAGGACATATATTACAATGATACATTTAGCTATCCTAGATCTTTGGGAAGGATTTGAAAATCAAAAGTACCAAACAGAATCTCACAGACAACATGTGATATTAGCTGTGGTGTATATATATATAATCCCCATCCTCACTGCTGATAATTTCATGAACAAATGTTGTCTGACTCCAGTAATAAGCTGTAGCTGTTCCAAGAATATTCCAGTAATTTTACACAATTTTGACCATCCACCTTATTTTTTTGTCTTTTATTTCCTCAATCTTGTCAAGACCAATAATTTTCCTAGTCCATCGCATGTTTGCCTCCCATCCCCAAAATATGTGAGATTCTGGTTTCTGATCAAGGAAGGAATTTGACTTGATTTGGTCTAGGACTGACTGAATGGTTAATCTTGCAGTCACAATACTCTGTCTGAAGGAATCTGGTTGTTGTTGTTTTTTTTCCTTGTCCTTTTTCAGAGTCCAGAGTTTACAATAACAGAATAACAGTTGGAAGGGACCTTGGAGGTCTTTTAGTCCAACCCCCTGCTCAAGTAGAAAATCCTATACCATTTCAGACAAATTGTTGTCCAATCTCTTCTTTAAAATCTCTCTCATTACCATTAGAAAACCATTGCTTTTAGCATTTTTATTTGTTATGATTAAAATACATTTATTCTTTATCTTCATGTTTAAGCTTGTCACTACCTTCTTTTCTAGGATTAATTTTCAACAACACACTGTCCACCTTTATCTCATCTTGCCTCCCAATCAAAACTAACTATGAATGACATTGATTTTTTTGCAGTCAACCTTAACATCAATAAGCATGTAGACCAGTGATTCTCAACCTTTCTAATGCCGTGACCCCATAATACAGTTCCCCATATTGTGGTGACCCCCAAGTGGGTGTGGCCACCAATAAGAGGGAGTAGAACAGCTAGGGAAAAGGGAAAAAAATGGCGGACAGCATGGTTTGGCGACCCCCGTGAAATGGTCATTCGACCCCAAATGGGGTCCCGACCCACAGGTTGAGAACCACTGATGTAGACTATTATTTTTTGTATTCTTAATATTTACTATTAACCCTGATTTTTCACTCCCCATTTTTATTTTCTCAGTGAGCTATTTAACTCATCCATATTTTCAGCTAGGTGTTCACATAGCGATCTATCTCTTTTGATTAAGAGATTTGTACACAGAGGCAAAATTCTTCATTGAAGCAAAAACCAAAACCAAAACCAGGATGTGTTTCATCTGATAAAACCTCTTCATATATCTTCAATGCATTTCAGGTAATGAATCCAGGAAAGAATTCCTTTTAGTCTTTGGTCCAATACTGGCCAAAATTCATTACAGGTGGCTGGTTTCAATATGGAGTCTTCACAGATTTTGTCTCCCATAGACACTTTCTTTTGCTATGTTGTTGGAAGGTATATTTCACAAACAACAAGAGGCCACAAGTTCTTCATCTCTAGCTCTCAATGCTTTCATTGCTATCGTGACTTTTTCACCCTTTATTTTCTTTCCTGTAGAATGACATTTAAAGGTATGTAGATGGTACAGAGTATATATCCCTTCAGCATTTGTGTCAAAATGCAATATAAATAGAGGAGCTGTGGAAGAGTGGTATGGTTGATGCAACATATTACATGAGGTTGACCTATATGAAAGTAAGGTTGAGAGAAGGAAAGGACATAGAATCATTTAAAACACCACTGCCATCATCATCTTCATCATCCAATAACTGTTGCAAAGATACAATTATGGTAAGAGCAAACATAATAGCACTGAAGACACATGGCCTGAGCATACATTGAGATTCAGGAACAGTCTGTGTGAAATCATCCATCTGGTGAATTAAAGTGATTTCAGAATGACATGTGGCAACGAAAAAGAACCAAACAAAGTTACAGTGAATGTAACTTTCCTTTACCATCTTATAATATCCTGCCACCCTGAAAGTAGCCAGAAATATCTGCAGAGTAACATCAGAGCTTCCTTCCTTCCTTCCTTCCTTCCTTCCTTCCTTCCTTCCTTCCTTCCTTCCTTCCTTCCTTCCTTTCTTCCCCCCCTCTCTCTGTGTGTGTCTTCTTTCTTTCTCTTTGTCTCTTCCTCTTCTCTCTCTTCTTTTTCTCTCTCCTCTCTTTTCTCTCCTTTCTTTCTTTCTTCCTCTCCTCCCTCCCTCCCTTCCTTCTTCCTTCCTTCTTTCCTTCTTTCCTTCCTTCCTTCCTTCTTTTCTCTCTCTCTCTCTCTCTGTGTGTGTGTGTCTTCTTCCTTTCTCTTTGTCTCTTTTTTTCTCTCTCTCTGATCTTTTTTCTCTTCTCTCTCCTTTCTTTCTTTCTTCCTCTCCTCCCTCCCTCCCTCCCTTCCTTCATCTCTGATGAATCATTTATTTCCACCCACCACTTTATAACTTATTTTCATATCCTGACTAACATCAATTATCAATACTATTTACTATAATAGAAACAACATGCATGTGTTTCTGTATGCTTTAGTTAGAAGGAAGAAAAATAAAACCAAAAAAATCCACAAGGAAATAGCAACACCAAATGACCTCATCTGATGCTAGCAACCAAGCCTAACTGGATCTGCTTGGTACTTGGAGAAGAGACATCTTGTGAATGTCTAGACCATTATTTCTCAATCTTGGCAGCTTGCAGATGTATGGACTTCAAATCCCAGAATTGCTCAGCCAACATTTTGAGAGTTGAAGTCCATACATTCTCAAACTGCCCAGGTTCAATCTACTGGTCTAGATTGGAAAATTGAGAAAACATTTCAGATGAAGCGTTGCTAAGGAAACAGCATGGAGGTGGCTATGAAGTCACCAGATATCAATTCAATTTGAAGACTTTACTTCAAAGAAAGAGAGCAAAAGAGAGATTTATGTACAACATATGCGGAAAGTGGGTGTGTTTTTCTCCAACACTGAGAATTTATTGCCGAATCAGGGGCAATGGGTGCTAGGGCAGGAAAAAACTGTTTTGGCTCAGCATCCATTGTAGATATTAGTATTTTAAACTACCTCTTTTAAATTTCCTTCCTAATGTACATAATCTTTCCAAGGATTTTCTATAATCATAAGAGTGAAAAAAACAACATTTTATGAATAGATCATATGATTAATGGCTTTCTAACTGCTTGTTACTAAACAGAATTCCTTGTTCCATTTTAGGCCAAGGCCAGCAAATATCTAAATGTCAAGCTTATTCCTCTTTTTTTCTTCTCTATTTGTCCATCCCTCCCCCCCCTGCATTTTTATTGTGTCTGTATGATTCTTTCCCTCCCCGAACCCAATTCATTTTGAGTAAAATTACTGTATTTTGTTAGGAAAAAGGAATTGTACAACTCAGATTCATATCACCTTATGGACTGTAAGATGGTCTTCCTTCCTTCCTTCCTTCCTTCCTTCCTTCCTTCCTTCCTTCCTTCCTTTTCTCCTTCTCCCTCCCTCCCTCCATTTGATTTGAAAATGAGTAGTATTTTGAAGAATGACCTTACAAACTGTCTGCAAGAGCACTGAACTCTTGAGTTCAGTCATGAAAATAGCCTCACACCTTAGTGCATAAAGCAATTGTCATCAGTGAAACTCCAGGTGGCGATACGGGACTCAGTTTGAACATCAAATTAATTGTTCCTAGCCAAAAAAAAAAAAAGGGATTGACAGTTAATGTCTTTGGGCCAAATATAGCATGCAAGCCTATCTTTTTCATCCTCCAATCTCCCAGCTGCAATTTGGCAGCAATCCACTTAACAAAGAGCTAGTATTCAGTGAAAATCAATAATCACATACACACACACACACAAACAAAAGATTGGCTTAATACCAATGGGAGAATACAGTCCTGCCCGCCCCCATAGTATTATCTCTTGTTTCCTTCCTCCCACTCTTCTCCCTGCAAAAGTTTATTTTTAAGTATACTCCAGTCATGAAAAGCTAATTGATACAAATGAATGAGCACTTTTTTTAACCTCTCACCATTGATTCCCAAAATCAGATGAATAGTGCTAGCTCTAGGCCAAATGGCAAATTAAGAAGAAATTTAGGAAAAGGCATTATTGCATCAGATCTATAGGTGCTCCAGCTTTCAATTTTCTTACCCTTTGTCTTGCTGTTGGAGATGAATTTACATTGTTGGCATTGCTGATATTTTGAGAACCAACTCCTATCATCAGCCAAGCTTTTCACCTCTTTGGATTGTGGTCAGAAGAAGTTAAGACTGCTTTGCCATTGAAGTAGGGCAATTGATTTTTTACTTACTAATGTAACAGTCTGAAATTTGTTCTGCAAAGCATCCTTGCTTAGATAATGTTTATAGCACTTTTCCATTTACAGAATGTTCAAGGAGCCATAAATGTATCTATCATCTATTTATCTACTTTATAGAGTAACAAAAGTACATATTAAGAATAAAATATTGCAAGCTAGAAAAATATTAAAAGGGAAACAACTTATTTAAATAATCTTTATAATGTATTACAATATAGCTATTGTACACTTCAACAAAAGTGCATTAAAATTAAATGCAATGAACACAAGGTAAGTATTTATAAGTAAGCAGGTTGAATGCTAGTAGTTTCTCCTATAAATACCTACATACTTTTGCATAATAGATCATTTTGGGAGATTGGGAGAGAATTTGGAACTGAAATGATACAATTCTTAAATACATAGGTTCATGCAGAAAAAGGAAGTTCTTTAAAAGATAGACAAATACTCCTCCGTGTTAAATTAGCTGCAAGAGATATTAGAACACACAGAATTCTATAAATGGAAAAGACAGGTAATTAAATGAAATAGAAGTGAGAATAAAACGTACAAATAAGAATCAGAGGTGGAAAGCATTATCATTGTCATTATTGTCGTCATCGTCATCATCATCATCTTGTTTTCTCTTTGATAAAATATTCAAGTACAATAACTGGAAAATTCCCAAACTGGCATGGGTAGTTGGATAATGTAAAACTACAGCCATCATTGCCTCTGTTCCTCTGGCCTAGTATCAAACCAATGGGAAGACAGAAACCCATAAAAACCTCCTATAAGCAGAGCAACTGGATAGCTGAACTATCTTCCACTAATTGTGGTGCAGTAATTTACAGTTGATGCATTACTAAGGTACAAAGGTTCTACTCAACTGTTTGCAGAAGACGGATTAAGTGCTAGGTGCTTTATTAATCACAGATCAATGAGCTACAAGTAGTCACCTTTGGAACTATTGTACTCAGCTTGTCTTTAAAAGAAAAGAGTCTTTTCACTTCTTTTCTTTCTTTTTTTTCTTTTCCCCCTGCCTGTATGTCACATGTTATTCCGATGTAAATGCTAAGTTGCCTCAGGCCAAGAATGATGAGAGTAATCATTGCACATTTTTCTTAATCACTGTGTTTGGTCTGAGTAAAACATGTTCCGTGAGGATGTGGGGTTGCCTATTTCTTATTACATGGTGGTTATCAAGAATAAAGGCCCATCATAGGGGAAAAATTGTTGTTGTGTATTTAGTGTTAGTGTATTTAGATAAATGCCAGGCTTTTTCTTTATGCAGTTATGCATGCATTTTTATAGCCTTGGCCAAACATTATGGTAGGTATAAGAATGATAAACAAAAACCAGAAACCATTTATATAGTTTCTTCATTTAACCATTACATACAGATCAAGGCCTTAGACCACCAAGGAGAAACATTCGTTTTTTATTATTTGGTTGCATGCTTGTTTTAAAACAATACAAAAACATTTTCAGGATTTTTTTTTTTTAAAAAATGTGAAGGGACAGGATAATCACCCAGGATAATTCAGCTGAATACATTTTTAATGAATTAGTTCACTGAGGAGCATTAAAATAATTATACTGTTCATATTAAAATATATTTTTCTCAAACTATGCATAATTAGTTGTTCACCTTCATAAAAAAATCCATTCAGCTTCATATGATCTCTGATAAGATGTGTCAGAGAAGAAGGATCTAAGGCACTAAATAGAATTGCTGTACATATATTGCATGCATACAATAGCAATAGCAATAGCAATAGCAAGCAATAGCATTTAGACTTATATACTGCTTCATAGTGCTTTACAGCCGTCTCTAAGCTGTTTACAGAGTCAGCCTATTGCCCCAACAATCTGGGTCCTCATTTTACCAACCTCAGAAGGATGGAAGGCTGAGTCAACCTTGAGCCTGTCAGGATCAAACTCCTGGAGAAAAACAATAAGGGAACAATCTATTTGCTGTTACATGTTTTGACTGCAGCTAGGCTTGCGTTCACGCAAAAATGGAAGAGCAAAGAAATTCTCACAGAAGAAGAGACACTATATAAAATATTACAATGTGCGGAAATGGACAGGCTCACAATGGTATTGAAAGAGAAATGTAGATCAGTTTATTTCGAAACCTGGGATAAATTTTACTGTTGGAAGGGTTCGAGGAGGATGGTTGGGATTATAGGCTAGTGTTAAGATAGAAATATATGTAATTTTAGAATAAGTATTGTATATAAAATTTAGATGTATATTCAGAGATGAAGACCCGATTATAAAATGTGGAATAATTTGATAAGAATGTATATACTGGAATGTCACGTTATAGCCAATGTTTTTTTTAATTGTATTATAAATAAAATTTTGAAAAAAAAAAAAAGAATCGAACTCCTGGAGTGAGCAGTGAGTTAGCCTGCAGTACTGCATTCTAACCACTGTGTTATCCCAGCTCTGGTGTGGACCCTGGTGTGTACATACGTACGTATGTACACACACACACGCACACACACACACACACACACACACACACACACACACACACACAGAGTCTCTCGGATAGATCTTTTGTCAATGTTTTCACATGAAAAGATCTTGCAGAGGACCTTGAGCATTAAACATGATCCGAAGCCTGCTTGGACAGGTCTTCCACTTATAGATGGGGTGAAAACACATTCATCCAAATGCAATTTCTTTCCACTTTTACACTGTCACATAGAATGTTAGATTCTATTTTTAAAGGATCTTAAGATATCCATTCTGTGGTGGAATGTAGTCCAAATTCCCAGAGGGAGGGAGTGCATTCCAGAGGAGCAAACGACCAGTGAAGTTTGGATACTTTAAGTCAGGGGTCCCCAACCCCCTGGTCCGTGGACTGATACCGGGCCACGGAATGCCAGCAACTGGTCCGCACAAACAAGCAAAGCCCCATTTGTGGGATGCAGGCAGCACACAAAACCACACACTCCCCGGTCCGTGGAAAAACCTTTCTCATGGAACCGGTTCCTGATGCCCAAAGGTTTGAGGACCTTTGCTTTAAGTGGTAGAAAAAGAATCAGAACAGCTCCTCCCTAGGAATTCTCAAATATTTGTTAGGTGGTATAAGTAGTTTGCTTTAGTTTTATAAGATTTGGGTCTGTGGGCAAGGAACAATAAAGGAAACTGCTTAGAAGACCCTCTGTGTGACTCTCTTGGTTTTTGGAGCATGATACATACTGATATTCCAGAATAACTCTTTTATAAAGAGTTATTTGATACAAGTAGAGTTATTTGCTAAAAATGGATAGACATAAAGATTGTATTCATTTCAGATGGTGAGTGGACAGCCTTAGGTTATGCCTCAGGGCCAATGTTATAACAATAAGGCCTAAGCTGTGGGCAGGCATATCTGTTTAATGCTTGTTCTACTGACCAGAAGTGAGAAAACCATGGTCTTAGAAGTGGCCTCTGAAGAAACCAAATGGTAGATTAATGCCATGAACATTGCAGTTCAGCTCTGCTTACTTGTCAAGTTCAAATGCTGGAAACTCTGAGGAAAGGAAAGGAGCAAGCACTACAAACCTTTGATTATAAGTCTTACAAAAAATGTATCCATCTTTAATAAATTAGTCAGAAAGCAATATCTCAGCATTTTTCAAACCCAGTTCAACTCTACAATTATTCAATATTTTATGCGGGCATTTTATTGTTCAGCACAATAAACCTCCATTTCCACTCTCGTCTCTTTGCCTGTTTTTTTGTTGTGTTTAGGTTTTAAAATATTCATGTTTAAATAGTCTCTTGAGATTTAAAACAGTCATTGCAGCTGCAGTTGAAGATGTACTGTTTTTGTACTCCAGTGGGTCCAGAGAATCAGTTACTGTCATATTCATAGCTTCCTAATTAAATCAGGGGTTTTCCCTTCCTTCCAGGAAAAGCTTGATGTACCTGCTAACCTTGTTAAGTCATTTGTCCCACCTAAGAGAAAAGGGCTCATCCTGGCAGAAAGGTCGAAGAACTGTCTGCCTTCTCTTTCTCCTCTTTTCTCCCTCCTTCGTCAAACCTCAGACATGTCTGTCTATACTTAACGTATCCAATGTACCTTTATTTTCATTCCCTCATCAAATCCTGGGGCAACCTCTAGCCTGTTTTTAAAACCTTGCTCTAATAAATGCACACAGATGGATAACCATTAACAACTTAACAGAGTCCTCTCACTCCACCAGCTGCCTGATAGTTCAGAAGCTCAATTGGTTCGAACGCTTGGAGCAGAATAAATTTCCCCTTGGCTTGGTGCAATTTTCAGAATGTTTTAGGCTCAGGCCTTGGGGAAATGCACTCAAGCTCAAAAGGAAGAGTGCCCTACCCATATCTAAAGCTTTCATGTTCTGAGGGGATTGTTTATCAATGTTTGTAACACTGGTGAAAAGGTTCACTGCAACTCTAATTAAAAAAGCCTCAGGAGGCTTTGTGTTGTAGGAACAGCAAAACTCTTGGTGTGACATTTACTAGGTATCTAGTACCTGATGCTACATTAGATGTGACTTAGTATTTAAACGGGTGTTTCAAGAAGCAGGCTAAATGGCTTCCAATACACAGCACACTTAAAAACAGCATTTTTTAAATTTTTTTTCAGTAGTTTAGGTCTTTTACTAGTGAATGATTTTGTGGTTTAAAATTCTAATTTTTGCACCATTTCTCTTGCACAGTCTTCCTTCCTTTCAACCAGATGCCACCCCAAGTATATAAAAAAATGTCCTCTTTATTTGACTCAATAGTGCAATAAACTGTTTTCTCTTTGGGGCAGCACATGAGCATTGTTGTGTTATGTTTTGTGTGTTTGTATATGTACAAGGGCCACAATTATTTTTTAGTAGCATGTGAAGGGCGCCCCAAATTTCCGGGAATAAGTAGAATTTAAAATCTGGATGATACGCGGAAAAAAGTTATCATTAATTTGATTTCATTTAGTTTTCATTAACAAATATTTAAATGATACATTAATTATTATTCACCATATATGCAATAATTAATAGCCACACATATTACAATTTGGTAATTTGGTTTTGGATATGTTCAGGAAAACACACTAAGCATGCATGATGGGTCAAAAAAAAGTAAAGATGCTGGCTGTGGCTGTACATTGAAATTTGCCCCTTTTAAAATTTGATAAATGTAGAAAAGTAATGAGACTTTGATCATGAAATCAGTATGTTGACATCCCCTCTTCCATCCTCCATAAATGTTTCTGGAACACTTCCATGAACCTCTAAAAGTACATCTTGCATAGGGATTTGCAAGTTTGAAAGATGACGAGGGATTTCATAGAAATAAGGCAGATGTAGGGCAGAAAGCTTTTTATTGGAATCTTGATCCATTAAATCACATTCTATCCACATACACTCCCATGTTCTTTTGAAGTAGGTAGGTGGGTTATAAATGAATGCATTTTAAACATACAAAAATGTGATTGATTGACCATTAAGGTCTTCTCTAATGACAAGTAAACATTATCAATTATTCAGATTTACCTAATCAGGTAATCATTCATTCATTCATTCATTCATTCATTCATTCATTCAGTTCTATTTTCAAACTAATCATTTGAAGCTAGTTATCCAGATTCTAATTCTATATAGGAAAAAAGAGAGTACAAGTTGACCAAATTGCTTTCTTATGCTGAGATATCTTTGGTCTTAGTTCCTGTTTTGTTAAATACATTTTTTGAAGATAAAAGACTACCTCTAATATTATTTTGGCTATTCTTTCTCACTTCAGTATAGGATTGAGAAGAAACACGCCTGGTCATAGTGATCAATGCCGTAATCATCTTCAAATCAAATTACTAAAAAAATATTTTGTGTGGGGCATCCTCTGAAGTCTGGTGGCTAGTTCAAAGTGCTGGTGATATTTTTTTTTTAAATTTGTAAATGTTTTGGGATTTGGGTAACATAATCATAATTTTATTCCATATAGGTCCACAATATTATTAGCAGGGACCTTCATCTGACTCCACCCACCTTCTGAACTTGCTACCGTATAAATTCTGCTACCATCGTAACATCCCATACTGTATGTAATGTCCTTCAGAAGTGATATTGATTAGGGGAGAATTTGATGTTCTTGGGACCAAACAACAAATCTTTTAGCTCACCTGGATCTTCTAGTGTATCACCTGAACTAACTTAATTGTCAATTCTATTGGTTATGTTGCATTTTCTAATTTTGTCACATATATTTTATTAGTTGAATTGTTCTATTTGTGTTTGATACTGTCAGCTCTTCTAGGGGCTTTTAAACAAAAAGACAGATGGAAGTTTTAAGATATTCTTCACATTTTTTTTCAGCTGAAATAAATTTGCCAAATATGTTGTACATATTCCAATCTTTTAATTACTTGGAAATGACAATTGTCCTCATCCTGGAAAGGCAGCCTCAAAAAAAAAAAAAAAGTCAAAGAATTCAAACACAAGCAAGCAAAATATTTTAGGCTAGTTAACATTCCCTAGAAATATATAATAATCTGGTCTATTTCATGTTATATATATAATGTGATATATATATATATATATATATATATATATAGATATATATATATATATATATATATATATATATATATATATATGTAGGTCTTTGGTTGTTCGGGTTTTCTCCCGCGTAAAATTGGAAGTGTCTTGGCGACGTTTCGACGAATATATATATATTATATATATATATATATATATATATATATATATATATATATATATATATATATATTCAATGATGCAATCCTCGATCTCCGGGAAAAGTATAATCTAGTTATTTATTGTTAAAACAATATTTAAAACTATAAAAACAGTTATATACAAGGTTAAAACAACTTAGCTTTCACTGGTCCTCTGCCAGCGTCCTCAGAGTGGGGCTTAGGGGGTGGGGAAGTTCTTTTTATCCGCCTGCTGATCTAACTGCCTGCTCATTGCCCGCGTGACGGGGCCACTCTTCCTGATTGCCTTTAACTGCCCTAACTATTCCGCCCTCTCTTTCCTGCACTCCAATTTTGCATTTTTCTGCTCTGTCATCCTTGTACAGCCTCCTCCTCTCTGCGCTGTTATTACCAACACACTCTCCAATCCCTCCTCTCTACTCAATGCAAGGTGCCCCCTCCGATCCAGCACCACATGAGTCCTGCCACCGAGTTCCTCCTTTTTATTCTCCCTGTTAATCTGCTGGTCTGCCTGCTGTTTTTGCATTCCAATGCCCTTTCCTATCCCATCTCCCTCCTCCAGTTTTTCTCCTCTCCTGACCTGCCGATCTATGTACCCTTTCTGCCTTCTGTCATCCATTCCTGTCCCCCCTCCCTTCTGTCATCCATTGGAATGTGTGTGTGTGTGTGTGTATCCTGTCATGTTCATTTAGTGAAAGAAACCGAAAATAATGAACATCTCTTATGTCCCTGCAACCCTCTACATTCCCATGCCGGTTTGTACATCCCTGTACTGGGAAATGCCAAACAAGTCAGCAATTTGAACATGTATAACTCAGCGGTCCTTAGCTAGCACAACTGGCCAGAATAATCCTTTCCAGCAGCTGAGAACAGTTCTTCAAAGTCTTAAGTTTAACCGCATTTCTTTCATTAACACACTTGGTGGTCATGAGTATAGAGAAACAAGACAATGAAATGGTAGGAAAAAAAGAATGAAACCAGCATATATTATCTTTCCAGACTAGCTTTTAAATATTTCAGAAATAAAATATTTTATTTGCAGATAATTAATGGAGGTATGAAAGAATCACCGCTGTCTATATTATGTGCTCATTCCTATCTCTTTGTCAATGTATTTCCATTGATATTGCCAGCTAAAGGAAGGAATACTGTACTAACGTAGCTTTGAATTAAAAGAAGAAAAGGCTCTTAGAATCTGTGAGGGCACTTGTTAAAGCAGCAGTGTCTTTCTCCATGATCATGTGGTTCCCTTCCACAACCACAGCACAATCCTGGGAAAAGTCAGTTGCACTTCCCCATTCAAAGGTAGTATGCAATCTGAGACTCTTCTTGGATTCTTAATGAACAGGTAGGAGCTGTAGCCAAGAAGGCCTTTTCACAGCTTCATCTGGTGTGCCAGTTGCACCCTTTTCTTGACTGGGAGGCCCTTCAGACAATTGTTCAGTTTGGTCCAATGCTTAATGCATCAGGCCCAAAAGCAGGAGACTGTGAGTTCAAGTCCTGCCTCAGACATGAAAGCCAGCTGGGTGACTTTGGGCCAGTCATTCTCTCAATCCAACCCCACTCAAAGAGTGGTTGTTGTGGAGAAAATAGGAGGAGGAATGTGTATTGAATATGTTTGCTACCTTGATTTATTTGTATTAATAATAAAGGCAGGAAATAAATACTACCTTTGAAGAACACATGGAATCTCTAATAGGCCCGGAATGCAATAGCACAGGGAGTGGTGATCCTGCCTCTGTATGCCCATATGACACCCTGCTTCAAGAGCTGCAGTGGATGACATCATTGTTGGTATCTTTGCAATATGTCCAAATATATAATATTTGGATATCGAGAAGTCATTCAGTAAGTGGTAACTTCCCATGGTCACCTTAAAGGTAAAGGTAAAAGTTTCCCCTGTCCAGTCATGTCCAACTCTATTGGGTGTTGCTAATCTCCATTTCTTAGCCGAGGGAGCCAATGTTGTTCAGGAACATTTCTGTGGACATGTGGCCAACATGACTATATGCCAAGACACATAGAACACTGTTACCATTTCATTGAAGTGGAACCTATTTATCTACTCGTATTTGCATGATTTCGAACTGCTAGGTTGGCAGTAGCCCAGGCAAGTAATGGGAGCTCACCCCATTGGTGGGCACTCAGTTTTTAAACCTGGGCTGTCAGCTTTCCAGCTGATAAGCTCAGTGTCTTTAACCACTCGGCCATTATGCCCCATTATGGTTACCTTAAGTGTTCTTTGAAATACAACTTTGGTCTGAATGAATGATGTCTTCCTAAAGCCAGAATGGACTTCACTGGCAGGCCAGATTTCCTGTTTCTGAACTGTTCAATCCACTCTCAAATCTATTACATGTAGTGGAATGGTGGAATATAATCAAAATCTTTTCCATATTTTACCCATTGCTGAGTTGGATTGGTTCTTCCATACCAAACATACTTATTAGAAATATTGAATGAAGATCTCTGACATATCATTAAATAAAATAATGCAAATTGTACATATCCAAAGAGTCAGTCTGACTAAGCTTTTGGATAATAAAGAGGAAGTAAAGTTCTGGCTGCTTAAATGGAAAATTACTTTTATGCAGATTAATTTAGACTCCTATCTCTATTACGCCAAAAAGTGCTGATTCCTAATAATGATTAACATACTAAAAAATAAGATAAATGCAATCTGTGCATCATTTGCTCATCTACTACCTTAATGGAAACAGGAGTTTCTGTTACTGGTCCTTGATCTATTTAAAGCAGCAGTTCTCAACCTGAGGGTCATGACCCCTTTGGGGGTCGAACAACCCTTTCACAAGGGTCACCTAAAACCATCAGAAAACACATATTTCCAATGGTCTTAGGAACAGAGATACCGCTCCGCATCCGTCTCTGCATGGCCTCCTCCGCCATTTGCAGAGAGAGAGACATAGAGGCACTTTCACTTCCCTCCTCTCTCTCTCTCTCTCTCAGGCGGACTTACCTCCTGCAGGGCTCCTGATTCGCCCTGTGCCTGGGTGCCCCACCCCCTGGGAGAAGCACGGCCAGGGCCTCGTGGCCTTGGAGCCACCCGGGGAAGCCCCAGGATCCCTGCTGGGAGTGGCCCGCTGGAGGCTCTGCTGAGTGGGCCAACCCTCCCGCAAGCTGCGGCCCAAGGGAGACCAGCCCCTGGGATCCCCAGCCAGCCCGACCATTGGCCCTGCTGGCCAGGAAGGCATGCCAGAGTCCAGGCTGCTGGGAAGGAAGAAGGAGATGTAGCAATGGTAGGAGAGGAGAGCCTCCTCCTGGGGCCCGGTGCTGGCGGTGACTTCCTTGCCCTCTTCTTCCTCCTCCCCTTCTTCCTCCTGCTGCCCCCCTAGGTGGCTTGGGCAGGCACTGGAACAAGAGGGGTGCTTGGGGGAGCAGCCAGGCTGGCGGAGGGGCTGGTAGGGACCACGTGGCACCAGCCCCCATGCAGCTCCATCAATGGGTGGAGGGCGAGGCCGGGCAGCACAGAGTCCTGGCTGGGTGGGTGCTTCCTTGCCCTCCTCCTCTCCTTCTTCCTCCTGCTGCCCCCCAGGTGGCTCGGGTAGGCACTGTCCCCACCGCAGCTCCATCGATGGGCAGAGGACGAGGCTGGGCAATGCAGAGTCCCGGCGGGGGCGGTGGCCAGGCTGGGGGCAGCGGGGACCCCTGACAATGCTGACATAAGAGAGAGAGAGAGAAAGAGAGAGAGGAAAGAGAGAGAAACAGAGGAAAAGAGAGAGGAAAGAGAGAGAGAAAGAGAAAGAGAGAGGAAAGAGAGAGAAAGAGAAAGAGGGAGGAAGAGAAAGGGAGGAAAGAGAAAGAGAGAGAGAGAAAAAGAGAGAGAGAGAGAGAAGAAAGAGAGAGAGAGAGAGAAAGGGGGAGAGAAAAGAGAAAAAGAGAGGAAAGAGGGAAAGAGAGAGGAAAGAGAGTGAGAGAGAAGAGAGAGAGGAAAGAGAGAGAAAGAGAAAGAGGAAAGAGAGAAAGAGAGGAAAGAGAGAAAGAAGAAAGAGAAAGAGAGAGAGGAAAGAGAGAGGAAAGAGAGAGAAACAGGAAAAGAGGAAGGAAAGAGAGAGAGAGAAAGAGAAAGAGGAAAGAGAGAGAGAAGAGAGAGAGGAAAGAGGAAGAGAAAGAGGGAGAGGAATGGCGCTTCTCCAACCAGGCTGGGCAGAGCCGCATTCCTGTCCCCCCTCACCAGCCAGGTGGATGGGGGGGTTGGGGGTCACCACAACATGAGGAACTGTATTAAAGGGTCGTGGCATTAGGAAGATTGAGAACCACTGATTTAGAGGTAGATGTTCATTGTGGAAGAAATTGCCTACTTACATTCATGTAGACTAAATTTGTCTACCAATTCTGGGTTTCTTAAACACACATGCACACACACACAAACAAACACACACACACACACACACAAACACACACACACACATACAAATACTCCCTAGCTATTTTCAATTTAACTAGTCTTCCCACAATGCACATCATCAACAACAAAAATTTCCTTAAACCTTTTCATAATTTAATTGAGAGAAAAGTAGCAAACAGAATGCATAAGGTCAACATAATTCATTCATCACTGAACACAACTAACAGCCTCCTTCTTCAAAGAACAATGAAGGCAGAAGTTTAAAGGTTTTCTCCTGAATACTGTTAAAATTTTCAAAATTAGATTTTTTTGATGCATCAATTATTTCTTTGGTATAATACACCAGTGATTTCAAGACCGTAAAGAATCACTAATAGTGACATACTAAGGCAGGGGTGTCAAACCAATTTCATTGAGGGTCACATTAGGATTGTGGTTGACCTTGGGGGGATGGGGTGGGCATGGCCAGGGTGGGTATAGCCACTTTAATGTGGCTCGTGTCGGGAGGGGGTGCCTATGGTGGCCCAGGTGGGGCTGGGGGGATCCATTGTCTCCAGCTGAGGAAGATGAGACCAGGGCGAGCACTATATCCTTGTCCATCAGAGAAGCCTTGCTGTCCCTCTCAGGCCATGCAGAGGACCCCCAGTTATTCAGGCTACCCAGAGCCCTGGGCAGTGGAGGGCTAGCACCCAGTCTAGCCTTTCCCATGGGGGCCCCCAGTTGCACTTATCTCCTCCTCAAGGCTGCTGCTGATTGGCTCACTCTCCTTGGCCAAATTGCTCATGGTGTGTGTGGGAGGGCAAAATGTGTGGGTGAGAAGGTGGCCCACTCCCTCTCCCTGCAAGGAGATCCAGCTTTGTAACCAAAGCATCCTCAGTAATAGGATGGGAGACCACCAGGAGAGGTCAGGAGGAGGGGACAAGGGAATGGCAAAAGGGCAGCAGGGCTACTCATGGCCAAGTCCTAAGGCAGGACTTCCCTCAGACCCTTCCTCCCTCTCATTATAATCTTCCTTCCTTCCTTCCTTCCTTCCTTCCTTCCTTCCTTCCTTCCTTCCTTCCTTCCCCCTTTTCTTCTTTTTCCTTCTCTCTTCATTCTCCTTTCCTTCTTCCTTCTCCTCTTTCCTTCTTTTTGTTTGTCTTTTCTCTTTTCCTTTCTCCTTTCCTTTCCCTTCTTGGATACTCAAATGCAAAAGGGGAAACATTTCTCGATGCCTCCTTGCCTTGTGATCAAATGCCACTTTTGCTAATAGTCTGTGGCCACTTAAAAGACTGAGAACAAACCAGGCTCAGTTTATCCCATGCTTGCATTTAGTGGGGGCGTCCATAGACAACAGCATGGCAAAACTGTCAAAATGGTGTCTGTGATAATTGATCAAAGCCCTCTGTTTTTTAAGTGCAACAGCTTTAGCATTTAGGAACAGAGGTAAGTTAGTTGCTTTTCTATTAATACATAATCCTTAAAAGAGCTCTCCTGTAGGGACCCTGCTATGGTCTAATTCAGACTGAAAATGGTTGTTTGCAATACACAAGAGTTCACAATTCAAGAATACCAGTGTTAACTTGGATTGCCAGTAAAGTCCTGTGACAAAAGAAAACACAAAATTGCTTTCTCCTTTAAGCCCAAGTCTCAATGGATCTAGGACTGAAGCACAACTGCATGAACTGGGGCATCTCCAACCAGGTTGCCTCTCCTTCCTTCCTTCCTTCCTTCCTTCCTTCCTTCCTTCCTTCCTTCCTTCCTTCCTTCCCTCCTTCCCCTTCTCCTTCTCATCTCTTTCCTTCCTCTGCACTCAGGAAGGGGTGATGGGAGGGGGAGAGATTACCAGTGCTGCCGGGATCCATGCTGCTGCTGGCCATTGCTATCCTACATGGATGGGCAGAGCCGGTCCCAGTGAAAGGGAAGTCTCATGGCTGCGAGGCTAGGTCAATGAGCTGGTGGGAGGGGGGTGGTGGCACTGATCTACAACCTGGTTGCATCCATCAAAGCTAGAACACACTCAGCCTTAGATCCACGGGGCAGCCCCAGAACCAGCAAGGTGCTGCCCCGCCACCTCTGTCTCCCCCCCCCCCGGTTATGTGCACAGGAGATGACCAGCACTGGCGTTCTGGGTAAAGTCAGCCTGTGGAGCAAGACTCTGCCTGCTCGCTGCCTCTTGCGCACACACCATGGAACCCGTTACTGGTTCCACGGCTGCCCCATGGATCTAAGGCTGAGCATGTTCTGGCTTTGATGGCTGGCACCAGGTTGTAGATTAGTGCCCGGTAGGACTGGGCCGGGCCAAGGTGCCACGGGTTGGTCCTTTGCTGTTTCCAGAGCAGGTCCCCAGGCCAGATGGCACCACATGGCAGGCCGGATCTGGCCTGCAGGCCTTGTGTTTAACATGTCTGTACTAAGGCATCTCATTTCTTTAATTAGGTTGTCACCCATTTTTGTTTGGTTATATTAATTTAGTGATTCTTCTGTGGAATTTGATACTAAACTTGGTGGAATCATGTTATCAGAGGAATCCCTGATAAACATTTACAGCATTGGCAATGCAACTAAATGGATTTTCTACTATTTTTAATTAGTGGGAAGTGATATACTTTATTCGGAAAATGAAAATATTACTAGAAACTTGCATACATTTGTGTAGTTTGCAAGAATGTGGGCTCATATTGACTTATTTGGGCGAAAGCCACTCAGAGCTCAGTAGGACTTATTGCTGCGGGAGAATGTGCTGCCTTGTATTAATCTGTCACAGAGACCTGTTTTGCTATGCTAAACATGGTGATGTGATTCATAAACAATACATATCTTGGGGGGTTAAAACTATAGCTCTTAGGCAATAGATGGATACATATACAAATCCCATGAACCAGTGTGATATAGTGTTTGAGGTGCTGGATTAAAAGCTAGGAGACCCAGGTTTTAATTCTTTAGGCACAGAGGCTAGCTTGCTGGACTCTAGGCTAGTCATTCTCTCTCAGCTAAAACTGGGAAGTTGAAAAATGTCCATCTATCAGTCTACACAGATATTTGGACCAATAATAATAGATATGTCTTTTATTTATCAACTGTTCACAGTGTAGGAATTCTCTGATTTGCTGCTCTAATATTTTCCATTATGGTTTTTCTGTTTTCACCTTTGACTGATTCATTTCGAAGGGAGCATTGTTTTACTCTTTGGGAATTGTGCCTGGATAAAATACATAAATTTCTGTTATACTGTATGGCTTATGGACACTCTCTGTGTGATGGTACTTCCACTGATAGTATTAACGCTTATTTTAGACCCAATCAACATTCTGCCATTTTTTTTTTTGCATTAAGCCCAAATGACATGTTGCTATTCCAATATTTATAGGATGAAAAATATTCAGTAAATATTAATTCACAATTAAATTAAATGTCTAGTTTCGTTTTTGTTTTGTTTTGTTTTTTTTGCACAAAGGGATATGCAATCTAAGCATGGATGTCATTTCAAGTCAAAGATAAATCTATATTAGATAAAATACATAGTGCAGCCTATTTTGGTCTTATCTTTTGTGAAATATACTGTTGACTTCCAGCACTTAACTAAAAATATATTCTATTACTTCTTGATGATACTAATTCATTTCTCTGCCTGTCCATAAATAAATTTATGCTCATGCAAAAAGAGCACTTATGTCTTCAGGTATATAAATGAGCTCTCATATATCATGTATTGTATAATAAAACTGTTCAGATCCAGGATGTATCTTTAATTCCAACATAAGACCATTTCAGTTTTTAAATAACACAAATGGCTGTTTACATCTAGTCTAGGGTAACTAGAACCAAGACAGACCAGATTTCTCCCACATCCTTTTTAAAAAAGAGATCCTTATCATGCATATGTAGGGTTGTCAAGCATCCGTAGGATGCACAACTGAAAAGACAAGACTCTATCAGGCTATTTTTATATTAAACAAAAAAAAGGAATTACATTTTTGTTTGTATCCTTATCTCTTATGTCTCTTATATTTTCCTCTTAAATATAATTCCAAAACATGGTAATGCTAGAACTCTTCTTAGGTAAGGTTGCAATCAACTTAGAGTTTAGTGAAAGAACAGTGGATTATTAATCATTGTTTAAAAATATATAATTGCTCCCTCTTTAGAAGGTAAATTGGGTGTTAAATCCAAGAGGTAGCTTTCTGAATTACAAGAAATTGGGAAGAGGATAATTCTATTAATCATCCAAATAATAAACTACCTTACTTTCCAAAAGGCTTAGGAAAGGGTTGACAAACTGATGATGATGATGGTGATGGTGATGGTGATGAAGATGATGAAAGTGATAATGGTGATGATGGTGATGAATGTTATCCATTCAGTTGTGTCCAACACTTGGCGATTCTCTGGACCACTTCTCTCCACATCTTCCAATCTTGCACCACTTGACAAATCTATAGGAACAACAGCAACAAAAATTCCTTATTCTCTTCCAAGTGTTGCATGTATTAAGGTTCCTTCTCTCTGTATTTTACTTGCCATTTTACCTTTTTGTCCCTATGAAATTACAGGTAACATGAAAGACACTGAACAAGCCACAGATGAGGTCAAAGAGGCCCATTTGCAATTCAGTTTAAAAAGAGGTCCATCCTGTTGGAAAAGCAGAGGACTTTTTTCCCTCCCTAAATTTCATTTTCCCCCTATTCAAATATGTTAGAGAATTTTAATTTCTCTATTGGTAAAAAAATAAATCAGAAGCTCTCACAGTTGACTGCATTTAGCTGATTCAAAACAACTTTATATTTATATAAAAATATTTACAATACCATTCTTCTTTACAGCAACATAGCTTGATGAAGACTTCTTACAGAGACAGATCAGAGACAAAACTTGAGACTGGAAATCCAGCTCCTAACTCAATACTCTTTTGCACAGACTCAGTAGCACTTTCTTCACATTGGCTGACTGAGTTACCACATGACTCTTCATGAATATTCCAACACTCCTCCCTTCATGACAGGAAGAGACATCAGACCTATTGACTTAACACATTTTCCATAGTGAATACCACACAATGGTTTAGTCATCATGTCTGCCAAATTATCTTCAGAAGAACAATGATGTAAACTAATCAATTTTCCTTTTACAGCTTCCCTGACATTACAATACTTAATGTCTACATGTTTACTTCTGTTCTTCACCCTGTCACCAGTTGCCATTTTTATACAGGCAGCATTGTCTTCAAATACCTTTACAGATTCTTTTACATTAATATTTAAATCTTGCAACAACTGTACATACCATGTAACTTCAGAACACAATTCAGATAAAGCAATAAACAGTTGTTTGTTTTCTGGACTTCCATCCAATCAGAGTTCCTCCAAACAATATTATAATCCCAGAATTTGATTTCCTTGTGTTTATGTCATTTGCATAGTCACTATCAACATAACACTTTAATTTCAATTCCTCAGTAATCTGTATTTGAAAACCCAAATTTATAGTTCCCTTTAAATATCTGAAAATCCTTTTTATACCCATCCAATGTAACTTTGTAGGTACAGCAGTAAAACGGCTCAAAATGCTTACTGCGCAAGCTATGTCTGGTCTGGACCACTGTGATAGATATAACAAACTCCCTATTGTTGAGTGATATATCTCTTGATCACAGGTTTCACCTTTGTCCGCACTTAAACTATTATAAAAATCCGCACTCATGGGTGTGGGAGCAGTATTGCAATCCTTCATATTATATTTCTCCAATAACTGCTCAATTTTTCTCCTTTGACTGAGAATATAACCACCTTTTTCATTTTTCTGTATCTCTACACCAAGATAATTTTTTATTTCTCCCAAATTCTTTAATTCAAATTTCTTTCCTAATTTATCAGCAAATTCTTTGACTTGTGATGCATCCTTTGCGATGAAGCAAAGATCATCCACAAATGATAACAGTAGACAATTCCCTCCTTGTAATGTCCAGTATATATACAATTATCAGCTTTGCAACTTTTAAATCCAAGATCCTTTAAAGCAGTATCTAAACAGATATTCCAGTTTCTGGCTGACTGCTTCAGCCCATAAATAGCCTTGTTTAATTTATATACCATGTGAGGTTTTGCAATTTCATATCCTGGTGCTTGGATCATATAAATTTCTTCCTCTAACTCAGCATTGAGGAATGCAGTTGTGATATCAAAGTGCCAGATTTTATGCTTATATGCCGCTGCCAACGCCAGTGCTAATCTTATACTCTCACTTTTCACAGTTGGCACAAATACTTCATCGTAGTGCACATTCTTTAATTGTGAAAAACCTTGTGCCACTAACCTGGCCTTATACTGTATATCATTATTTGGCAATACCTTTTTCTTATATACCCATTTACAACCCACAGCTTTGATTCCCTGTGGCAAAGTCACTGATTTAAATACTTCATGGTCTCCCATGGATTTCATCTCTTTATCCATGGCCTCCTTCCATTTTTCTTGTTCAGCTTTTGGTCATGCCAACACCTCTTTATAACTTCTTGGCTCATACCACACATTGCAAACCTTTACCTTGCTGGCAGAATACCTGTCAGGCAGAATTCCTTTATTACATCACTCTGACCTATGTGTTATTAACTGCTCCTGTATCTCAAGTCTATCTGGCTTCATGTCTTGTTCAGCCTCTCCTCCCTGAACATTGACATCTTCAATAATCATTTTTCCATCATTAGATGAGTTATTGTCATTAAATAGATCATCGTCATTAAGTGAGACATACCCAGAATTTGCATTAATTCTGTCCCAATTTTGTTCTGCAAAATTAGCAGACCTTGAAATTATAATTCTTTTACTTCCATCGGTAAAGCGATATCCTTTTGACCCTGGCTCATAGCCCACAAACCTGAGCTTTCTTGCCTTTTGCTGTCCCTTTCTTCTGATTGCTTTCAGAATATGTACCCATGCAGTATTTCCAAAAATTCTCAAATGTGTCAGTGATGGCTTTCTCCCATATAGAATGGCATATGGAGTATTATTAATGGAGGAACTCCACAGCCTGTTAACTATATAATTGGCAGTCAATATGGCTTCTCCCCAATATGACCTGCTCATACCAGAATCTTCCAATAATGAATCTTTCATTGTTTGCAAAACACCATTCCTTCTTTCAGCTACACCATTCTCTGCTGCTGTGTAAGGATTTGTACGTCTGTGCCTTATCCCCAACTGCCCCAACCATTGTTGGAATTTAGTTGACATAAATTCAGTACCTCTGTCAGTTTGCAATTGACACCCTTGTTGTCTGTACCTTCTCTCTACAAAACTTACCCACTGTTTGAATTGTTGTAGCACCTCTGTCTTTGCTCTGAGCAAGTAGCAAAATGAATACCTGCTATAACCATCAACAATTACCAGTGCATATTTTGCTCCTCCCAAACTGGCTTGCATAGGTCCCACAGATCTGCATGGACCAGCTCTAGAACTCTTTTTGTTTGTCTTGTGCTACATTTACTAACTGGGAATGCCTTTGACTGTGATGCTTTGCATACTGCACAGTCCAAATATGTTTTGCATCCCTTCAAATTTAGCCCTTCTGCAAAATCTTGCATTTGCTGCAAAACTTTAAAGCTTGCATGGCCAAGTCTTCTAGGTAGAAGATGAACACATGAATCATGCTCTGCAACATTCTTAAATATATGGGAACATTGAACCTTTTGTCCCTGCAATACATATAGATTATCTTCCTTTATGCCTTCTGCACAAATATTCCCATTCCTTTTGATGAGACATTTCCCATTTACAAAAATGACCTCAAAACCTTGTTTGTCTAAATTAGACACACTTAACAAATTATGTTCCATCTCAGGTACACAAAGCACATTGGTAAACTTTGTTTCCAAATATGGAATTTTTACATCGCCTCTTCCAATGACTTTTGCTTTCTGGTCATTTGCCAAAGCCACAGCTTCTTGTGCTACTGGAACAAACCTGCAAAATAATTCAGAGTCATTAACAATTGTTTGACTTGCCCCACTATCTATTAGCCACTTGTCTCTGTTGTTGCTATTGCAAACTTTTGCAACACTAAAATGTTCCTTTTGCAAAGCAGTCCTTTTTCCTTGCACAAATTTTTCTGCAAATTGTAGCAAGTCTTTTCCCGCTCTCTGCTTGCTCTCTGCTTGCAAAATCTCTCCTTTGTTGCAATTTGGTCCGGGTCTGATCTGCTTGTTTCCTTCTCCTCTGGAGACTTGCAATCTGGACTCCCTCCTCAGAAATTTCTCCTCCTCGTGGCTGCTTCTAAAATGGCGTTTTTCCTCTTCATTAAGCAAACATGCCCTTAAAGCCTCAAACTTTAAGTCTTGTTCTTCTTTGCACTCAAATATTGCAGAAATTGTGTCCCAGATTTTATCTAAACTGTTCAACATCAATAAAACCTTCTGGGATTCAGGGAATTTAATCCCACGTTGTTCTAAGTCCAAAAATAAACTTTGCATTTTATTTAAATGCTGTTCCACAGATTCACCTGGTTGCAAACAGGCTCTGAAAAGTTTTCTTGACAATTGCACTATGTTGCAAGTAGAAACATTCACGTGCACAGCTCTCAATTTCAATCATATCTCCTTTGCAGTCTTTAAATTTGCAACATTTAGAAATTGTGCATCATCTAGATTCAAGATGAGATAAGCCATTGCTTTATCATGACTTTTCTGATCTGCAGCTGTGGTGGATTTTCAACAATATACCACAGCTCTTTTGCTTTCAGCAAACATTCCATTTTTGCAGCCCACACAATGTAATTCTTCTGGCCCAAATGAGGCACACAGCTTTCCTTAAATTCCATTGCAGTCATTTTGCTAATTCTGCCTTGTTCTTAAACTTTCTAAACACAGGCAATTTCTTCCAGCTTTAAATTACAATGCAGTCCTTAGTAAGCTCTGGGCCCATAACCTGTTAGAGAATTTTAATTTCTCTA